>NW_026652287.1:84340550-84906043 GCF_009828535.3 Hylobates moloch | reverse complement strand
TTTTGGATTTTTAGTAGAGATGGGGTTTTGCCATGTTTGTCATGTTGGCCTCGAACTCTTGACCTCAGGTGATCCACCTGCCTTGGCCTCCCAAAGTGCAGGGATTACAGGCGTGAGCCACTGCACCTGGCCCATTATTATTGACCTTATAGAAATACATGAATTATAAGATGATATTATCAACAACTGTATGTTGATGAATGTTAAGGCAAAATTGTTACTAGAGACAAAGAAGAACATTTAAATGAAAAGGTATAAGTTTGTAAGAAAGAAAACAATTATGAACATATATGGACCTAAAGACAGCCCTAGAATATATTTTTTAAAATTGACAGAATTGAAGAGAGAAATTGGACAATTCAATAATAAGTAATAGTGGGAGATATTATTAGCTCACTTTCGGTAATGGATAGAAAAACTAGATAGAAATCAACATGGAAATGGAAGACTTGATCAACACTATAAATCAATGATAACTAACAGATATCCCTAGAACGCATTCTCAAGTGTATATGGCACATTCTCCAGGATAGATTATATGTTACTCCATAAAACAAACCTCAATATACGTAAAAGGAATAAAATCATACGTAGTATGTTTTCTGACCACAATGGAACGAAATTAGAAATCAATAATGAAAGAAAATTTGGGAAATTCAAAACAAGTAGAAATTTAAAAACACATTCCTAAATAACTAATCACTCAGAGAAGAAATAGCAAAATAAATTAGAAAATACCATGAGATAAATGAAAACAAAGCCACAACATATATGAATCTATAGGATGCAGGTAAAGCAGTGATTAGAGAGAAATTTATAGTTGTAAATGCCTACATTAAAAAAATCTCAAATTTCAAATAATATAAGCTTTCCTCTGAAAAACTGGGAAAAGAAAACCAAATAAAATCCAAAGGAAGCAGGAGAGGCATGATAAAGATTAGAGTGAAAATGAATGAAATTGAGATTGGAAAAACAATAGAAGAAATCAACCAAACTAAAAGTTGGTTTGTTAACAAATCAACAAAATGACAAAGTTTAGCTAGCCTGACATAAATGAAACCATAAAAGACTCAAATTAGTAAATCAGGAATAAAAGAAGAGGCATTATTACTGATCTTATAGAAATACATGGATTATAAGTTAATATTATCAATAACTATATGCCAACAAATCAGAAAACCTGAATAAAATGGACAATGCTCTAGAAAGAAATAAATTAACAAAACTAATTCAAGAAGAAGTAGAACATTGGAATAGTCTTTTAACAATTGAAGGAATTGAACTAATATTTTAAAAGCTACCTACAATGTAAAGCCCAGTCTCAGATAGCTTCACTGGTAAATTCTACCAAACATTTAAAGAATAATATTTTTCCGTCGCAAACCCTTCCAAAGTATGAAAGAGGAGGAAACAATTCATTTTATTAGGCTAGCATTATCTTGATACCAAAATCTGATAAACACATCTTGCAAATATCCTCAACAAAATACTGGCAAACGAAATGTTGCAACATATAAAAAGGACTATGTACCACGGTCAAGTAGGATTTATCCCAGAAATGTAAGTTTGAATTAACATCTGAAAATTAATCAATGTAATATACCATACTAATAAGAATAAAAGACAAAAATCACATGGTCATCTCAATATATGTAGGAAAAGCATTTGACAAAATCTCAAACCCTTTCCTGAAAAGAAGTCTCAACAAACTAGGAACAGAAGGGAATGTCTTCAACCTGACAAACTTCAACCTCAACCTCAAACCTGATAAAGGGCATCTATGATTAATACACAGCTGATATCATACTTAATGGTGAAAGAAGAAGAAATGCTTCCTCTAAGGAAAAAAAAATCACATTCACACTTCCAATTCACATTGTACTGGTATCTAGGGTAATGAGGAAGAAAAATAAATAAAATACATGCAAATTTTAAAAATAAATAAATAAGCCAGGCGGGGTGGCTCATGCCTGTAATCCCAGTACTTTGGGAGGCAGAGGCAGGCAGATCACGAGGTCAAGGGATTGAGACCATCCTGGCCAACATGGTGAAACACTGTTTCTACTAAAAATACAAAAATTAGCTGGGCATGGTGGCGCATGACTGTAGTCCCAGCTACTCAGGAGGCTGAGGCAGAAGAATCGCTTGAACCCAGGAGGCAGAGGTTGCAGTGAGCCAAGAGCGCATCACTGCACTCCATCCTGGCGACAGAGTGAGATTCTGTCTCAAAAAATAAAATAATAAATAAATAAATAAATGAAACACTATTTGCAGATAACATGATCTTCTATATAGAAAGTCCTCAGAAATCCCCAAAATGCTATTAGATCTAATAAGTGAGTTTATCAAAGTGGCAGGATGCAAGATCAATATACAAAAATCAATTGCCTTCAAAGCCTGTAGTCCCAGCTACTTGGGAGGCTGAAGTAGGGGAATGGGTTGAGTCCAGGAGTTTGAATCTGTAGTGTGCTACAATCATGCCTGTGAATAGGCACTGCACTCTAGCCTGGGCAATATATCAAATAGTAATCTACACACACACACACACACACACACACACACACACACAAAGTTTTAGTCTCTACAGAAAAAATCAATTGCGATCAAATAGATATAACTAAAAATCTGATAATTAAATGAATAATTTCATTGAATATTGCATCAAAAAATAAAATATTTAGCAATAATTACAAAAGAATGAGTACAAGACTTGTATTCTTTCTAAAAACTACCTAATACAAGAGAAAGATAAAATATACAATCAGAACGATATGATGATACATTTGGGGACTGGAATGTTTGATGCTGCTTCATAGCATGGGACATATAGACCTTGTTTCAGGAGTATCTAGAGGATATATACATGTTAAGTAGTAAGATGTAGGAATCCAAATCTCAAAAGGATGGTCACGCCTAGAGACAGATATCTGTGAAACATTACAATATAAAGTAAGTAGTTGATATGTATGAAAGTAGATGAGGTTGTTCAACAAGCATTTAAGGATAATAAAGAGTAGAACACAGTGGTTAAGAGGAAACAGAGCTGGATGGCTCTAAGAGAAAACAAAAGAAAGAGTTATTAAGGAGAAAAGAGAATTATAGAGTCTAATTTTTTAATGTAGGCCAAAGGATTATAAAGTTTAAAAGAGATTATCTTTTGGGTATGTCAAATATTATTGTTCAATAAGAAATTAAAAATGCTCATGACCTTGAAAGACGCACCTGTTGCAAAGTGGTAAGGAGAGAAAGTCAAAGTGCACTAGTTGGGGTATAAATGGAAAATAAATAAGTATATTTAGCTATCCTCAGCCCATCCTGTGTTGTCATCAAATATGGTGGATAGCTCTACTATTAGAAAAACTTCGTAAGTTTTTGTTTACATGCCTGTGGCCTTTTTAGCAGTTGGGACCATATATTAATTTTTTTGTATCCCCAGTGCTTAGCCCTAACAGGTAACATATTATTGTTTATGCAGGTAAAAACACACATTGAAAGATAACATTTGAGGCCGGGCGCGGCGGCTCAAGCCTGTAATCCCAGCACTTTGAGAGGCCGAGGCGGGCGTATCACGAGGTCAGGAGATCGAGACCATCCTGGCTAACACAGTGAAACCCCGTCTCTACTAAAAATACAAAAAATTAGCCTGGCGAGATGGCGGGCGCCTGTAGTCCCAGCTACTCGTGAGGTTGAGGCAGGAGAATGGCGTGGACTCCGGGGGGCGGAGCCTGCAGTGAGCCGAGATCGCGCCACTGCACTCCAGCCTGGGCAACAGCGAGACTTTGCCTCAAAAAAAAAAAAAAAAAAAAAAAAAAAAAGAAAGATAACATTTGAAACAGAATTTATCAGATAATCAATTTGGAGAGTTAAGCAGTGGCAGATCATATAGAACATTCTTTGTCCTAAGTTCTTGCAGAATTTTGAATAGGAATGACATGGCCATATTTACATTTTAAGAATATCACTCTGGCCAATTTAGCATAGAGGAATATGAAGGGTACACAACTGGCATCAGGGAAACCACAACATGATTGTATAGCCCCTGCAAGAGACACTAAGTAGCTGATCTTAATCATTGTTAACATGGGTGACAAAGAAGAAAACTGATAACGGATAGTTATGAAGTATGTTGTCAAACATTGCAAGTAGACTGGATGTGGAAATTGATGATGAAGAGGAGTCGGGGATGACCCCCAAGTATCTCTGTTCCTGACTGAATGCAAATGGAATAGCATCTAATGAAAAGGAGAATTAAAAAACAAGAGCTTGCTTTGTTAGGAACTTGCGGTCAGTTTTGACCTTCTTGAATTGGAAGTATCTGTAGGATATCCTTATTCAGATGATGAGTAAGAAATGGGGATGAGTCTAAAACTAAAGGAATCATTTAGGTGTCTTCAGCCAGAGCAACATGTTTATAAATAAACTAGTTCAAATGACTCATGTGCAAGTTACGTTACAGTGGAAAAAAATGTAGAGATTGAAATGTAAAAACATATACCCAAGGATCATGGTGCATTTAAATTCTGATTCAGATATTTTAAACCTTTCTGTAACACTAAACAAATAAAATCACAGTATGCAAAACTGGAAATAAAATTTTGAAATATGTTTAATGTGTTATCATATGCATCCCTTGTTAAGGCTATGCTACTTCTGAGTTTCTTACTCTCTGAATTTGAATAGCTTGGAATGATTAATTTGTGAACTAATGAAAAGTGAGAAATATGACCAGGGATAAAAGGAAGATGATTAAGGAAAGTCTTTTATGAACTTCCGATGATTACTTCATGCATACTTTAATTAGATGCAATTTCTGGACAATGTTTGTATATAACCTAATTATTTAAGATAATTAGATGACCGTAAGTTTTACAGTCTTAATATGTGTACTTATGTCTTAGAATTAAATTATTATTGATTCTTGAACATTTTAATGAATAAGCATTAAATTGAATTTTTTCAAATTGCTCGAATTATGAGTTAATATGGCCTATCATTGCCAAATATAATTAGAATTGAGTTTTAAAAATTAACAAAATAATCTTAAAAATCAGTCATACAGGACTGATCGTAATTATATTTGTTGCTCACATTATCTTCTTATCTCTGGTGCCATAATCTAAGATTAACATAAACGGGTAAAGAGAAAGAAGAATGAGAGGAAGAGAAGAGTCAGATAAGTATAAAAGGTTCACAACGCTTGTCCACAAATCGGAAATCCAAAAACTGAAAGCGGCTTATGACTAATTTAGACAAAACCTGAAGTGAACTGAAGTGAGACTATTTATAGTCTTTATGATACATAGTGTGAATGTGTGTGTATACATGTGTACACAGATACCTGTATATCAGTATATCTATTTCCATCTCTCTAGCCAACCATTCATCCACACACTTTTTTTTGTTCCAGAGATTTCTTTTCTTGATAATGTAGTGCTGTCCTAGGCTCTGCTAAGGTTATTTCACAGTATGTAACATGTATACTGTCTTTCTAAAATAATACAAATGCTTATGAAATACTTGTGATCCCAAGCATTTTAGATAAAAATGGTGGGCCTGAACATACTGTTTTCTGGGTAGACATGTACTAACTCTTATGGCAAGCATGCTCTTGGCAGCAGTTACTGCTTCATGTAACTAGAAATCCAGAAGTAGACCAGGCTGCAGAGTTGCCCTAAGTACCTCCAATATGCTTCTCTGCAATTCATCACCTTCCTTTCACCAGTTTCATCTTCATTTGATACAAACGAAAGGATACAACATTTTGTAAGGTTCAAAGCCATATTACAACATCTAGAAGAGGTGTGTGAAATTTTTTTGTAGAAGTCCCAGTGAAAATGTATTCTAGAAATCCTAATGAACTTTCATTCATTTGTCAGTGAACAGAATTACATCATATGCTGTGGTAATTCCATAAGCGAATGGGTTAGGGACATGATAAAAATAAACACTGACAAATTCTATAGAAGTTATATTTTGCTGTGATAAATGCAGACAATATATTTTCAGCAGAGGGTACTGAGAAAGCACTGAGACAACTGGGATGTCTAAAACTGATGTTTTCCAGTTTTCCTGGTCATATTGGCAATAGCATTCTGTGTGTTCTTCCAGATTGTGACAAGTCCTAAGGGTGGGCTTACCAAGGGACCTACCTTAGCATATCACCCTGAAGCTCTAATACACTTCATTTAAAGTGTTACCGTAATTGATTCTAATAACCCATGTCACCTGGATCTAAAATGTGAAATTCAGATGTATTTTCTTAAAATGCAACGAGGACTATCTTTATATGCTTGGCCACATTACAAACTAGTCACTAGATATCACTCATGAGCAGTGCCTTATAAGTTTCATCTGTCTGTGGGTATGCATTCTCTGATGTTGCCAGGAGACACCAGATGCCACTGCCTGACCAGGATCTACAATTTCACATTCCCACGCTTGAATCAAACCTGGTTTCTAAAATATTCATTGTGTAGATAAACACAATATTGTAATTAGTTGCCACTAATAATTCTCAGTAATGGCTGCACTTTAGAATGACCCAAGAAATAAAAAATACTGATCAGAGGCTATGAAGTGAGGCCCTAACATCATTAGATTAAAAAAAAAAATTATCCTGCTCATTCTAATGTGCTGTCAGTGTCGAGAACAAGAAGCTTAGATTACTCACAGCACCTAACTGAGCTGAGATGAATCCTACAAACCAATGGGCTAATGTATTGGAAAGTTATAGATAATGGAGATAACCAAAATGTCCAATATAGTAACATTGCTTTAAACAATTCTTTATTTAACAGTATGAGTTTACCCAGATAAATGTTTGAACAAAAATCAACACAAAATATTTTGTCCCATTTCTTTCTTGTTAATAATTTCTATTAACTTTTTAAATTGTATTATTCTTATTAAAAAAACATTTTAAGTTTTTATGTTCTCTGGGTAGTCTTATACACAGGCATGTATTAGCAGAGTATTAATTTGCTGTAAGACAGCTTACTTAAACCTTTATGAGCCACTCATTTTCCCTTTCTTAAAAAGTTTTTTTCTCATAAGTAAAATTTTGGAAAAAAACTGTGTTTATACTTTTGGAACTGCCTATAATGTCTAATTATGTGCAGCTCATAGAATAATTGAATAAAGTTAATTTTATTGTAATCAAACATATTTTTTATTTTACATCTTCATAGAAAATTCCCCAGTTGAAATCTCACAAAAAGTGCTTTACAGTTGTGTCTAAACAAAGTATAAAGCAGACATCTGTTAAAATAATATTGTGCAAATTTTATGTTAAGTGAAATGGATAATTGCAAAGTTTTCCTTTTACTGTCTTCAGTTAATTTAGGTAATTTATGTAATTAGAGTAATTTATGTAGACATATTTTTTCAATTGTAATAGAGACAAAAATTATGAAATGCATATCTTAAAAGCACAGTTAAAATAGAAAGAAAAACTCTGGGCCATATCCCAACATCAAATTGAGAAAACAACAAGCTAAACATATTGTACAGAAATAGCATTGAATATCTCAAATCTTAATGCCAGTCTCCATTTAGTCTTTAAGAGTTATGAAATTAACAATTTTTTTTTATCTGTCAGCTGTGCTTTCTGGCTACAAAAAGAAAGCAATTTCATAGTTGCCAATATAAAAAAATAGAAGATTCTAGGGTCTTGAAGATGTCTAAATAATATAATTATTTTCTTAGAATCATTAAATTGACATTTAATTTTTATTACATTAAGGTAAAATTGTCCTCTTATGAGAGTATTTCCACTGTGCGTGTGTAATTTTTAATTTATCTGTACATTATCCCTCTATTCTTTCTTTATCAAATTATTCATCTGTTGGAAACAAAGTGTTTTTCCATTTGGCTTTATATACACAAATTTAATTTGATAATTATTTAAGCCATGTGAAAAGTCATCAGCCACACAGTTCTCTAAAAAGTGCTGAAACCATTCTTTTAAAGATGCATATCACATAGCATAACAATAGAGTCAGAAAGACAATGTTTAATTGTATTTTATAGTTTCAAATAAATTTATATATTTCATGTAAAAATCAAATTATTTTCTACTTCATACCCAATTTTTCATATTCTAAATAGACTCGGGGCAATATATAATTTTTGATCACTTGGCATATATCAAAGATTTAAATCCAACTTCCACAAAACATACTTTTTATACATTTCTACTTATAGAAATGCTGTATTATCTGAATTCTAAGAGGAATAGGAAAAAAAGTTGTTTTGCATGGATCATTTAAAATTCCATCAAAAATATATAGATATTGCATTCTTACTCCATGATCTAGAAGACAGGAACTGTTTATTTTCATTTTTAACCTTAGCATCCATTATAGTTTTTAGTTACTGCTCCCAAACTGCTTAAGGTAGGAAGAAAAGAAAGGAGAAAGGGAGAGGATGGACAAAGGAAAGGAAGAAGAGTGAGAGAGAAGGAGGGAAGAAAGGGTAAAAGACAGGAAGAGAGGGAGGAAAGAAGGAAGAAAGGGTGGGAAGGAGGAGACAAGGAAGATAGGAAGGGAGGGAGGAAAAAAAAGGAAGAAAGGAAAGGAGGGAGGAAAGAAGGAAGGGAAATAGGCAGATTACTTCACATGTGCTCATGCTGCCCAGGCCTGCAATAACATTCACACTCATGTACTTGCCGGAATTCCCTGCATTGCTCAAGATCAGTTTTAAATCTGACTAATTTTATGATTCTTCTTATCATTCTCAAGTTGATATGACTGCTATTCCTTTTCTTTTCTTTTTTTATGAAAGGTAAGTTTAATGCACATCCTCCATCTCATGTCTGAGAGATAATTTCTTTAGACAGTTTCTGTATGATTTCCTTTGTGTTTTTTTTTTCTTCAAACTTTTATTTTAGGTTCAGGGGTACATGTGCAAGTTTGTTATATAGGTAAATTGCATCTTGTGGGGGTTTGGTATACAGATTACTTCATTACCCAGGTAAATAAGCATAGTACCCAATAGTTAGTTTTTCCATCCTCACCCTCCTCTCACTCTCCACCCTCAAGTAGGCTCCGGTGTCTATTGTTCCTATGTCCATGTGTTCTTAATGTTTGTGGACTACTTATAAGTCAGAACATGCAGGATTTGGCTTCCTGTTCCTGTGTTAATTCGCTTAGGATAATGACTTCCAGCTCTATCTGTGTTACTCCAAAGGACATGATCTTCAAAGGACAGTCTTTCACGGCTGTGTAGTATTCCATGATGCATATGTACCACATTTTCTTTATCGAGTTCACCATTATGGCCATTTAGGTTGATTCCACGTCTTTGTTACTGTGAATATTGTTGCATTGAACATACATGTGTATGGGTCTTTATGACATTATTATTTATATTCCTCTGGGTAAACACACAATAATGGGATTGCTAGGTCGACTGGTAGTTCTAAGTTCTTTGAGAGATCTCCAAACATTTTTCCACAGTGGCTGAACTAGTTCACATTCCCACCTGCAGTGTATAAGTGTTCCCTTTTCTCTGCAACCTCACCAGCTCCTGTTATTTTTTGACTTAATAATAGCCATTCTGACTGGTGTGAGATGGTATCTCACTGCAATTTTGATTTGTATTTCTCTAATGATTAGTGGTGCTGATTTTTTTTGTATATGCATGTTGCCTGCACATATATCTTTTTTTTTTTTTTTTGAGAACTGTCTGTTCATGTTCTTTGCCTATTTTTTAATGGGGTTGTTTGGTTTTTGCTTGTTGATTTAAGTTCCTTATAGATCCTAGATGTTAGACCTTGGTTAAGTGCATACTTTGCAAATATTTTCTCCCATTCTGTAAGTTGTCTATTTACTCTGTTGATAGTTTCTTTTGCTGTGCAGAAGCTCTTTAGTTTAATTAGGTCTCATTTGTCAATTTTTATTTTTGTTGCCATTGCTTTTGGCAACTTCATCATGAAATCATTGCCAGTGCCTATGTTCAATATGGTATTTCCTAGATTTTCTTCTAGTGTTTTTACAGTGTTCGGTTTTACATTTAAGCATTTAGTCCATATTGAGTTGATTTTTGTATATGGTGAAAGGAAGGGGTCTCATGTCAATCTTCTGCATGTGGTTAGCCAGTTATGCCAATACCATTCACTGAATAGGAAATCATTTCTTCTCTGAGTTTACTTCTGGGTAGGTTTCACTCTCAGACAATCTTACTTCTGTATAGATTCCACTCTCAAGTAATCCGAGCTTACTTCTGTGTAGATTTCACTCACAGGCAAACAGTGATTTCAAGTTATTATGTGCCCAATCATGGAACAGTTGTTCACGTGCAGTGGAATGATTTGGTTTTTTTTCTTTTCTCTCTTTTGTTTTTGGTTAGCCTGGATTATGTGCTCACCTCTGTGGTGGGGTAGTTAGGGCTCATTATGGTGGCAGGCTCCTGTAATCCTAGCTACTTGGGAGGTTGAGGCGGGAGAATTGCTTGAACCTGGGAAGCAGAGGTTGCAGTGAGCTGAGATCACGCCACTGCACTCCAGCCTGGGTGACAGAGCAAGACTCCATAAAAAAAAAAAAAACAAAAAATTCAACTCTACCAGAAACACATGGTATGAGAAAGGGTGGCTGGGCATGGTGGCTCATGCCTGTAATCCCAACACTTTGGGAGGCCAAGGCAGGTGGATCACTTGAGGTCAGGAGTTCGAGACCAGCCTGGCCAACATGGCGAAACCCCGTCTCTACTAAAAATACAAATATTAGCTGGGCATGGTGGCGTCCGCCTGTAATCTCAGCTACTTGGGAGGCTGAGGCAGGCAAATCGCTTGAACCTGGGAGGCAGAGGCTGCAGTGAGCCTAGACTGTGCCACTGCGCTCCAGCCTGGGCGACAGAGTGAGACTCCATCTCAAAAAAAAAAAAAAAAAAAAAAAGGAGCAGACGATTACTCTTAAAGGGACTGATGTTGGATAAAGAAAAAATACATATCAGATACAAAGTACATATTTTATCCCTTAAAAACAGTGTAGGTCATATACAAACCAATGAATAAATATCGACCAAATAGACGGATAAATAAATGAATACTTTTCTGTTACTATAAATGATTATTTTTAAATGTCAAGCATAACACTAAGGTGAAAAAGGGGACATGTCTTAGCATAATGTAAGCCATACCATGAGAAGGTCTGAACATTTCAGTTTATTTAGAAATCATTTTGTTTCACATAAGTGCCTTATGATAGGATATTGATATTAAACTCATTTTACCCAACTATGGCTTTCTTAATACATTCCAACATTTGACTAAACTTGTAAAAATTTTCCTGGAAGCATGATTTATATTTTAAAGGAAGTGTGTGGCAGGTTTGTTGGGTTGGGTTATAGCTTAATTAAAAATTTTTAAAAAGAGAGATTATAAAGTGAAAAAAAGTGTAAGCACAATGTGACAGATACAATATTGCTCCATTAGTTTATATTAAATTTACTGCAGTGATTTTTTTCACCTCCTAAAGTGTCCAATCATTTCAAATATTAATTCACAACATGGATAACATAAACAAAGAAAAATGTTGTATGGGTAGTATCATACACTCCCATCACAGACAAATCACTATAATGACTAAGGAAATCTTCTGGCCTAGAAATAAATATTCTAATTTAATTCTTTGATTTCACTCATATGACCTGATAAATATAAAAATATTTCTCAGTGGTGGACAAATTATTCTGTTTTTTACAAATGTTTCAAATATTGTCAGCTAGTCAATATAGGACCATTTCTAGAGAGGTCAGGATTCGTAAACCTGCACCGATGTGTTGAAACAGTGAAATAACAGAAATGTGACACACTGAAATAAGCCAATACACAGAGAGCACTAGGATCAGCTCTTATTATAATATGGCTGATTTTCCTTCTTGCCTGAAACAATAAGAATCTGAGTAATTTAGGTTAATATCAATATTATTTTCTTATGAATAGAAAAATGAATATGTATCTTCTGCAGTAACAGATTGTCTTTGCCAGGTTGAGTAATCTATCATTTAAAAAATGTATGTGTTTCATGAAATAGCTAGAAGGTACTTCAACTAGAAACAAAGATACATAGTTTCCTGATTTGGAGTTGTGAATGAAAGTTACATAAATGTTGGTAGTTTTAAAATGTGGCTCTGGGCAAAGATATAATGAAAAAATATTAGCTGTCTATGAGTTTAACATAAAGTGATGAATTCATTTAGGCTAGGAGAATAAGGCAAACTAAATATTTGTTGAGAGGTAAATGGCAAATGTGATGCTTTAAAAAAAGTTTCCCATGACATAAACAAAAAAATAACAAAAACTTATATAATGTTCAAAGTAAGCTCATTTTAATTAATATTTACTGATCAGCCACTATATACCAATACTATGAGAGATAATGGAAGCATAAATGAATGTTGTATCTCTTATTCTCAGAATGTTTTAGCTAACGAGAAACAGAAAGAAATAGGAGAACATTTAAAATGTGATGTATAAATGCAAAATAAAAACTTTTAAATGCAATTTCAAGAGTACTAAGTAGGAGTGGGTGACTCTGACCTCGGGGAAAAATTCACATAATTTGGATATAAAAAGTTTTAAAGAATAGGCAGAATTTTCTTAGGGGAAAGTTGGAATGGTATTATAGGCATAGAAAATAGCAAACAGCATGAACAAAAATTCAGAAGCATGAAAAAGCATAGTTTGTTTTGAGGAAGCTATATGTGGTTCTGCCTTGTTAAATCAAAAAGAAGCACAGTTTTTGGAAAGGGGAGAAGTTTGACTTTAGAAAAGCAAGATGTGGAGGCAGAACACGAGAGGTAAAGGTTGAGGCTCAAGTTAGAAAAAGTCATGTAGTCACTGACAAAAAAAGAGCACATTGGAATACTTTGAGCACAGAAAGAAATAATTAGATGTCCATTCCACGTTTATATCACTATGAGAGATTTAGTTTATACATGCATATTTTTGTGTAACTAAGTCAAAGAATTTATTCTACAGTCCAAATCATAGGATGCTCAAAATAGGGAACTGCTTGAGCTAAATTTTGGTGAATATTGGCTATTTAGTTTCAGAGAGGATAAAGTTTTATTTCTTCTATGAAATTTTTGCTTATATTTTGCTGCCTAGCAAAATTCGCATATTTCACTCTAATTATCTTTTTATCTCTCCTTCTCCTACTAGTTCATACTTTCTTTTTAAAAAAGACAATGTCTTATATTTGCACCCTATTATAATGTTTTCTGAGACATAAAGTTCAATATCTATTGAATAATTAATGAATCAATGAATCAATAAATGTTCTATAGTCAGCTGTCAATATGTAGCAGTGGAACCTCTCACTTCCCGTTTTTCTCTCAAATGCGTGCTCAGAAATTGATCAGCTAGTGTTTCTTCACTCAGTATCAAAACCCTTTGTTGCTTTGTCATCTATGTTCCTACCTTATATTTGCAGGCAATAAAAGCTAACTTTTATAAATTTTAAAATATTTTCATGAAACCGCTTGGATTATGTATAAAATTACTAATGTTACTAGCATTCTGATATGCTTATTATTATTATTGTAGAAGAGAAAGAGGAAGAGCCATAGTTAAAATAGGAATTAATTTCACATAGTTCTGTTTATATCCTTAAGTATGTATCAATGGCCTATGTCCTGGAAGGGAAAAAAAAAAGGTGCCAGCACCAATGAAGAGAGGAACAAAACAGGTGTGCAGAGGTCTGTTCTCATCAAGGGGGAAAAGCTATTCATTCTCATCCTTCCACAAACCTACATAAGGTGCCCCTCTCAGAAAGTGGTCCAAAGCCCAGGCTTTGATCTGCCTGTTGGAAGATCTGACTAATAATTTATCTAATGTAGCATCACAAGAGATATTCCCTTTTGAATAGCAAATAAGAAAATAATTAGACTTTCACTTTGAAATTTTATAATTAATCAATAATAACAGAGGTGCAATGATAATTTTTCTTTTATTATTTCTTGTTTCTCCTACATACATAGTGGTGTTATTTTAGTTTTTTTCTAGCAAAAGCTCATAATTAGATATAAAGAAGAAAACTAAATTAAAATCCAAATACAATATAGGTAACTTTAATTATCGTAAAAGTTGACCTTTTATAAAAATCAAACTAGAATTTCCTATACGTTCATACAATCATTTGTTCATTTACCTAACACATTTTTACTAAGTTCCCTCTGTGAGTCCCGCATTACTCTACTGATTTGAAATATATCAGCAAGCAATCCAAAGACCCTTAGCCTCATGGAGATAAGGAGAAAAAGTAAACACTGAGCATAACGAATAACTAAATAATTATAGTTCATTAGAATGTAAAAAGTGCTGTGGAAAAACAGTAAATATAGAAGGTTAAGGAGAATTGAGAATGCCAGGCTAAGGAGTAGTATGCGATTTAAAATAAGATGGTTGGCTGGGTGCGGTGGCTCAGGCTTGTAATCCCAACACTTTGGGAGGCCGAGGTGGGTAGATCGCTAGAGGTCAGGAGTTCGAGTACAGCCTGACCAACATGGTAAAACCCTGTCTCTATTAAAAATACAAAAATTAGGCCGGGCGCAGTGGCTCACGCCTGTAATCCCAGCACTTCGGAAGGTAGAGGTGGGTGGATCCCAAGGTTAGGAGTTGAAGACCAGCCTGGCCAATATGGTGACACACCATCTCTGCTAAAAATACAACAATTATCCAGGCGTGGTGGCACACACCTGTAGTCTCAGCTGCTGGGGAGGCTGAGGCAGAAGAATCACTTAAACTGGGGAGGCGGAGGTTGCAGTGAGCCGAGACTGTGCCACTGCACTCCAGACTGGGCAACAGAGTGAGACTCCCTCTCAAAGAAAAAAAAAATATATAGCCAGCCCGTGGCGTGCACCTGTAATCCCAGCTACTCAGGGGATTGAGGCAGGAGAATCGCTTGAACACTGGGAGGCGGAGTTTGCAGTGACTCAAGATCGGGCCACTGCACTCCAGCCTGGGCAACAGAGTGAGACTCCATCTTGGGGAGAGAACCAACAAACAAAATACATGGTCAAGGATACTTGAGCAAAGTTAAAAGTGATAACATTTGACTTTGGAGCAAGAATATTGCAGGTAGAGGAAATAGCCACTGCAAAGGCCCTACTAAGGGTAGAGCATGCATGGAGTGTTCAAGAATAGAAAGGAAGCCAATGTGGCAGCAGCCAACTGAGCAAAGAAGATGAGCAAGGGAGAATCACACATAATAAGCCTGGGTGGTGTGATGAGGAAAGGAGGGGGGATCATGGAAGATCTGATAGGTCATTTGATAAATTTGACTTTACTCTGAATGAGATGGGGAGTCATTGCAGCTTTTTAAGCATGGAAGAGACAGAATATACCTTCCATTTTTTAAAGTATAATTTTATTACATGTGCTATTGCAAATGAAGTGTAGAGAGACATGGCAGAATCAGGTTAAACAGTAAGGAGGCTATGAGAATAATGTAGATAAAAGATAAGATGGTGGTTCATATAGGGATGATAGATGGATAAGGAATGAGAGGTAATTAGTATCTGAATGCGTTTTGAAGTTTACCAATATTTAAGTTTCATTTAAAATGTCTAATGTGTTCTTATATTAATTTAGCTAGAGATTATGTTCTTAAAATGGCCGTATAATGCTAAATAACTTACTCAAAATGTTGCACTCATTCTTCCTTTTAAGTATATTTGTATTGTCTCTCATATGAATGGTGAGTGAATTGCTTGAGGACAGGGTGCATATTATGTATATCACTTTGCCTTAACTTTACAAGGTACTCAGTAAATATATTAGCATTAAAGATTCTTTTTTAAATGTTTTAAATTTTTGTGCATACATAGTAGGAGTATATATTTATGGGATCCATGAGATATTTTGGCACAAGTGTGAAATGTGTAATAATCACATCATGGAAAATTGGGTATCCATCTCCTCAAGCACTTATCCTTTGTGGTACAAACAATCCAATTATACTATTTTAGTTATTTTAAAATGTACAATTAAATTATTATTGACTATAGTCACCCTGTTGTGCTATCGAATATTAGGTTTTAACTTATTCTTTCTATTTTTTTTGATACCCATTAAGCATCCCTACCTACCCCTCAGCCTCCCCCTATCCTTCTAAGCCTCTGGTAACCACCCTTCAAATCTCTATCTCCATTAGTTCAATTGTTTTGATTTTTAGATCCCAGTGATAAGTGAGAACATGCAATGATTGTCTTTCTGTGCCTGACTTATTTCGCTGAATATAATGAGGTTAGTTTCATCCATGTTGTTGCAATGACAGAATCTCATTTCTTTTATGGCTGAATAGTACTCCATTTGTGTAAGGACCACATTTCTTTCTTTCTTTCCTTCCTTCCTTTCTCCTTCCTTCCTTCCTTCCTTCCCTGCCTCCCTCTTTCTTTCCTTCCTTCTTTTCTTTCCCTCCTTCTTCCTTTCCTTTCCTTTCCTTTTCCCTTCTCCTTTTCCTTTTCCTTTTCCTTCTTTTTTTTTGAGACAGAATCTTCCTCTGTTGCCCAGACTGGAGTGCAGTGGCGCAATCTCAGCTCACTGCAACCTCCACCTCCTGGGTTCAAGTGAAGCACCACATTTCCTTTATCCATTTGTCTATTGATGGACACTTACGTTGCTTCCAAATCTTGGCTGTTGTGAACAGTGCTGTAAGATCTATGGGAGTGTGGATATCCCTTCAATATACCGATTTTCTTTCTTTTGGGTACATACCCAGCAGTAGAATTGCTGGATTGTATGGTAGCTCATTTTTTAGTTTTTTTGAGTAATCTCCAAACTGTTCTCCATTCTACCCCATTGCTCCATGTGTCTATTTTTATGCCAATACAATGCTGTTTTGGTTACTATAACTCTGTAGTACAATACGAAGTCAGGTAATGTGATTCCTCCAGTTTTGTTCATTTTGCTCAGGATAACTTTGTCCATTCTGCATCTTTTGTGGTTCCATATAAATTCTGGGATTGTTATTTCTATTTCTGTGAAGAATGTCATTGCTATTTTGACAGAGATGGCATTGAATCTGTAGATTGCTTTGGGTGGTATGGATATTTTAACGATGTCGATTATTCCAATCTATGAACGTGGAATATTTTTCTATTTTTTTGTGCCACTTCAATTTCTTTCATCAGTGTTTTATACTTTTTATTAAAGAAATCTTTCACTTCTTGGGCTATGTTAATTCCTAGGTATTTTATTTTATATGTAGCTATTGTAAATGAGATTACTTTTTTGACTTCATTTCCAGATTGTTCACTGTTGATACATGGAAATGAAACTAATTTTTGTATGTTGATTTTGTATCCTGCAAATTTACTGCATTTATAAGTCCTACTAGTTTTCTTGCAGAGACCTTAGGTTTTTCTAAATATAAGATCATAGCATCTGCAAACAAGATAATTTGACTTCTTCTTTTCCAAATCAGATGCCTTTTATTTCTTTTTCTTCTCTGATTGTTGTAGCTAGGACTTCCAGTAATAAGTTGAATAACAGTGATGACAGTGGGCATCCCAATCGTGTTCCAGATATTAGGGAATGGGCTTTCAGTTTCCTCCCATTCAGTTTGATACTAGCTGCAGGTCTTTCATATATGGCTTTTATTATGTTGAGGTATGTTCCTTCTGTACACAATTTTTGATGGTTTTTACCATGAAGGGATGTTGAAATTTATCAAAGCTTCAACAGAATCAATTAAAATGATCATATGCTTTTTGTCTTTTATTCTGTTGATATGATGTATAACAATGGTTGCTTTCCATATGTTGAACTATCCTTATATCTTTTGGGTAAATCCACTGGTCATGACAAATGATATTTTTAATGTGTTGTTAATTACATTTTCTAGTATTTGGTTGAGGATTTTTGCATCAATATTAATCAATGATATTAGCCTGTCATTTTCCTTTTTTGTTATGTCTTTGTCTGATTTTTGCATCAGGGTCATATTGGCCACATAGAATAAGTTTGGAAGTATTCCCTCTTCTATTTTTTGAGATCACTTGTGTAAAATTGGTATTAGTTCTTCATTAACTATTTGGTAGAATTCAGCAGTGAAGCAATCAGGTCCCTGGCTTTGGATTGCTGGGTGACTTTTCATTCCAGCTTCAATTTCATTACTTGTTATTGGTGTGTTTGGGTTTTGGATTTCATCATGGTTTAATGTCAGCAGATTGTATGTGTTTAGGAATTTCCTACAGATTTTCTAATTTATTGACATTTACTTGCTCATAGTAGCCACTAACTATCCTTTAAATTTCTGTGGTATTAGTTGCAATACCTATTTCTTCAACTCTGATTTTTGTCTGGGTCATCTCTCTTTTTTTCTTCAGTAGTCTGGCTAAAGGCTTGTCAATTTTTTTTAATCTTCAAAAAACCAGCTTTTTGTTTTGACAATGTTTTGTATTGTTCTTATCATTTCAAATGCATTCATTTCTGCTCTGATCTTTATTATTTCTTTTCTTCTACTAATTTTAGATCAGTTTGCTCTTGTGCTTCTAGTTCTTTAAGTTGTATTGTTAGGTTATTTGTTTGAAGTTTTTCTTTTTCTTTTTTTTTTTTGATGTGGACATTTATAGCTATAAATTTCCCTCACTACTGCTTTCACTGTATCCAATAGGATTTGATATGTTGTCTTTCCATTATTACTTGTTTTAAGAAGTTTTTCAATTTCCTTCTTAATTTCTTCATTGACCCACTGGTCATTCAGGAGCATATTATTTAATTTCCACATGTTTGTATTGTTTCCAAGATTCCCCTTGCTGATTTTTAGTTTCATTTCATTGTGGTTGGAGAATATGCTTAATATTTTTTCAAAATTTTTTTAATGTTTTAAGTTTTGTTTTGTGACCTAATGTTTGGTCTATCCTCAAGAATGATCCACGTGCTGAAGAGACTATTGTGTATTCTGCACCTGTTACATGAAATTTTCTGTAAGTATCTATTAGGACCATTTGGTCTACAGTGCAGATTAATTCTGATGTTTCTTTGTTGATTTTCTGTCTGGGAGATCTGTCCAATATGGAAAATGAGAACTTGATGTCTCCAGTTGTTATTGTATTGGAGTCTATGTCTCTCTTTAGCTCTAATAATATTTGCTTTATATATCTGAGTGCTTTGGTATTGAGTGCATATGTTTACAATTATTGTATCCTCTTGCTGAATTGACCCCTTTGTCTTTACATAACCACCTTTTTTGTGTATCTTCTTACAGTTTTTGTCTTCATATCTATTCGTCTGATATAAGTATAGTGACTCCAGCTCTCTTTCGGTTTCTATTGTATGTAATATTATTTTCTATCTTTTATTTTCTGTCTATGTGTAACTTTATAGGTGAAGGATGTTTCTTGTTTCTTGTAGGTAACAGACAAGTTGTTCTTGTTTTTTCATCCATTAAGTCACTCTATGATTTTTGATTGGAAAGTTTAGTCCATTTACATTCAATGTTATTATTGATAAGTGAGGGCTTACTTCTGCCTTTTTGTTATATATTTTCTGGCGGGTTTTTGGTCTTCATATCCTTATTACCTTCCTTCCTGTTATCACTTTGGTCAAGATGATTTTCTCGGGTGATGTGACTTAATTTCTTTCTTTTTATTTTCTGTGTATTTGTTGTTTTTTTTATTTGAGGTTTGCAAATACTTATAAGTATCTAGCCCATTGTTTTAAACTGATGACAACACTGATTGTGTAAACAACAAACAAATATACAAAAAAATACTAAAAACTCTACTGTTTATATTTGCTCCCTTGCTTTTTAACTTTTTGTTGTTTCTCTTTATATCTTATTATATTATCTATGTCTTGAAAAGTTGTAATTATTATTTTTGAATGGTTCATCATTTAGTCTTTCTATTTAAAACATGAGTAGTTTACACACCAAAGGTAGTGTTATAATATTCTAGGTTTTCTGTGTACTTACTATTACTAATGAGTTTAATACCCTCAAATGATTTCCTCTTGCTTAACTCTCTTTTCTTTGTTGAACTCCTGACCTCAGGTGATCCACCTGCCTCGGCCTCTCAAAGTGCTGGGATTACAGGCATGAGCCACTGCACCTGGCCAACTCCCTTTTCTTTCTAATTGAAAAACTTTCTTCAGCATTTCTAATAGGACAGGTCTGGGGTTGATGAATTCTGTCAGTTTTTACTTGTCTGGAAACGTCTTTATTTCTCCTTAATGCCTGAAGCATATTTTCACCAGATACACTCTTCTAGTGTAATTTTTTTTCCTTCCTTTAAATATGTCACAGCACTACTCCTGGCCCTGTAAGGTTTTCACTAGTCTGCTTTCAGACATATTGGAGCTTCCTTGTATGGTATTAGTTCCTTTTATCTTGCTGCTTTTAGGATCCTTTCTTCATCCTTTATCTTTGGGAGTTGGATTATTAAATGCCCTGAGGAAGTCTTCTTTGGATTAAATCTACTTGGTTTTCTATAACTTTCGTATACTTGAATGTTGATATCTTTCTCTAGGTTTGGGAAATTCTCTGATATCCATTTGAATACACTATCTACCCTTCTCTCTATGTCTCTACTTTAAGGATAATAACTCTTAGATTTGCCCTTGTGAGGCAATGTTCTAGATATTACAGAAGTGCTCCATTGTTTTTTGTCCTTTTTTACTTTGTCTCCTTTGACTGTGTATTTTCAGATAGCCTGTCTTCAAGCTCACTAATTCTTTCTTCTGCTTGATCAAGTCTGCTATTAAGATACTTGAAGGAGATGTGGACTGAGGTACCCAAGAGAGGCAAGAGCAAGAAGAAGTCCAAGCCAGTCAAGAAAGACAGCTACATCTCCAAGATGTTGCTGCGTGAGGACTCAGCCATCGTGGTTCTGCGGAACTCTCTCATCGCCGGCAAGAAGGGGCCACCCCTCCGTCGACGGAACTCACTCCCCTGTCCTATGGAGGCCACTGCCATTGGTATTGAGAATAATAAAGCACCGTGTTTAAAAAAAAAAAAAAAGAAGATACTGATGTATTCTTCAGCATGTGACTTGCATTTTTTAGCTCTAGAATTTCTGCTTGATTTTGATTATTGAATCTTTTTGTTAAATTTATCTGATAGAATTCTGAATTATTTCTCTGTGTTATCCTGAATTTCTTTGAGTTTTCTCAAAACAGCTCTTTTGAATTATCTGTCTGAAAGATCGTATATCTCTGTTCCTCTGGGATTGGGATTCATTCCTGGTACCTTGTTTATTTCATTTGGTGATGTCACATTTTCCTGGGTGATACTGATGCTTGTAGATGTTCATCATTCTCTGGGTGTTGAAGAGTTAGGTATTTATTGTAATCTTTACAATTTGGGCTTGTTTGTGTCTGTCCTTCTTGGGAAGGCTTTCCATGTATTTGAAGGGGCATATGTCCCAAGCCTAATAATAATGTGGTTGTTGCAGACTCATAGATGGGCCACCTTGGTTGTCTTAGATAAGATCTGCAAGAATTCTCTAGATAGCCAAGTAGAGATTCTTGTTCTATTCCCTTACTTTCTCCCAGACAAACAAACAGTCTCCTTCTCTGTAATAAGCCACTTGGAACTGGGAGTATGTGATGCAAGCAGCCCTGTGGCCGCCATCATTGGGACTGTGCCAGTCAGACCTGAAGCCAGCACACTACTGAGTCTTGCCCAGGACAGTAAGTTATCCCAGTCTCTGGGCTTGTTTAGAGGTGCTGGCTGGGAGCAAGGAATTGGAGTTAAAAACTTTAGCAGTTTCCCTGATTTCTATTCTACTGTGGATAAGCTAAGACTCAAACCACAATACAAAGACCTTCTTGCTGTTCCCTCCCCTTTACACAAGCAGAGAAGCCTCTCCCTGTGGCAACCACCACCACCAGTCCATGGATGTTCTTCCAGGCAACCACTGGTATTCACTTAAAGGCCAAGAGCTCTTCAGTCAGCTCATGTTGTGTACCGACAGGACTGGGATTCACCCTTCAGGTCAGTGGGCTCCCTTCTGGCCCAGAGCTGGTCCAGAAATGATGTCGAAGAGCCTAGACCTGGGCTCAGGAACTCCAACACCCTGCTTGTTGCTCTGGCCCACTGTGGCTGAGCTCGTACCTAAAGTGCAACACAAAGTCCCCTTAACTTTTCTTTCTCGTTTTCTTAAACAGAAGGAGTCTTTCATCACAGCCTCCACAGCTAGGAGTATGCTGGGTTTCACCTGAAGCCAGTAGATCTCAGAGCTCAAGACCCACAGCTTACTACCTGAGTATCCGCTACTGGTTATTCAGGGCACAAGGGCTCTTTAGCCAGCAGGTGATAAATCCTGCCAGGAATGGGTCCTTTTCTTCAAGGCAGCAGGCTCCCTTTTGGCCCAGGATGTGTCTAGAAATGTCATCCAGAGCTAGGGTCTGCAATGGAGAATGGAGACCTCACAACTCTACCTGGTGCCCTATCCTACTGTGGCTGAGCTGGTATCCAAGATGCAAGATTTAGTCCTCTTTACTTTGATCTCCTTTTCCTAAGCAGAAGGAAGAAGTCACGTTTGTTGCTGCCAGCTGCACTGCCTGGGGTTGGGGGTTAACCACCCAGGCTGATGTATCCCTAGATCATATGCCACCCTAGACCACTAGCTCTGAGCCCAACCCAGCACTAGGAGTTGCCTAGAAATTGCACTGCTTGTGTCTTAGATTGCCTTGCATGTTTCCTAGGACCCCAGAGAACTTTGGCTTGTGTTGGAAAGCCTTGCCAAGAAACTCAAGTTCTGACTGCTGGGATGGGCAATTCCCCTCTTGCTATGTCTGGTCTAAAGGCTCCCTCTGTGCGCAGGGGCTGATGGGCTCTGCATGGTTTTTCTCTCTCCTGTGACAGGGCAGTACTGAGTTCAATGCAAGGTCTCCCAGTCACTGTCCTCTCCCTCCCCAAAGTGCATGGATTTTCTCTCCACACCAGAAAGCCACTGCCTGGAGGATGGGAGTGGGATGTTGTCGGTACATCAAGGCTGTCTTTCCTGCCCTCCTCAATGCCCTTTTCAGAAATATGGTGTTAAAATGGGGTACTGTGATTGCTCACCTGATTTTTGGTTCTTGTGATGGCACATTACTGTGTGCAGATAGTTGCTAAAATTTGATGTTTCAGTGTTGGGGACAAACCACACAGGTTTCTATTCCGCCATCTTGCCACTGCTGTAAAGTTTCTTAAATTAAATAATTTGAGAAAGCTTTTAAAATTTTTTCAATTATGTTTAGCTATTTTGTTTATTATGTGTTCTGTAACGAAAAATATTATGTGACATCTAATGATACGTTTCAGAATATCAGATACTCATGTTTACTTTAATAAAATAATTACAAAGGTTAATTCACTTAATCTTTTCATCAATTATATTATTACTATGGTGAGAGAATGTAATAGTTGTTGTGTTCCTAACAAAAATATGCAATCAAGAAAGAGACAGTACCAGTGAAAGAGAAAGGATGAAAAAAGAAAGGAGTGAAAAATTATTTTAAATACAAATATTTTTTGGAAGGCAATGTGAATTTAAGCCAATAAGATATTCTTGAGAACAAGTAATACAGTATTCTTGGGTACTGTTCTTCTCATACAGATACAAAAAGTAGTGCAACAAATATAATTACATTTGACCTTACAGTTTGTAAAGTTTATGTTAAACAGCACAAAATGAACAGAAATTTCCAATAACCTCTATAAATTTAAGTTATATAGTAAGAAAAAAGCAAGTAATATAGCTCCCAAATCTGACAACAAATTGGAAATTAACCCTGTTTTTACCTTCTATAAATGGCAATATGGATTTTATTTTTCATCTGAGAAAATATATAGGGTCCTAAAGTAAAAAAATGGACACATGAATATATAAAGTGGAAATTTAGCTTGATTTTATTTTTAAATTATTTTTCTCTAAAGCCCATAACAGTAGTGAAAGTAACTAATCCAATAAATTGGAGAACAAGTCCAGGCAATAGAAAAGCAAAGGATCTTGTTTGCATTATTGTAGTAACCATGCATTGTCTATATTGACTATGCTTACATGTACCTTTAAATTGATATTTATGTTTCAATGTAATCGAAACCAGGGTTTTTCTAGTTTTTTTTAACTAGTAAATATAAATGATAGACAAGATATTTAGGTCACTGAATAAAATGATTAGAGATAAGTTTTTATAAAACTTCATGTAACACAAGGAGTTCAGTTTAAAAATACTTTGGAAGTATCTGCTCTTTGAAAAACTGAGTTCATTGGATAATTTTATAATTTTTCTTCTAAAAATCACCTCTAGTAGATTCCACAGAATGGATAATATTATGCAAATCACGAAACTATTTCAGAACATTCTTGTGAATTTTTTTTGTTTTTTTTTGTTTTATTTTGGTCTGTCAACAATTTGAATGCAAAAAAAATGAGAAATGTTTTTTAGAGAAAGATATTTTAATCTTTGACTATTTTACTATTGAGTGGAAAATAGGTGAAACCACAGGGACATATTTTAAAACTCTGAACTCTCTCAGGAGTAAGGATAGAAAGACTTTAAAATAAAATCTGAACTACCCATTGATTTAATTTTATTAAGAAAATGTTTAACGCACATCTATATCTTGTAGCGTGCTGATTCATTAAGCTTACATGATCCTGTCTATAATAATATTTTTACCTGAGAAGAGGTCAATTTAGTTGCAGGGTATCCACCTTTGCCAGGTAAACTTCTCTTGTTACTTCCTATCTTCACTGAGAATGAAAATTGTCTACAACAGAAACTCTCAGAAATTCAAAACTTGGATTTGTACTTCTTCTCTAATTGCATAAAACATCTTTCATGCTTGCAGATATTTTTACATCTATGACAGCCTGTAGTTCTGCTTGCCAACCTGAAACTTGTTTCACAAATTTTTCAGCAGCTGGTATGATAATAAGCCAGTTTTTATGTAAATTAGTAATCTTTCTAATCAATTTTTAACCACAAAATTTAAACTTTAAAAATTTTTGAGTAAGGAATTTTTTAAAAAAAAGATAATAGGCATTAACAAATCTATTTAGCTAGCTTGATACCCATTATATTGTCTCTGATTTTAAGAACTATTTCTATGAAGCAGAAGAAAGTTTTCTGATGGAACTATAACTTTAAAGGTGTTAACTTTTTATTGGAAGGTTCATTTTCCTTTTTCTTTTAGCTAATGTTCTTACAAAACGATACATTTTTAGTAATTCAAATATAATGAGGTTGGCATAGTTCTGCACTACCACTTTAAATGCAATATGTTCACATCAATCATTTCTTTATAAAGAAAAAGTACGACAAAATAAAAATGCCATTTTTGATGTTGACGTGAACTATTTCTTCAAATTGGGCCAACTTTTTTTCAAATCAAAAACTTAGCACTGTTAAATATATCCAGTTATTTACAGAGTACAAATTACTTGTATATTCCATGTAATGACCGTTGAGGGTAGAGTATAATACGTATTAATGATTTTTTTTTTGTCCTGTGACTGTAATTATGTGTATGTAGACCTACTTTCCCAATTTTATGTCCTGGAATATAGTAATATCCACAAGAATACAGAGAAAAATGCCTCAACCTTTATCGTAAAACAAGTAATAAAGTTTATTCTTATATTTATTTTTTATCTTGTAGGTATATATTTTTCTCTGCTGGCACAGTGGTTAATGCCTGTAGTCAGGAGTCAGAGGTTGCAGTGAGCCGAGATCACACCACTGCATTCCAGTCTAGGCAACAGAGTGAGAGTCCATCAAAAAAAAAAAAAAAAAGAAAAAGAATAGATTTTTTTCTAGTCACAATTGGCCATATCTTTGAATTCAGTTATTTTTATAGTAATCAGGAATAATTTTCAAATTTAAAAATTCAAAGATCAAGAAGACCTACCTAAGACTCAATATCATGGACACTTCAATTATGCATATTAACATTGTATGGACATCAATTTAAACAATGAAAGAAATCCTTAATATTGAAAGACGAAGTTTTTAAAAAACAGCATTAATTTGGCTGATTTTTTAAAATCTATATGTACACTTTGTAGACTGGAATGTGCTAGTGATACATAGCTTGCTGCAGAGCAAAATGTGTTAAAGTTGAAAACAAAACCAAATAATTATTTTATTATTGACCCTATCATTTGTTTTATATTTGGTTCCCAAGTTCAAGGTCAACTTCCTGTCCAAACGTTTCTTTCTCAGATTTCTAAAATCTACATCTAGGCAAGTGCTAGCACAAATTAGATTTTCCTAAACATACTTATTGAATAAATTAATAAGAATGACAATGATTTCTTTCCTTATTATTCTTGCACTAACAATACATTATTTAAGATAAATTATGGCAACTTCCTGTTGCTTAATTACTCCTTAAATTTCTAGGGCACTATATTTTCCTGTTACTGATTATTTTTCTCTATTTTTTTTCTCCTAATACTACAGAAACTAAATAGAACCCCTAATAAGAGGCAAATGACCATCAGAATGAAGTTATTCAGGCCGGGCATGACAGCTCACACCTGTAATCCCAGCACTTTGGGAGGTTGAGCAAGTGGATCACCTGTAGTCAGGAGTTCCAGACCTGCCTTGCCAATATGGTGAAACCCCACCTCTACTAAAAACACAAAAATTATCCAGTCATGGTGGTGGGGGCCTGTATTCCCAGCTACATGGGGCGCTGAGGCAGGAGAATCGCTTGAAGCTGGGAGGCGGAGGTTGCAGTGAGCCCAGATCATGCCACTGCACTACAGCCTGGGCAACAGAGCAAGACTCTGTCAAATAAAACAAAACAAAACAAAAATAGGACGAAGTTATTCAAAGTTCTTTCATATTACCTTTGTTGTTCTCTTTCTGTGCTTACTTCCTCTCAGAATTTTTCTTTCCTTTTTTATAGTTTTCTTTCTTTCCTCCTTTCATGACTTATTTCTTAAGATATCAAAGCATGCATACGGCTGTGTACTTATGTTCTCTCGCCCTTAATATAAATATTTGTTCCTCTAAATATCCAGGCCTGACACTTGATCTAGTATCATATCTAGTGACACTTGATCTAGTGCTCTCATGGACTGTCTAACTGGAGGTCTAATTTTGACCTCAAGTATGTTACTTGTTAGAAGGTAGCATAGTGTAGGTGAAAAAGTATTTAGGGTGTTTTTCTTCTAATTCTTCTTTAACTAGCCATATGACAATAAACAAATTATTTGACCTCCCTGGCCGCAGAGTTCTTTCCTAACACAATGTAGAATTTCTTCTATATAATCGCTAAGCTTCTGAAAACTTTCAGTTGGATCTCTATAATGTCTTTCTTCAAAAATGTTTCCCCATCTGATAATTTTATTTCTATCATTGATGTCCCATTATTTTACTATTCACCTTGAATATTTTGAATTTTTATAACTTTTCCTTTATCTTTTACCCCATTTTTCTGTTATGCCAGTAAAAAATAAATTGCGTTTTAAACAAATAGCTTTTTGTCAGCTGGAGAAGGAAAGAAAGTGCAATAGCTGATACAAAGGCAAGGAAAGCAAGGCACATAGTAAATATTTTCTCACATTTAATTTTTTTTGAATTTGACATTATATTTGGTCTCTTTGGCTTTATATATTTATTTTTATTTGTTCTTACGTAGTGGAAACTTCACTTTTTCCCATTATGGATTCTTTAGGTCTCCCCAACAAGGTGTGAAATTCTAGCATTGAATAAGGAAAGTGAAGCAAATTAATAATATATACACAAGGGAGCTTGTATATATTATGTTCATGAAGAAAATGAAATTAAAAGATAAAAATAACAATAATTTTTTCAGCATAAGTTTCATCATGTTCAAGTGCTTTTGTAAGCAATAATACCAGCCATTTAGTCCATTCCCAAAGAACTGAAAATCCTGGGAATCTAACAATGCCAACGTAGTTTTTTTCACATTATTAACTGAAGAAAAATGGGTGCCCTTTATAGATTTTTTTAAGATTAGAAACAAAAACAAGTCAGAAGGAGCCAAATCCAAACAGAAAGATGGACGCCTAATAATTTTTCAGTCAAAACTCTTGCAAAATCGCCCTTGTTTGATGAGAGGAATGAGCAGGAGCATTGTCATGGTGGAGAAGGACTCTCTGGTGAAGCTTTCTCAGGTGTTTTTCTGCTAATGCTTTGATTAACTTTCTCAAAACCTTCGTAAAAAGCAGATGTTATTTTTTCTCTGGCTCATCAGAAAGTCAACAAGCAAAATGCCTTGAACATCCCGAAAAGCTATTGTCATGACTTTTGCTCTTGACTGGCGTGGTAGCCACTACTTTGATTGTGCTCTGTCTTCAGGATCCTACTGGTAAAGCCATGTTTTATCTTCTGCTACAATGCTTTGAAGAAATGCTTCAGGATTTTGGTTTCATTTGTTTAAAATTTTCATGGAAAACTGTGCTCTTATTTGCAGCTGATGTAGGTATAGTGGTTTTGGCACTCATCAAGTGGAAAACTTGTTGAACTTAAATTTCTCAGTCAGAATTGTGTAAGCTAAACCAATGGAGATGTCTGCAGTGCTGGCTATTGTTTCTGCTGTTAATCCTCAATCTTCTTCAATTAGGGCATGAAAAAGTGAACAATTTATTTTCCTTCAAAATTATTGTTGATGGTCTGCCACCATAGAATTCATTTTCAACATCTTCTTGTCTTTTCATAAAATGAATTTTCCATTTGTAAAGTGCTGATTTCTTTAGGACATTGTCTGCATAAACTTTTCATAAAGCATCAATGACTTCATCATTCTCCCACCCAAGTTCCACCATGAATTTGATGTTTGTTCTTGCTGCAACTTTAGCAGAGTTCACATTGCTCTGATAGGTGTTCTTTTCTTCTCTTTTTTCTTGTTTTTTTTTTTTTTTTCCAAGACAAGGTCTCGCTGTGTCACCCAGGCTGGAGTGCAGTAGCCCAAACACGGCTCACTGCAGCCTCAGCCTCTTGGGCTCAAATGATTCACCTGCCTCAGCCTCCCAAGTGTCTGAAACCGCAGGCACACACTACCAGACTCAGATATTTTTAAAAATTTCTGTAGAGACTGGGTCTTGCCATGTTGTCCAGACTGGCCTCAAACTCCTGGGCTCAGGTGATCCTCCTGCCTTGGCTTCCCAAATTGCTGGGATTACAAGTATGAGCCACCGTGCCCGGCCTGCGGTTCTTTTCAAACTTATGTTTTATCCTGATTAGTGCCCACACTATGTATTGTTCAGACATATTATAACAAGATAGTAAAAGTTTATTTTGGTGCAAAAGAATTGAAATTCATGCATAGTTTTTTCATAATGCACATTTTCCATGAATTTTTAAGAACCTCTTTAGATGTTAGTCACTTTTATAAATGCTTTACAAAGCTTTTAACGCTTATAGCTATCTTGTAAGGTAGGTGCTATTATCTCCATTTTATAGAGGAGAAAGCTGAAACACAAAAATATTAAGTGAGCTTCCAAAGCTATACAGATAGCACATGGCAGAGTTGAGCTTCGAACCCAATAAAAGAGGCTTCTGAGTCCATGGTCTTCAGCAGTGTTGTCTGCCTGTCAAGATTGTGTAGATTCAAGGTTAGCAAGACTAACATACTGAAGAGAGCAGCCAAATGTTCAAATAAAATGTCTACCTGTGTTTGGGATGTTCAAAGTTAGAAATGATAGCTCACAGAGATTACAGCTCAGTGACGAGATCTGTTTCGTAAGTAAAATGTTTGTTGAGACAATGGTAGAAACAGAAAGAATAATTAGAAATGGATCAATATGAGAAATGTTTCACGAAATTGCTGATAGAATTTGCTAATATACTATATAATCGTGTGTTGCTTAACAATGGGGATACATTGTGAAAAACTTATCATTAGGTGATTTTGTCATTCTGTGAACCTCAAAGAGGGTACTTACACCAACTTAGATGATGCACCACACTACACATATAATCTCTGTGGTATAGCCTATTGCTCCTAGGCTACAAAACTGTACAGTATGTTACTGTACTGAATATTCCAGGTAATTGTACGTGATGGTAAGTTTGTATACCTAAACATATCTAAACATAGGAAAGGTGCTGTAAAAATAGAGTATAAATAATTTTTTAAGAAAATATATGCTTTTATAGGGCAGTTACCATGAATGGAGTTTGCAGTACGGGAAGTCACTCTGGGGTGCATTAGTGAGTGAGTGGTAAATGAATACGAAGGCCTAGAACCTTACAGTACACTTTTATACAGCTGGCAGCACAGATTTGTTTAAGCCAGCATCACTGAAAACATGAATAATGCATCACATTATGACCTTATGATGGCTATAATGTCATCAGGTGGTAGAAATTTTCTGATTCATTATAATCTTATGGGAAGACCATCATATATTTAACCCATCCTTGACTGAAATGTTGTTATGTGGTATGTGATTGTACATAGAAAAAGGTGAAAATATGGTACCTCCATGAACTTTAATGTTTTTCTTGATACTTGATTGAAACCTTTAAGGACCTTTCCTTAATCAGAATAAAGTCAACATCCAAGAGCTTATCTGGCATGTAGTATACACACAAAAAAAACAAAACTCTTTTCAGAGGTAATATTTTGGCCAAGTAGGTTTTCAAGCAGGAAATCCTTGCCATGAGCAATATTTGAGATATATGGATCCATTTTTGAGGTTGGAAAAGAATTCAGTCCAAGCACTATGGGCATGAGAAACAGATCAAGCTCTAGAAAGATAGATTAGACCTTTCTAACATGATATATTGAGGTTAGATTCTAGCATGCACTTTGGAAAAGTGATCCAGAATCCTAGTTTTAAAACTTCCCACCTCTCTGCAAAAGTTTTTTAGAAACACAGGGGCTGATGGCTAACAAGCCTATAGGACCTATGGCATTATGATGTTTAGTTTCTACAGCAAGACTTAACAGAAATGGGATGACTGAAAAATTGCTTTATTTTCTTATTGATGACTCAGGTGAGGCTGTGCCTACAAATACAATTTCCTTAAAAGATGCTACTGGGCAAGATCAGGCAGGGATGTGTATAGGTATGAAATTCAAGAGAGATACTTCTAGGTTGCAGAAAATAGTTTAGATTACCCAAGTGCTTGTGTTGTATTAGATTCCTCTTCACAAATATTCAGTTCTTTCCCCTAACATTACGGAATAAATTTACTTCCCTGCTTCCTCATGTGGGGCTTGGCCAAGTGACTTGCTTTGGCCAGTAGAATATCAGCAGTTCTAACAGTGTCCCAGAATTAACCCTGGCCTTAAGAGTTACCATGTTTTTGTTGACCCTTTTTACATTACTGCCTTTTTCCATGAGAAGAGCATGCCTTGACACTACCGATTTAAGATGGATGAGGAACTTGTGAAGCAGTCCTGAATAAAGTTTAGAAGCAATAGATCCAGGCCAGTCTAGAAAATTTACTTTCCAACAACCATGTAGATATGTGACAAATATAATAATTGTAGTTTTAAGACTTTGGCCTTGGGAATGATTTGTTTTGCAGCATTATTGTGGCAACAGCTGATTTACTCAGTGCTCCTCACTTTTTTTCTGGAATTAGCACTATTTTTCAATTGAATGTCCCAAGTCCCTCCTATATCCTCCTACATGCTATATTATTTAAAATTGTGACTTTTATTATAAATGTCCTTACAATCAGAAATTGACAGAGCTGAGTACACAGGTAAAAGCGTTCATTAAATGGTGGTCCCAGCATTCTCAAATAGAGGAAGACTCTAGACAATGAAAAAAGCAGAATTTAATTTAATTTAATATAAAAATCCACTTAGCTGGGTAGAAAATACAATGTTCAAGTATTACTCACAAGAGAAGCATGTGCAAATAGCCAACAGATTATAATATGACAATTAGACTCAAGGTAGGGCATCTTAAAATAATGAAAGAGAAAAATTGTTAGTAGAGCTTTTAGGAGACTATAGATTCATTTCTGACTCACTCTGAATTCTCAGGTTTTACTCAAATCCCCAAACGCTTTCTAGGCAGCAAATTAAAGTAACATATTAAATACAATTGTACACTGCTTTTCCTTGAAATCCAAAGTTATTATATCTCCCTCTATCTCTTAGTTCTGCATATTGGTTTAGCCTAAGTCCAAAAGTGCACTAATACTAATATATGAATACATTTTAAAAGCTCTGAAATCCATTATATATATATAATTTTTAAAAAATTATTTATTTATTTAGAGAGAGAATCTTGCTCTGTTGCCCAGGCTGAAGTAGAGTGGCATGATCTCACTTCACTGTAGCCTTCATCTCCTGGGCTCAAGTGATCCTCCTGCCTCAAGCCCTGAAATAGCTGAGACTACAGGCACACATCACCAGGACTGGCTAATTTTTATATTTAGTAGAATTGGTGTTTTGCCACATTTCTCAGACTGGTCTCGAACTCCTCGGCTCATGAGATCTGCCTATCTTGGCCTCCCAAAGTGCTGGGACTACAGGGGTGAGCCACCGCAGTTGGCTTGAAATCCAATTTTAAATCATTGAATATTATTATTTTAAAAGGAAATATGATCTTCTTGGCTGTATTTCTTTCCTACAACAAACAAAACTATTCTAAGAAATTATCTGACAGTTCCTTATAACTGTAACTGGACTATGGCATATCAACTTAGAATTAAAATAGCCCTGTGTTTATTGCAGAACTGTTTAAACAAGTTTTATTTTCTTATGTAAAACCTGGAATACAAACTCTCACAATTAGAAGCTCTTTTATGAGGTACTTGGTATCCTAGCAGAACTGCTGTGTTTCCTAAGAGGGGTGTCTTCAAAAACACTTTCTGCTTTCAGCTTTCTGGTTTTAACTTGACTATCTTTTAGGTTTCCTGTTCCGGTTAAGGCAATGTTAGCTTCCCAACTCTTCAGATTTGGGCTAACAACAGACCCTTATTTTCTTTCAGAAAGCTAAATCTAATTAACCACAAAATCTCTTAGATTTCACCTTTTCAGTGATTCTCAAGAGATGTTCTTTCCTTTCCTGAGATTATACTGTCTCAGACCACTTGCATCTCTTCTTAAACTACTAGAGAGACCACTATAGTGCTTATGTATGCTTAGCAGTTTGGAAATGTTTTCTATTAAGAATGAATGAATAAATGGTTACTCCTTCTCCCCAAAACTGCTATGATTGCCCACTTTTTGTGGCAATAAGTCCCAAATCTTTAGCACTGTGATCAAGCAAATCTCCAGGACATGATTTAATTACCTTTGCAATCTCATCTCTCACTATATCCAAACACATACCTAATTTCTTCTCATGGGCGAAATGTACTCTGACAGGTCTGACACTACTCTATTATTTTATTTATGTAAAGTTGTAGAGATGTAAAATGTATGTATGTTGGAAAAACAAAATCTGAAAAGTAGTTGTCTCTGGGGAATGGTGTAGGTGTTGACTGGGAAGAGGAAAGAACAAATTTTCTCTAGTGATGACAATGTTTTATATCTTGACAAGTAGTTGGGTTACACAGTTGTGTGAAGATTCTAAATGATATACTTAAGACTTGTTAACTTTGTCTTATGTAAATTTCATCCCCAAAGAAAAAAAAGAACTATAAACATATTGAATTCCAGTGAATATATGCTGAAGTGTTCAGGGAGAAAACGCATTGCTGTTTAAAATTTATTTGGAAATGCTTCAATAGAATATGATGGATTGATGGTTAGGTAGAATGATGAAAAGATGGTCTAATGTGTATAGGAAACTGTTTCTTTACACTCAGTTCCCACCAAAGATGTAAGTTTTCCACACCAACCAATTCTGCAATTTGCTGTGGACTCCAGTTGGGTATCCTACAATTCATTTAATTCTCACACTAACTATCCAAAGTTAGTGCAGACCCCACAGTTTAAAGGCTAAGTCCTACAAGACTTGCTCCCACTTCAGACACCAGTCACAAGTATTTAGTGCCCAGGGTACTCACTTCTATCTGGCTTGGCTACAAATTGGGCTTCCTACCACCTTCTTCTCATGTTTGAGAATTTGCTATAATAGCCAAAGAAACTCAGGGAAACATTTTATTAATGTTTACAGGCTCATTGTAAAGGATACTATAAAAGTTACAAATGAACAGCCAGGTGAAGAGGTCCATATAGGGCGAGATCTAGAAGAGTTCCCAGCACGGAAGCTTCTGTCCTGATGGAGTGGGGGTGTGCCACATGCCAGGCACATGGATGCACCCCCAGCCTGGAAGCTCCTGAACTCCACAGTTTAGGGGTTTTTATAGGGGTTTCTTCATATAGGCTTGATCAATTATTAACTCAATCTCTAGCCCCTCTCCCTTTCCTAGAGAATAGAGGGTGGGGCTGAAAGTTCCAAGATTCTAATTATGGCTTGGTCTTTCTGGTAACCAGCCCCAACTATGAAGCTATCAGGAGCCCAACAAGAGTTCCCTCATTAGAACAAAAAATCCTTCTGTCAACCAGGAAATGACAAGCAGTTTAGGAGCTCATGGGGGCAGAGACCAAATATACATCCTCATTATGTCACAATGTGTGATAAACCACATGTAGTGAAATGTTAATGGTAGAATCAAAGTGGCGGGTTATCAGTGTTTGCTAGACAATTTCTTAAACTTTTCTGTATGTTTGAGATTTTTCATAATAAGTATTGGAAAAAATGTTAACCACTAGCTTTTGAAATCATATTGTTACTCTAATCTATGATTACTCTCCTGGATGCAAAATGATTGTTTCTCTAAGTCTTTCATTCCATCAACATTTATTAGTTGGCATTTTACTGTAAGAAACAGCTTTTTCATCCTCCCATAATTATTGATTTATTTATTGTGAGCATGGTCTGGACTTACTCTATTTACTGAATTATACTACATCACTGTTATTATTAATTTCCAAGCTACTTCTGTTTCGTTTAGATATGTCCCTATCCCGTTTTAATCACTTTTGACACAGGATATTTGCAAGCTCATTTTGTATTGTCTTTGTCCCAGAACTTGACGCAGCCATTCCTTTCAGAAACTTTGATTCTTGTGAATTGAGAATAACATCTGGAAGCCAAGACCAGGCTGCTAGGTATACTCATTGCTAGGTGTGTCTTTGACTTTAGACACTTTCAGTAAAATTTCATGAAATTTATTTTAAATTTGATATATATTATTATTTATAAATATATTTTATTTTTAAATGTATATGTCATATATACAAGTATAAGATTTATAAAGTTCTACTGAATTTCCATTCAAATATACAATTTAAATATATATATACACATACATATATATACATATACATATACACAGACACACACACACACACATATATATATATATATCAGGTTGGAAGTCTTTCAAGCTATTTCCTGTATCCTTTTGAATGTTCCCATCTCTTTTTAATCACTTAAAGCTTAAATTATACCTTTAAATAATGAACTTACTCTGATACCTCAATTTTGCTGCAAGAATAGGAGGCTCTTCTTTACATTTTTTGCCTTCTTTGACTTCTAGCATTGCTTATTTGTATCACTCTTCTCCACCAGTAAAAGCTCTGCCTCCCTACAACTTCAGTGTATTTAGATATTATTCAAATCTGTATTGCATTATATGTTTATGATTCTAAAGAGAAGTTTTGAGTAAGATGAACACAGGCAATTAAATCCTCCTTGGCTCCTCACTGCAATGATCAAAGGGAATTTTAAAGGAGAAATTTTTGAATATAAAGTGAAAACTAAAGAAAGATGTTAAAAAATAACTGCGAAGAATTTTAACTAGATATAGCAAATGAAGACATAAAGAGGATTCTTTTTCTCCTTGAAAATGTGTCACTTCTAAATAATAAAGATATGCCTTTTTAGAACATCTTAAGTGCACTCTGATTTGTAGAGCAAGGGGTAAAATAATGAATCAACTATGAGGCAGAGATACCACTTATCTCTTTTCTTTTTCCGACAGTGAAACTCTATAAGTCTGAAAGCAGCTGGACTTCAAACCATAAGCCAATAAGCCAACAAGCCAACAGACAACATACAGTAACTTTCAGAGAAAGCTGAAATAAAAGGGCATCTGGGGAGAGTTCCTGACACTGAGTCAGCAACTCTAGGAAATAGGCTGAATACATCATCACTTTGTGACTGGCAAGATCACTTCCTTATTAACAAAGAAAAAAAAAAGGTAAGAAAGAAGGGAAGGAAAAAAGGAAAATGAATTGAGCATTAATTTAAGGAGTCAGAAATAGAAAAACAAACCAAATCAATAAAAGCAGGAGAAGAACATAACAGAGTTAAAGCCAAATTTAGTAAATTTGAAAGCAGGAAAATTGATAAAATATATAAATAAGTTTAAGAGTTGGGTTTTTCACAAACATAAAACATTCTGAATGTCTTAGCAGTTATGAATATGATCCTGTGGTTTTGCTTATATTCTTGCCTCTGCTCTTTGCCTGGACACACAGGCATCTGCTACATGAGCTCGGGAATAAGCCACATTAAGCATGTTTGTTATCCAATAAAAAGGATTAGCAGAGAAATTGATACAAGAAGTTGGTCCTGACATAATACATAACAAATAAGCAAATATTAACAAAAAACTGACACATGTAATATTGGCTCGTGATCAGGTTGTAGATAGATAGTAAACAGTTACTAGAGATGAGAAAAATGGCAACAGACATAATGCAATGGTAAAATATTTGGTAAACGTGTCACTTGCAATAATTTAAAAAACACATAATTGTATCTAATGAAACTGGCTCTGGGAAAAGGAGTTTTTAAACAGAATGTTCTTAAATGAGCTTTTTGTATTAGCTGCATTAGCTGCATTTGATAAGATACCTTCCAAGAAAGAGTTAAGTTCAAGGAAGAATCAGCTCATTTTCAAAATGAGATGAAAGAGAAAAGCAGTTTAGAAATTTCAACACTTGCAGGATTTGGAAATATAAGTTGTTCTCTTCTCTGACCGGTGAAAGTAAAAATGTAATCCCAGTACTGTGGGAGGCCAAGTTGAATGGATCACTTGAGGCCAGGAGTTTGAGCCCAGCCTGGCCAACATGGTGAAACCCCGTCTCTACTAAAAATAAAAATAAAAATAAAAATAGTCAGGCATGGTGGTGCATACCTATAACCCCAGCTAGTCAGCAGGCTGAGACACAAGAATTGCTTGAACCCGAGAGGTGAAGGTTGCAGTGAGCCAAGATTGGCCACTGGACTCCACCCTGGGTGCACAGTAGGGTAAGCAAGCAAGAGGAGGAATGCCCTGGCTTTAAGTTTTTCTTATATAGGGATCTTGTCTATGTAAAGACTAAGCTAAGCTGTGTCCACATGTGGGTGAGCAGACATTATGACAAATTTATTACTCTGTTTATTTAAAGAGAACTAGCCTTGACAGTCTAGTTTGTGACTACATGAAATCATAACTGTTATTATCTGAAGAACATATATTGTTATTGGTTTTGAGAGATCTGGACTTTGCTATTGTAGGAGTGTGTCCTTGCAGGTGTCCTTAGGTTGTTTCTTTTGCTGTAAGCATCTGGGAATATCAGCTGTGATCGGGAAGAAGTGTGCTTTGGTAGTCTCAAAATGGAGTTGATTTTAAAATGGCGTTACTCTGGCTCTCGTAGGCTCCTGTTTCCCTAACACCATCAGTCTAGTTAGAGAGACTGAGATATTTTAGGCACAAAGCTCTCCATTTCAGATGTGGCCAAAGATAATAATGGAAAAAAAGTGGGAACCCAGGAGCCATGGAGAACAAAAGACAAGTGTGCTACTTCCGGGGAGAACCATAACCTCTAAGTAACATTTCCTTGATCAGAGTAGGAACACTCAACAAGGTTAGCTCAGTGAGAGTTAAGAATTGCTATGAACCAATGAATACTCTAAATGGTAGTGCTTATCATAGCTAATCTTGTCCCCATTCTGCCATTAAGTATTGGATTTGTATTGTGGGATTTGACGGCAAGAGTAGAAGGCTAGACAACTTGGCTTTCCCCCCATACTATGTCTCTAGATTAAGAGCAGCCACAAATGTACTTGACTTGCTTTGGACAATGAAAACCGAAAAATGTGAAACATACTACGTCTAAACAGAAGCTCTATTTTTAATTGTGTGGTTTGATTTCTCCTCTTGTTCTTCCCTTCCCACTTATTCCTTAAGAGAATAAGTGTGTCCTGTAGAAAGTTTGCTCCTTCAGGCAAAGTTCCAGAATGAGAAGACACATGGCACAAAGTGGAGCAGAGCTGAGTAGAGTGGAACAAACTACAGTTGCAGGAATGTAATGTGAGTGAGTAATAACTGTGTGTTGTGTTGTAAGGAACTCAGATTTTTCAGTAAATAGTGGTGCAGTAAGCCTGTCTGAGACAAGCTGCCATGGACTGATCCACAGTTAGGTAATTAGATCATAAGGGTGGATACCTTGTGAATGGGATTAGTGTCCTTATAAAAGGGATTCTTGAGTTCTTTATTCTTCTCTTTGCTCTCTGCCATATGAGGAAATAGCAAAAAGTCAGCTCTCTGCAAACCAGGAAGCAGTCCCTCACCAGACACCAGACCTGCCAACATCTTGCTCTTGAACTCCCAACCTCCAGAACTGTGAGAAATAAATGTTTGTTATTTAAGCCACCTAGTCTATGGTAATTTGTTATAGCAACCTGAACTAACATAAATACAAACTTACAGGAAAAATTGATTTTTCAATAGAAAATAATATTCTTGAAGTAATGATTTCTGAAAAAAATTTCCAAAATGGCTATAGAGAAAGAAGAAAAAACTAAATAGGCAGGCTTTTTTTTTAGAAGATCTTGGAAAAAAAATGTGAAAGAATTACCTCCCAAAGACTACCAGGCCAGATGGCTTTACAAGCTAATTTATTTCAATCTTGCAAAGAAGAGATACTTCCAGGAAGATACATCCATGCTATTCGACAATTTGGTAAAACAAAAAATATCTCCAATTCGTTTTGTAAAAATCAGCATTGCCATAATAACAACATCTAACAAAAATAACACACACACACACACATGCACACACACACACACACTCATGAGAAAAAAATTTCTGTTATAGACAGAAATACTTTACTGGATTGGCTGTTGTCAATTTGTTGCTACCGTTACTTTCTTCTAGTGTAGTGGACAGTACATTTCAAAGAATCCTCTTCCCTCTAGGTTTTTAGGGCTTGACAATAAGATAAACGGGCATGTATTTTGGAAGACAGAAATAGAAGCCACAGTTTTCAGGAGGTCATACAACCAGCTTGCTACATTGCTTGAAACTAGTTTGGTAAATATTTGATTCTCTGGCTGTAGCATTCTAGAATTTTATTCTCCTACGTTAATTCCTGCCAAATTTTTGAAGTCCTATTTCCTATGTTAAATATCTTATTCCTGTAACATTTATGGTGGCTCTGCTTTGCTGACCAAACCAGGACTAATAAAAATGTTCATACAAGAATGGTTCTACAGGAAGTGACTTTAAGGAAAGGAGTCTGAAAGTGGTTCTAGAATCTGCTTATATTAAAAGGCTTTAATGATTTCCCTGCCAGTAGTAAATGAGATTCTGACAATCTCTCTAGTGTTAGGAAAGAGACTAAATAACAATGGTAAAACTGAGCCTGAGAAGTGTCACCAACGTATTAGTTGGGGGACTAAACTCAAGCTATAGGAGCTACAAATGCAATATTTGAAACCCAAATGTAGATATTTGGTCTTGATTTAAACTGTTTCTGCCCCTTACTTTGATGCCCATGAATGACATAGCCCCTTTTTCACTATGACAAGCTTCCCTCTTTTATTTCTTATTCTCTAACAGTGAGTAACTTTGCCTTTGTTTATTTTTGTGTTCTTCACGCAACAGAGACTAACATAACCATTTTATTAATTTACAATGTTGTCATTGTAATTATTGGACAATTCCCTGTGGAGGATGTTATAATGAGATTTTACTTATGTACTCTCCCTATAAAGTTGGGGGCATCACAAAATCTTTTCCAAGGTTTCCAGCTCTCTGGGGGTTGTTCTTTGGCATGTGTTTCCTAGTAAAGCTATACTGAGGTTGAGTAGGGAGGGCCACATGGTAGCATATGTGGGTCTGTGAAGAAGTATACATGGGTATTTATTTGATAGCAAGCAAACTGCCTTGCAATTAATAAACCCTAATAGATTCTGGCTTAGTATTAGCATCTGTTAAGCTAAAGAGGCAACAGGGAATCAGCAAAGTTTGACTGTAGGTTGGGGGTAATTCTAAGCATAGACTTAGATTCTGCCTTAGCAGAGTCTTGTGTCCCAAACTTGGAATGGGAACAGTGGTACCCCATAGAACCTGAAGGAATAATATGAGCAAAGACACTGGACATCTTAGTGATTATCTCTGCAGATACATAACCCAATAATCAGATGATACCAACACTTTTGCCTGGGGCCTATATGAAGTCCCCAAATCCTTGATATAAAAATATAGGAGTGAGGTGGGGGCACAGAGGATGCTTGGAGATTGCAAGGAGGCCCTAAGAATGAATGAGATATACTTTTTTTTTTCTTTGCAGATAAATTGTATGTAAGTTCAGAGTTAGAAATTAAGTTAATTTATAGGAATAAGAGGTGCAGCTACAGTGGCCCCCCCCTTACCCACAGTTTTATCAGTTTTAAATTGCACGCCCTTCTGAGTAGTGTGATGAAATCTTGTTCTGTACCACACTGTCCTGCCTAGGACGTGAATCATTCCTTTGTCCAGATTCTTCATGCTGTAGACACTACCTGCTCATTAGTCACTTAGTATCAGCCTCGGTTATCAGACAGACTATCATGATATGGCAATGCTTGTGTTCAATTCACCCTTATTTGACTTCATAATGGCCACAAAGTGCAAGAGTAGTGACACTAGCAATTTGGATATGCCAGGGGAAAGGAGTAAAGTGCTTCCTTTAAGTAAAATGTGAGGCCCTGAGTAGCGATGCAGGCCTGTAGTCCCAGCTGTTCAGGAGACGGAGGCAGAATAATTGCTTGAGCCCAGGAGTTTGAGGCTACAGTGAGCTATAATTGAACCAAGGCACTCCAGCCTGGGCAACAGAATGAGATTCTGTCTCAATAATTAAAAAATAAAAATAAAAAGATGAAAGCTCTCAATGTGAAAAGAAGAAACAATCGTATGCTGAAGTTGCTAAGATTTACATTAAGAATAATTCTTCTATCTGTGTCATTGTGAAGAAAAAAATAGATTTGTGCTGGTTTTGCTATCGCACCTCAAACTGCAAAATTTACAGCCACAGTGCATAATAAGTGCTTAGATAAGATGGAAAAGGCATCAAATTTGTGGAAGAAAGATCTTAAAAGAAACATGTTCCAACTGTTTGGCAATCTAGTTTGGTACTGTTCGTGATTTCAAGCATCCATGGAAAGTCTTAGAACAAATTCTCCCAGGATAAAGGGAGACTACTGTACTGCTGAATGTGGTCTGATAATCCTAGGGCATTTACCTACTGAGGTTCTAGCATATGTCAAATTCGAATTTGGGAGGTGGGGGAGTAAATATTTACTACCTGCATAAAATTACGCAGGCTGAATCCCTGTACACCTAGAGAATTCCAAATTCTCTAGGTCTAAAGCCAACTTCCAAATTATTAGACTAGTGACCAAATTATTAGACTAGTCCACCCCATTATACTGCTTGTGGTGGTGGGGGGCAAGGATGAGATACAGAAATAACACTGGGGGGCCAGAGTTCACCATTACTCAGGGACGATGCTCTTCATTCATTTGAGTCCTCATGACTCTTGATTCCACCATCAGCTGAGAAAGCCAGCCCCAAACATCACCATTTAATTACATGCTAGACCGTCAAACTTTTTCTCAATGACTCAAACTCTTCAGTTCCTAGTATCCAAGGTAGCTATACTCCCTGTAGAAGGTATTTTCATACCATGAAGTGTAGGAGATCTTTTATTTTTTCATGTTTTTGAGTGTTTAAAATGTTTTTTTTTCCTCTTGCCCTTTTCCTGTTAATAGTGCTTTCTTTCACTGGGAGAAGTTCATGCCACTCTGTTTGATCATATGGAAAAATGAATTTCATTTCTGAAGCCACCATGGTTGGCTCAGGTGTAGGAAAGTGACCCAACATAGCCAAAGTCTTCCCTGGGAGGTATAGAAGTCAAAGAAGGATAAGAAGGAGAAGGAGATGGAGAAGAAAGGGGAAGTGGAAGGGAAAGAAGGAGGAAGAGGAGGAGGAGGAGGAAAAAGAAAAAGAAAACAAACCAACCCCCCACATTTTATTTTTTTAATCTAAAATTTTTTTTAAAAAAACTACATCTAGGATGGGCATGGTGGCTCATGCCTGTAATCCCAGCACTTTGGGAGGCTGAGGCGGGTGGATCACCTGAGACCAGGAGTTTGAAACCAGCCTGACCCACATGGTGAAACCCTTTCTCTACTAAAAATACAAAATTAACTGGGCGTGGTGGCATATGCCTGTAATCCCAGCTATTCAGGAGGCTGAGACAGGAGAATTGCTTGAAACCAGGAGGCGAAGTTTGCAGTGAGCTGAAATCGAGCCATTGCACTCCAGCCTGGACAACAAGAACAAAAATCCTTCTCAAAACAAACAAACAAACAAATAAAAAACTAAACCTAGTTGGAATAGGATTATGCAATCATATGTGTCTTACAAGTCTATGCTGCATATTTGAAGATTTAAAATCCACAATTAATAAGCTGCATTTAACAAATAAAACATACATACTCTTTGGAAGACAACATAGATAATGTAAATGAAAGTGAACAAGTACTAGGCCACAAAGAATGTCTCAACAAATCCAACAGAATTGATATCATAAAGATTAAGTTATATGACTTAAATGTAACTATAAGTAATAAACAGTAAAAAAGTTTAAAATATGCTTATAAATTAAGTAAATAAGAATTGAAATTATGATTATTATTTTTAGGGCAGCCTCTTCAAGCCAGAATAGGTTCAGAGAGGCTCCTGAAATTATTTTAAATGAACACTTAAAGTATTATATAACCAAAATGTTTAGGTTTCAGCTAAAGCTATACTTACAAAATAAATTATAACCTTGAAGCAATGTAGAAATTAAAATATAATGTATTTGTTCAAATTCAAAAGCTAGGAAAAGACTGAACTCAAAGAAAGTAGAAGAAATATATAAATAACACAAGAAAAGAAATTTACAGAAAATAAAAAATTACAACACCAATAATATCAATAGTAGTTTCTTTGAAAAGACTAATAGACAATGTTTAGCATTTGATGGATTAAAAGAGAAATAAAGAAAAGGTTGAAACAAACCATATGGAGAAGTTCATATATCTATAAATGTAATCTAGGATTTAAAATTCAAAAGAAAATAGTACAAAAATTATTGAAGCACTTTTAAAAATTAGGTGAAATGAACATTGTATAAGAAATGAATTACTCATTTACTCAAGAAGAAATAGTTAACTTGAATAGACCAACAGAAAAACTGAATAAATAATAAAACATATTGCTGGGTACCGTGGTTCACAGGTGTAATCTTGGCATATTTAGAAGCCAAGGTGGAAGGATTGCTTGAGCACAGGAGTTGAAGACCAATCTGGGCAACATGGTGAGACCCTGTCTCTACAAAAATAAATATTAGGCTGGGCCCGGTGGCTCATGCCTGTAATCCCAGCACTTTGGGAGGCCGAGGCGGGCAGATCACAAGGTCAGGAGTTTGAGACTGGTCTGGGCAATATAGTGAAACCCCGTCTCTACTAAAAATACAAAAAATTAGCAGGGCGTGACGGTGTGTAATCCCAGCTACTCGGGAGGCTGAGACAGGAGAATCGGGTGAACCCGAGAGGCTAAGGTTACAGTGAGCTGAGATCGCACCACTGCACTCCAGCCTGGCTGACAGAATGAGACTCTGTCTCAAATAATAATAATAATAATAATGATAATAATAATAATAAATATAAAAAAATTAACTGGGCATGGTGGCATGCACCTGTAGTCTCAGCTACCTGGGAAGCTGGGGTGGGAGGTTCACTTGAGCCTGGGAGGTTGAGGCTGCAGTGAGCTGTGATTGCAACACTGCATTCCAGTCTGGATGACAGAGCCAGACCCTGTCTCAAAAAAAAGGAAAAAAGCATAAATAAAATATCTTTATCTTACCACTTTCTTACTTTCCTTGATTTCTCAGGTGAGTAAGAAACAATGTCTATATCATAAAGGGGTATTTGAGAGACTAGAAGTGTAAGCTTTGGATCTCATTTTACAGTGCTAGAATAACCTTATAAGGAGAATATAAATCACTTATCAATTACATTTATGTATATAGATGAAAAACTCTATAAAAATATGAAAAAATTGAGTCCATCAATTTATATAGAGAAGAATAGTATCTCATAATCAAGTAGGATTTATTCCAGGGATGCAAGCATTATTCAATAACAGAAAATCTATGAATATGAATTTTATAAAATAAATTAAATTGTAAAAACTATAAGCTTGTCTCTATGGAGTAAGACATAGTTGCAATATCTGGGTCTCCTTTCTCTTCCTCAAACATGCCAGTTAAATTCTTTTTTTAGGGTCTATTCACTGATCATACAATCTTTTTAAACTGACTGAAAAGACCTTTTTCACTGACCTCTACCTGGAACTTACTCCCATCTCCTAATATCTACAAGGCTAACTCCTGCAAATCCTTCATGTCTTTGCACCAATAAAATCTCAATGAGACCTACCCTGACCACTCTATTTAAAACCTAACTCTACCCTCTTTCCTGGGACCCTCCTCAAAGTCAGGGGAACATAAACACCGGGGTCTTAACTTTTCATCATGTACAAGTTCATAGATTGAAATGTATTCAATGAGCAAGTATCACTTTTGCATTCAAATTATATTTTAGAAGTAAGTATAAAAATCATGGAGCCTATAGAATCTGCATGTATCAATGAGATTGTGCAGCAGATAAAAGGCAGCTCATATACTTTATACAAAACAAATACCATTAAATATTTTGGTTTTGGATATTTAAGTAGCTATATAGACTAACGCTGAGCGTAGTACCTGACACACATAAAATGTTTTAGAGACATAGTCTGCTATTACATTAAACATTATAATAAAAGGGCAACTTAAAAACTTAGCGGTTATAATCCGTTCACAGAGGTAGGGGGTGCATTTCTCTGTCAAAAAAATGACAGCTTGTGTTGGTATTTTTACTCGCCAGGGCCATTTAGGCTTTATCTTCAAAGTGCAGAAACAGTAAAATTCAATCATTTTCTACATTGTCTTGATTGCTTTACTATCTTAGTCAATTACTTAAAAAATTGATTTGATTACTTTGACATTTGCCAATTCAGTGAACCCATCCTCTACCCATTGAGAAATCAGAGAACCTACTTTCCTTGCATCTACCACTCAGTTCTTCATCAGTAGTGTGAACAGAACAGAATATTCAGTGGATATTTTGGGCTTGTGTAGACTTTGTTTTCATAAAAATTTGGAGACCATATATCAAACGACATTTGGCATGGAGGACATTAGAATAAAAAGTTTTATTAAAATGCAAAAAAATATCCTCACAATATACTCTACTGCCCATAGAGCAATATAAGCAAATGAATTAACGTAATCTTAGGATGTGAATTGATTTCAATGTTTTTCTTTAGTATTGTAGCTTTAAAATCATCTTTTAGTAAATGTTTGAATTATTTTTCTGAACTCTAGTGCTACATCGTTGGAAATTTTTACATAATATTGTTATTCTAAAGGATTTGGTTTAAGAAATAAGGTAGAAAGGCTTGGTGAGTCAGATTCCTTCTCTCCTCTAGTCAAAGAGAATACTCTTTTCCTTCATGTGATCTTTTATCATATTTTAAAAATAATAAGTGTAATGTTAATTGCTTAAAAGTAGGTGTCAACTTCAGAAAGTGATTTAGATAGGGGCAGGTTTTTATGTTTACAGTATCTAACAGATGCCTTTTGACGGTATGACCTTGGACAATCAAAGGTTCAGTTTTTTCTTTGGCAATGTTTCATAATAACTAGACCTACATCACAGGCTTGGTGTAAAAATTAAGAAGTATATATTCATAAAATATAGAAATTATTCTGTACATTGCAAAGACACATAATTAACATTAATCAATCTTTGTTAATATTATTAAACACAGTGTGGCTGGAAGCACTAGTCTCCCTTAACTTGTAGTTAATTCTTCCAAGTTCTGTTTTTTTCCTTTCTGTGTGCTGCCTCTTCCTCCCACACCAATACCATGTTGGCTATTTTGCCCTATGGTGACAGAGAAAGAACTCTGTAATCATTAGCCTAAAAGATATTAGCAATTGAATTTTAAATCTTTGAAGACTCATTGTTGTTAAATTTTAAAAATGGATACATTTTACCTTTGGCTGGAGTTCCCAGACTCTGCTTTTGGGGTCTCTCCATTCTTCATCTATTTATTGTTTTCAAAGTTGCCTACCACTTATGTTGAGATTCCACTCTTTCCTCCTGTTAAAAATACATAATTTATTAAAGGGTTACAAGATAATATAAAAGCACATGAAGTTTGAGGCCAACAGATCTGAATTTATTTCTCCATTCTGTCATTGAACAAGTTGTCTGACTTCTTGCAATTTTTTTTTTTGAGTATCACCTCTCTCTAATCTCTAAATTAGGAAAAATCACTTCATTAATTATTTGAGAGGATTAAATAAGAAATTATTAAGCCCCAGGTACTTAGTGGGAAGCTTAAAACAATAGTTGCTTTCTCCTACTTCTCTTCATTGGCATTGAAACATAAATTAGTATCAGTCATTATGGAGGGCATCGCTCTACAAATATTTTGTGACCTATGCATATGTTTTGGAATTAGGTATCGGACATTAGTGAAAAAGCATGGGAGAGAAATAACTTTCATACTTCTTGGTACTACCTTAAACGATTTCTGCCAGCATACGGATAACTTTGTTTCCCACAGATAACCCTAGTCCTGATCATGGTGGACACAGCTCTCCTTATTTTCTTAAAATTTTCACAGTTGTTATTGATAATGTTGGTACTGTATTTCAGTTTCTTTATATATCAACATTAAATATTTGCCTGTCACCAAAATGTGAAGTAAAAAGCAAAAAAAAAGTCCTATAAAAGGTTTATTTTGACTGTTTTTATTTTTTCCCGTGGTGCATCTATCAAAGAGCATTTATTTACTCATGGCAGGGGAGGGGTATCAGGGAATCAAATCTAATTTAATTTCTTAACTTTTAATTTTTCTAAGTTGGGATTGGAAGAGAGGCTGAGAAAAAGCTCTCTTGGCTGTTTTAAAAGCTAAGGATTAGTGGCAATGTTCTGACCTGAAATTTAGGTCTTGTGATTTCTTTCCAAGAGATTTTTCACTGTATGAAAAACCTGTTTGCAATGGCCTTTTAAATTTAATTCAATCTTAATTGGATACGAACCGTAAAAATCTAAGGGATTGTTAAAAGGCCTAAAAGTGCACAAAAGTATTTTTTAAGAGTAATACGAATAATCTGGAAGTGAAAAATGTACTTTGCTAAGTTACTGAACCTTTCTACCTACATTCTAGGTTCATTTTGCATTTCTTTCAAATTTTGAACGTTTCAAGGACGGAAAATTTCATCCCTAGAGCATATGCACTGTTTAGGGGACGGTTCAGCCATTTTCAAAAGGAGGCTAAGCTTTGTGTTCAGAGGTGTATATTTTAGGAATTCTCCACGTGGCTTAATTACCAGCATGCCTTGATTGTCAGCAGAGGTAAGTCAGGCTTCATCTTGTCAGCTGCTGAGGCACCAACACAGGGTGGGTGAGGACCAGCTTTCTAAAACGGCCTTTCATAACCTGACGAGAATCACTGAGCGCTATGAGGCCACTGCCTGACGGAGAAGCCAATGCCCAGAGGCTTTTTCTTTCGCAAGAGGTGTAAATGGCCGGCTTGGGGAGATAGGTAGGGAAAAATGTTCTTTGGGTCACCCATTTTTTCTAGTCCCATTACTGACTCTTGGAGAATATTCAGGTGGTGCCAGGTAGCACCATGCCTATTATTATTCTCACTGAGACAAAAGTCAGCGGCGGGTAACTGGCGTCCATTCTTTCGCTTGAGTGGGTTGGAGAAAGACGGGATGGCTGGAGGAATTTGTTTTGTTTTGCTTTGGAGCGGGCTTCCTCAGTTGCATCCTGCATCGGGTGGACACAGCCCCGGGCTCTGGGAAGACGCCGCTGGGCAGCCGCAGAGGCCGCTGCATCAGTGGGTTTTGGGGCAGGGAGGTGCGGAGCCCAGCCTGCGCTCCTGGCTATCCCTCCGCGCCCCGCCGCCGCCCACAGCCTACCCTTCTCCTCTGCAGCCGGTAGGCGGCCGTAACATGGGCGGGCCGGGCACGTGGGCGCCTCCGTCACACCCTCACACATACACACACGCGCGCGCGCACACACACATACGCATGTACCCGCGCACCCGCACCCGCGCGCCTGTATCCCGTGCTGTTTCTCTGGCAGACACACAGGCGCTCACGAGTCTCTCCTTGCCAGCCTGCAGGGCAGCGACCCCCAAAACCCAGCTCCGGGTCCCAACCTAGGCAAGAAGCTGCTTCTCTGCAAACAGCTCCTCTTCGGCCTCCGTCGCAGCTACCTGGACCCTACCCTTTCGCGACTGCTGCTGTTCCTGCCGGGACGTGGAAGCAGCAAGAGGCGCTTGGTCAAGACACACTGACGGTAATGGCAAGCGCCTACGCTAAGAGCACAACTGGGGTTGAGGTGGGGCTCGCCATTAGCCACCCAGGAGCCTGAGCACCAGCACCGGGAACGAATTGATGGATGGATGCTGGGAAGACTCGCTGCTTCTTGGGGTGGGAGGAGGGAGAGCAGCTCAAAAGCCTTGGGATGGAGAAGCTGGGCTGGGCGGGCAACATTCTAACTCTGCATCTCTGTACAATCAGGGTGGGGGGCGACAGGCTGCACATGTAAGGGGAAGCACATGGGTTGAAACGTGCCGCCGTCCTTTCTTCCCGTCGTGGAAATTGCCCACAGCATCCCCAGAGACCTACTCGTTTCCAAGTCAAGTCGGGGTTGGTTGAAGGGTGGGGTCCAACACGGGAAAGTCCAAGAGGAAAGTTGGGAGGGTCGGGGCAGAGAGAGAGGCGAGGTGAATTGGAAGCTAAACCTCGTGCAGGTGGGCGATGGGGCGGGGAGAGCAGAGAGCTTTATTCCTCATTCGCTTGCGTTCGCTTTAGCAAAGGCAGAAGGCGAGTACCGAGGACAGAGTGTTTTCACGTGACCACAGTTCCCTTTTGCTTGAGGTATCCTGTGATAAATGGCCGGAAAAGGGGCCTTTCGACGTACGAAAGGCACGTGGCTGCTGGAGAAATCACGGCTCCTGTGTTTCTGCGCATCCTGGAATTTGAGAGTGTGGCGGTGAGGGTGGTGCTGTTGGGATTGTAAGAAGATGGGAAGCAGTTAGAAACCCAGATCGTTTCTACTTTTCTTTCACTAGGCTGGTCTGTGTGTGACTGGGAAGAAGACGGTGTTGAGTACAGGGAAAACCTTGCACTCTAATGTAGCGCACCAGCCTGATACATAAGAATGAATCAAGACGCCCGAGGCGTTCGGGGACAGGCATGACCCACCCAGTGGCACAGGCTGCGGGAACGGGAATTATTTTTCCTGAGCTGAGAAGCAGCCTTTGATGTGCGTTTTAGGAAGCAAAGCCCCCAGGCTCGCGCTCTCCGGGGTCCCGCTTTCCCTTTCGACCCTCCTCCCTAGCTGGGAAAGGCTGGAGTAAGACGGGGCGGGGTCTGGACTCCGGCGCAGTGACGTAAGCAGTGTTTGGGTGCTTATGCAAATGAGCCTGCGACCGTTTCTTCTGGTCTTGCCATTTTTCCCCTCCAGATCTTAAAGGTAGACGCAATCTTAGTCTGCACCATCCTTGCGGTTCACTACTTAAGACGTATGGGAGAAATGAAGGATTTGCTTTATATGCTGCTTTGGGGCTCCTCATCGCCCATGCTGTAAAAGCTGTTTTCTAACTGCCAATGCCTGATTGCTTTTCCGCAATACCAGCAACAAAGTGATTGTTTTGAAGAATTGTTATCTGCAGACACAGCCCCATCAAGCTCTTCACCCACCCAACCTTATTTCTGCAAGATCTTTGTTGAGATACAAACGTATTTATGTCTTAGGGACCTAGTACTGGGCTTGACTTGTACGTTCTTAATAAATACTTAAGGATGGACTAAATTTTCTTTGAACAGTGTTAGGTTTTGAAGGGAATGTGAGGGTTAAGGGTTAAAGAAACACACACACACACGCACGCACACACACACAGAAAGAGGGCAGCTCAACAGCAAATTCAGGCTTTCTGTCCAGCATAAAACCTACAGAAGTGGGGGACCAGCCTAATGCAGGAGCCCGCTGCCGCTTTCAGGCTGGGGCAATTTATAGGCATGGGCAGAAGGGGTCTGAGCAGAGTATGGCTTGCTGCTCCACGGGATATTAAGCTGCTTCCATGAAGAGGCAGTTTTGGCTCTCGTTCCGGCGGGATGTCGTTCTGGTGTTCAGGGTGTTCCTTGGACCTTTGTCCAGCAAGATATGATAGGGATGTCTCTTTAGTTGGGCCTTTGTCCAACTCGTGGTCAGTTGGTTAGACGGGATGTTTCTCACAGCTCGAACCCCTGTGAAATGTTTCGCTTTGACCAAGGTCTGCAAAATAGCAGGGAGCTTACAACATGGTGCAGTTTGGACTAACAAACAGTATGTATTTTTTCTCTCATATTAAATTCAAGATATTTGACCATCAAAATCAGGCGATTTTATTTTTATGTGTTGTTGCCTTTTCTATGGAATCATCAATGATCCATGTGTATTTGTTGTAGTAAAACATATCCCAACAAATTTAAAATTGAATTTATTAACCATTTTTCTCTAAATAAAGCTTTCAGTTTTTTTTCTTTTTTTTAGGATGACAGGAATTAATAGGATTTTTAAAGAAAGATAATCTTTTACTGTTGATAAGCTTTTCTTTTTTTCTGATTGCACATTATATACTTGATTGAAAAATTATTTTATAATTCTAATATAGTTAACTCAAGACGTAGTATTTTAATCGAATAAAGAAAGGTATTTTTATATGTTTCTAGGAGATCAGTACTCTGTCACTCAATAAATATGAAATAATGCAGAATCTTAAAACTGGATAACAGTTATGAGAGATGCCAATAATCAGATGAGATGCCTTCCTTGTCATCTACTGAAACATTTAAAATAAGTCAGAATAGTTACTAAACCCTAAAGTCCATATTCATAGTTATTACCTTACCCAGTGATCATAGTTGAAATTGTAAATATGCTTCTCCTGTCATAAAATATAATTTGTATATGAATAGGTAAGATATTTGCATTCCTTTTAACTCTGGAATTATATCATCTAGGCAATTGAATCATTGACTTAGAATAGCAGACCCAAAAGAGAGCTTGGTGGCTATCAAAAGCTCCTAAAAACTTTTCTTTCACTTCTCAATGGACCTCTCACCTTGTGGAAGAGTATGTTAATTCTTTATTACTACATACATATGCATGATAGGATATATTAGTATATTCTTATGCAACTATGCAGAGTAGATTTTGAAATAGTTTCTCAGTAGATAGTATTAATAAAAATCCACAAATATAGTTGGATGCATGAACAACATTCAAGGTTACATAGCAGAAATCATTAGATTTATTTCCACTTTGCTTATCACACCACTCTTCTGGCCGTCTTTACTAAACAATTTTTGATGTATTTATCTGCTTAAATATTAACTTTGACCAGTAATTATCATCTCTTTTTCTGTGAACAACAAGCCCTAAAAATAAACTGAGATATAGGGCAATTTTAAATGTATAGTATCACTGGACACAGGGCAGAGTCGTAAGTTGTGTTCAGCCTTGAAGGTCACTTTATTTCCTTGTGATTAATGTGCTAAGGTATCTTTTCACATAAGATTAATTGATTTTTATTTTTAAATAGAATGCATACTTTGGGAACTTTTTCACCTATCAGATTGGCAAAGATCAAAGAGATTATTTGTTACATAGAAGATGGTAGAAGAAAGCAGGCACTCTCATGCATTGCTGGTGATAGTGCAAATGAACACAATTTTTATAAAGGGCTATTTGGTAATATTTGTCAAAATTATAAAAGCTTGTACCTTTTGATCAAGCTGTTCCAGTTCTAGGAATTTATTCTACAGATATGGAGATGCAAGATATACAAAGTAATTTGTTGGAACATTGTAGTAGCAAATTATCAGCGATGATCTAAATATATGGTATACCTATACCAAGGAATATCATACAGAAGTTTTTTTAAATGAAGCTATTACATTGAGATCAAAAGTTTTGAAGAATTTATTTGAGTGAAAACCTAAGAGGTAGAATTATGCACATAGTAATAGTTGCGTAAAAACAAGCAGATTGGGGGCTGGTGGGGAGAAAACACATATTAGCTTGAATATATATAGAGTGTTTAAGTGTGTACACACATACATATATGCTTGAATATACAGAAAATATTTATTGAAGATTTTGATTACTTTTTGGGAGATACAGATGGTACAGTATATTTTAGGGAGAAAGGGTAGGAAGATATATATATATATATATATATGTATATATTTCTTTACTCTTTGCCCTTTAATATCATATTATAGTATTTTGTATTCAAAATATAAATATATAAAATATTTTAAAGTGAAGACAGAGGCAAATAAATGCCTTTGGTAGAGTTTGATTCATTCATCAGATGCCATGGAATTAGTAAGGTACAAAAGTCAATGAGTATTTTGACGACCCCCTGATTTTTGTTGTTGTTTCTGAATTTACAAGAAAGCTTCCTCTTTCAAGAGTTCTAGTAATAAAATTATATTGGAGAAGCATATTTAGTACTTGATTCAATAAAGTTAACCAATTATACTAGCAAAAAAGGCATAATTTTAGGGTATAAAAAAAGTCTTAATTTTGAGATGGGTGTTGAGTCCCATGTAGTTGTTAAGAAATAACACAGAGAGTTCTTGTGAGCTCTTGACAAATTTCCTGCAAATATAACATTTTGTGATAACCATATTAAACCTTCCTAATCAGAATACTGACATTGATACAGTTAAGTTACAAAAGAGTTCCATTACATAATGGCCTTTTATAACCACAACCACTTCACTCCAGTCCCCAGCCTCTCCTTAACTCCTGGCAACCTCTACTCTGTTCTCCATATTTATTTTTTGGTCATTGTAAGAATATTATATAAATGTAATCATACAGTATTCAATGTATTTCAATTGATGTTTTTTCACTCAGCATAATTTTCTGTAGATTCATCTAAGTTACGTATATTGGTAGTTTTTGCTGAGTAGTACTTAATGGTATGGATGTGCCAGAATTTATAACTATTTACCCATTGAATGACATCTGGATTATTTCTAGTTTAGGCTTAATGTAAATAAAACTGCTATGGACATTCCTGCATAGGCTTTTCTGGAACATAAATTTTCATTTATCTGGGATAAATGAGAACACTTGCTCGGTTATGTGGTAGCAGTGTGTTTAGTTTTTAAATGAACAGTCAAACTGTTTTCCAGAGTGTTTGTACAATTTTACATTCTCACCAGTAATGAATAAATGATCCATTTTCTCTGCATCCTTGCCAGAATTTGGTTGTCACTATATTTTGGCCATTCTAATAGGTATATAGCAACATCTTATTGTATTTTAAATTTGCATTTACCTAATGGCTAATAATATCGAGCCTCATTTCATGTGCTTATTTGTCATTCATATATAATATTCAATGACATGTCTCTACGTGTTTTCTTATTTTATTTATAATGGTCGAGTTTTTTTGTTGTTTGTTTTTTGTTTTTTTCGAGACGGAGTCTCCTTCTGTCGCCCAGGCTGGAGTGCACTGGCACCATTTCAGCTCACTGCAAGCTCTGCCTCCCAGGTTCACACCATTCTCCTGCCTCAGCCTCCCAAGTAGCTGGGACTACAGGTACCCGCCAACATGCCTGGCTAATTTTTGTATTTTTAGTATAGACGGGGTTTCACCGTGTTAGCCAGGATGGTCTCAATCTCCTGACCTCGTGATCCACCCGTCTGGGCCTCCCAAAGTGCTGGGATTACAGGCATGAGCCACTGCGCCTGGCAATGGTCGAGTTTTAAGAATTCTTTATATATTCTAAACACCAGTCCTTTGTGACCTTCAAATATATTCTCCCATTTTTAACCTTTTTTTTTTCATCCTCTTAATAGGTTCTTTCACAGAGCAAAAGTTTCAAATTTTGAGGCCCAGTTTATCAATTTTTGTGTTTCTGAATCCTGCTTTTGTCATGTCTAAGAGCTCTCTGGTTAACCCCAGATCTCAAAGATTTAATCTGATGATTTGTTTCTTTAAGTTTTATATTTTCCACTTAAGTTTGTGATTCATTTTGAATTAATTTTTGTGTAAGATATGAGCTTTAGGTTCAGGGGTGTAGTTTTGCCTGGGGATGTCCAATTATTTCCAGAATGATTTGTTGAAAGAGCTATTTTTTTCTCCATTGAAATTGCTTTGGTACTTTTATCAAAAATTAGTTGGGCATATTGTGTGCACTTCTTTCTGGGTAGCCTCTTCCATTACATTCATTTTTTTCTATCCTTTCACCAACCTCACATAGACTTCATTACTGTAGCTATATAATAAGTCATGAAATTAGGTAGAATCATTCCTCCCACTTCATTCTTCTGTTTACAATTGTTGTAGCTCCTCTAATTTTTTGCCTGTTCATATAAATTTTGAAATAATCTTCTTTGTAGAAAAATGTCACTGATATTTTGATAGGAATTCATTTAACAATATATCAATTTAGGGAAATTTGACATATTTCCTATGTTGAGCTTTCTAATCCATGAACATGGCATGTCTTCCCATACATTTAGATCTTCTTTCATTTACTTTATGAGCACTTTGTAGTTTTCAGCAAAAATGTACCATCCAGGTTTTGTTACATTTTCATGTAATTATGTCGGTTTAATGATTGTAATTGCTATTGCATTTTTAATTTCTGTGTTCACCGGTCTATTGGTAACATATGGAACTATAAATGATTTGTGTATGTTTCCTGTGTATTCTGTGACTTTTTTGGACTATTACTCTAAAAGGTATTTTTGTAGATTTATTAGAATTTATAATATAGACATTCAGAATGTCTACCAAAAAATTGAATACTGTATTATTACCTTCATATAACATTCTTGAAATGACCAAAAAATAAATATGGAGAACAGATTAGAGGTTGCCAGGAGCTAAGAAGAGCCTGAAGACTGGAGCAAAGTGGTTATAGTTAAAAAAAGGCCAACACAGGGAATCCTTATGTGATGCAACTCTTTTGTAACTTGGCTGTTCTTATTTCTTGATTTATGTGACTTATACGGGTAGCCTTCTGTATCCTTAGGTTCTGCATCCACAGATTCAACCAAATGCAGATGTGAATACAGTACTTGTGGGATGCAGGACCCACAGATGAATGTGGGACTTGAGCATCTGAGGATTTTGGTATTTGTGAGAGGTCTTTGAACAATGTCCCTTGGACACTAAGGGCTGACTGTATTTCCTTTTTCTTGCCTTATGCCACTCCTTAGAAATTCCAATACTGTGTTGAATAAGAGTGTGAGAGTAAATGTTTTTATCTTGTTTCTTACCCTGAAGGAAAAGCATTTAGTGTTTCACCAGTAAATATACTGTCAACTGTAAATTTTTTGTAGACTCTGTTGATCAAGTTGAGAAAGTTTCCTTCTATTCCTAACTTTTGACATTTTTGATCATAAATGGACATTGAATTTTGTCTTTTCTGCATCAGTAGATATAGTCATGTGATTTTTCCTTTAGCCTGTTATTATTGTATATTACATATTGATTTTTGAATATTGAACCAACCTTGAATACTTAAGATAAACCCTACTTGATCATGGAATATAATTCTTTTTATACATTGCTGAAGTCTGTTTTCTAACACTGTGTAAAGGAATTTTGTGTCTATATTCATTAGGAATATTGATCTGTAGTTTTTTATTTTTTATTATGATCTTCGCCTGGTTTTGGTATCTAAGTAATACTGCTTTCATAAAATGAAATACAAATTATTCTATCATCCTCTATTGCCTGAAGAGATTGTGTTGAATTGATGTTAATTCTTCTTTAAATGTTTGGTAGAATTTTCCAGTGAGATTTCTTTTGTGACAGTTTTAAAATTATGCATTCAACTTATTTATTAGTTATATAGCTATTAAATGATCTATTTCTTATTGGCTAAGTTGTGGTAGTTTGTGTTTTTTAAGGAACTGATTGGTTACACCTATGTTACTAAATTCATGTGTGTAGAGTTTTTGTTAGTATTCTCTCATGGTCATTTTGATGTCTGCAGATTTTGCAATGATAATTCCTGTTTCACTTACGATATCCAAGATGCCTTAAGCATGAAATTGACTATATGCAGCTTTACATATGATTGGCCAAATGTAGCTTTGAAAGTTAATACCTATTTTGTGGTTAAAATAAAATCGCTGTGTGTATTTAAAAACCTAAACCACATATCCTCTACGTAGATCTAGCCACATTGTGAACGGGTTATTGGACAATATTTTAAATTTCAGCAAAGTTTGTATAATTTTAGTTAAATCCAATACATAATTAATTTTATCCATAGACAAATGTTTCAGGTATCTATTGCTACACAACAAACCATTCTACAACATAGTGTCTTAAAATAATGACTTTTTAAAATCATTCTTCTGTGGGGTGGTTGGGCTCATTTGGGTGGTTCATTTGCTCTAATTGGTGTTAGCTGGCAGTTCAGCTAGGGCTGGAATATCAATACCTTTGTTCTTATGCCTTCAGCTTCACCTCAGATGATGGTTGCTTGAGACTATCTCTCTCTCTCTCTCTCTCTCTCTCTCTCTCCCCCCCACCCCCTTTCTCTCCCTTTCTCTCCCTCTTTCCATGTGGGGTTTCTAGCAGGAGAAGTAGACGTTTTAAATGGTGCCTAGCTTCCAAAAGAGGGAAAGCAGAAACTGCTAAGCTTCTATAGCCTTGAAACTTGCATAGTTTCACTGCTGCTGCCTTCTGGTCAAAGCAAACCAAAATTAACCCAGATTTTAAAGAAGAGAAAACAGCCTAGTACAACAAATAACTATAAAAGATCAAACAACATTTTATAAGGATTTATGAATAAATAAAACATATTCAGTGCCTTTACATTAATATTTTTAGAAAACATGGTATTAATTAGTTTAAATAATAGTATATGCCTCCTAAAGATGTGTCCAGTTCCTATTTCCTGATATCTATAAATGTTACCTAATTTGGAAGAAAAGTCTTTGCAGATATAGTATTGAGATGAAGACATGATTTCGAAAGATCCAGATGGGCCCTACATGCCGTGACAAGCATCCTTATAGGAAAGATGGAGAGGGATATTAGACTGAAGTAGAAGGAGGTAGGCAATCTGACTACAGAAACAGAGAATGGAGTAATGAGGCCACAAATTGAGGAATGCCAGCAGCCACCAGAAACTGGAGAAGGCAAGGTTCATACTCTCCCCTAGAGCCTCCTGAGGAAATACCACCCTGGTAACGCCTTGATTTGGGTTGACTGTAACTTAATTTGGATTCTTTGGTCTCTAGAAGTATGAAAGAATACATTTCTGTTGTTTTGAGACATTAAATTTGAAGTAATTTTTTTATTCTCAATGTTTTTTATTTTTTATTTTTTTTGATACTAGGGGGTATTAGTATATTTTATTTTTTTTGTTATACTTTAAGTTTTAGGTACATGTGCACAATGTGCAGGTTTGTTACATATGTATCCATGTGCCATGTTGCTGTGCTGCACCCATTAACTCATCACTTACATTAGGTATATCTTATGTTAATAAAACTTTGTCTTAAAAACTTTTTGTCTACTTCAGAAATCTTTAAAAGAATTTTGAAAGATTGTCTATCTTTGATTCACAGAAGTCAACAAAAATATACTCCAATTTATGAAAATTGCTTTATGATTATGATTAATTTTGAAATAATTACAGTTTCACAGAAGGGTGCACATGGAGGTCTATGCACCATTTACTCGATTTCCCCACCACTAACATCTTATGTAAGATATGGTACTATATCAAAACCAGCATATTGATGTTGGTATAATCTATAGTATGTCTACGTTTACTGCTCTATGAAATTTTATAAAACGTGTACCTTCTTCTATCCCTTACCACAATGAAGATAGTAACCTGTGCCTTACCATATGATTCTCTCCTGCTACTCTTTTATAAGCACACCCACTTACCCTCTCCATCCCTAACTCTTCAAACCATGAATATGTTGTTCATTTCTATAATTATGTTATTTCACAAATGTTATATAAAAAATTGTTATATATGTATTTCTTTGAAATTGGCATTTTTATATTGTTTTCACTGAGTATCATTTCCTTTAGGTACATGCAACATTTTGTTGCATGTATCAATAGTTCTTTTTTACTGCTGAGTAGTGGTTCATGGTGCAAATGTAGCACGGTTTAACCACTTGCCCACTGAAACGCATACTGGATAGTTTCCAGTTTTTGAGTATTATGAGTAAAGCTGCTATGGACATTTGTATACAAGTTTTGTAAGTTTTTTTTATTTTTCTATGATATATCTCTGAAATATAGTTGCTGGTTACTATGAGAAGTCTTTATTTTATTTTATTTTTATTTTTTTTGAGACGGAGTCTCGCTCTGTCGCCCAGGCTGGAGTGCAGTGGCGCGATCTCGGCTCACTGCAAGCTCCGCCTCCTGGGTTCACGCCATTCTCCTGCCTCAGCCTCTCTGAGTAGCTGGGACTACAGGCGCCCGCCACCACGCCGGGCTAATTTTTTTTTTTTGTATTTTTTAGTAGAGACGGGGTTTCACCGTGGTCTCGATTTCCTGACCTCGTGATCCGCCCGCCTCGGCCTCCCAAAGTGCTGGGATTGCAAGCGTGAGCCACCACGCCCGGCCGAGAAGTCTTTATTAGTGTTAAAAGTAACCAAGTTGTTTTTCAGAGTGGCTGTACCATTTTACATTTCCACCAGCAACATGTGATTGATTTAGTTTCTACATGTCCTCACCAATATTTGGTGGTGTTACTTTAAAAAATATAGTTTAGCCATTCTGATAGGTGTGTTATTTATAGCCCACCTTTGGGGAAAACAACATATATATTTAATGAAGTATAAATTGTGACTTGGTATTGTTATTTGTTAAAAAATGTTCCCTTCCTTTTGGTTGGCTCTGTAATTTTTTACTTGATAGCTCAGTGAAAAAATTTTATGTAAAGCAGGATATAATTTGCAAAATACATTTCAATTTATTGAATTCTACATTGTTAAAAATATTTCATATTATTCATCAAGATTATTTCAGTATTTCATGAAATCTCTTGATGAAAATATTTTTCCTCTATAATTATACCATAACTATAAACTAATCAGCATATGGTGACAATTTTTCTTGAGCATTACAATATGGTCCAAATTTTGATTTTATTTGGATGGTCTTTATTTTTGTCCTGTATTAGAAAATAGAAAAATGAATTTCATTTGAATCTATAAATAATTAAACATTAAAGTTAAATAAAACTTTTTTTTTCAGTGAAATTTTTAGTTGTCAAAGTCAGGGAGGTAATTTACTAGTGTTCTAGTGCTTTATTATAGAATACTAAGCTTGTGACAAATGCCAAAAATTAGCCAGTGCAGATATATATGTTTGAGTCATCCATCATATATGTCAGATGCAGATACCTACCTGCTACTTCAAGTGTTTGCATATCTTCACCGGAAATGTTAATTAAAATTTAATACAATTTCAAAAGAGATTGTAACAATGGCTTGGGAGGTAGAAAATTTTGAAAGGTGGAACAAGAATGACAGAAAGTATTGAGTTAATTTTGTAGTGAACATATTATAGCAAGACTGGTCAAGATAAAAACAAAGAAAAAGACCTATTACCAATATCAGTAATAAAGATATGATGACGAATTCTATATATGTTTAAAAGACTGTGGAATATTATAGAACACTTTATGGCAATGAGTTTGGCACCTTACATAAAATGGACAAATCCTTCAAAAAGATGGCTTACCAAAAGTAAAACAAGAAAAGGAAAATCTTAGTAGCTGTATAACAATGAAATGAATTGAATTTTTAATTTAAAACATTTTCAGAAAGAAAACCCCAAGCCCAGATGGCTTTATTGGTGAGTGCTGCCAAACTTTTAAAGAAGAATAAAACTAATTCTACACACATACTCTCAGAAAATAAAAGATAAATCATTTCAAAGCCTTCTAAGACACCACCAAAACCAGAGAAGCAAAATACATTATATATATATACACACACACATATATATGCATACACATGTATATATACGCATATATATATACACCCACTTTCCTATGCATGTAGTTGAAAGAAAATCTATAACAAAATATAGCAGATTTATTTTAGTGATATATTAAAAAGTAATTCATCTTGACCAAGTGAGGTTTATTTCATAAATGAAAGATTCTTTTAAGATACAAAAGCAACGAATGTGATACTCCATATGAATAGATGAAGAACTGATATGGTTATCTTAATAAAGGCAAAAATAATTTGTCAAAATTTAACACAGTAATTCAAACTAATGACCTCACTGAACTAGGAATATAAAGTAACTTCTCTAAACTAATAAAGGGATCTATGAAACAATGCCCAATTAACATTGTACGTAGGGGAATATTGTCTACTTTCCAAATAACACTGAGACATAAATGAAGATGTTTGCCTTTAGCATTTCTAGACAATGTTTTGGTGGATGTCTTAGCCAGTAAAATAAGTCAAGAGAAAGATATAAAAGTAAATAATTATAAAAATGAAAGTTAAATTATCATTATTGACTGATGACATGATTATGTAAGTGGAGGTCCCCCGGGATCTTAGAAAGATGCAAAACTTGATTTAGCATCTTTGTAGGCAGAAGCCTATATTAAAAATCAGTTATATTTCATATACTAGCAAAATATAATTGAAACCAAAAAAAGAATTTGCAATCGTTTGCAAACACACATTAATCGAAGATAAATTTAACAGTATATTGTGCAAGACCAATATACTGAAATCTCTGAAACACTGTCGAGAGAAATTAAAGACATGAAATAAACAATAAGATACACCAAGTTTATAGACTGGAAAACTCAATTTGGTAGATGTCAGTGTTCCCCAAATAGATCAATGAAATCAATGTAATTCAATTTTAAATCCTAGTAGGCTGGGTTTTTTTGTGGTAGAAATTGTCAAGCTGATTTCAAAAATTATGTGGAAATAAAAGAACCTAGAATAGGTGAAACAATCTTGAAAAAGAACACAAAAAGTAAAATGGTTGGGGTTAAGAACCACTGAGTTGGAAATTTATTATCATGATTTTAAAAATTTTGGATCTAGTTTTAAGTGCTTCAAAATAGATTTTGAAAAATATATGAAGATAACTAAAACAATACAAAAAATGAGAGACTGAGAAAAAGGTAAATATAAGTTCAAATTTAAGTAATGTAAAGTTCCCAACATATTTGTGCATTTATGTTCATTTACATAGATAGATGAATGGAAATATAGCAGTAGTTTTTGATTCATAATTGGTAAGCCATTTGGGGTTCTTTGCAAGCTGTAGAAACTGATGCTGGATAAGAGGCAAAGAAAAGTAATATTGGCAGTCACAGGAGCTCAAAGAAACAATGGGGTGCTTGGCAATGAAATGGAAAAAGGCAAGAATGAAAATAGTTCTGAAAACTAGGAACCAATGTCCATGACTACGGTAGTATTTACAGCCTGGGCATAATGCCTTTGATGGAATTGGATGACATGCCTACTTTTTGATCTCTTTGTGCCTCTCCTCAAGATTAAAACTCCAGGGAGGTGGAAACTAAGCAAATGCTGAATATTTTTCAAAGATAGTGGCAGTATTTTTTTTTCCTTTCTATGCATGGCTTTTGCAGTAGGGTTTTTTTGTCCCTTCCATCAAAAAGTAAGGTTTATCTCTACTCTTGAATCAGTATGGACTTACGTTTGAGACTTTCTTTGGCCAATGAGGCATTAGCCAATGTGAAATAGAGAGAGGCTCTAGTAGCACTTGTACATTGGGCTCACCTTTTTTTTGGCTACGGTTGGAAATCTGAGCTACAATATGAACAAGTTGCAGCTAGTATTTTGGAGAGATTACTTATAAGCAAACCAAAGTGCTCCAGCTGATAGCCTGACTTTTGCTAAAATGTCAGTTAGACCATATTAGACCACCTCCTTGGAACTGACAGATCACTGCAGTGCAGGACTGAATTCAAGAACAACTGATTCTGTAAGCCTAGTTCACGCTGCTAATTCAGCGAAGCATGAACGAATTAAATTGTTTTTCAAAGCCACTAAATATAGAGGAGATTTGATGTGCAGCAATGGATAACTGAAACAAACAAAAAGTTGTGTTAAGGAGAAAATTAAAACATGTAGCATTGGCTCTGGACCTAACATTGTCCTTAATATTACAGAAGCATCTACAACAAATCAGTTATATAAGTGTTGTGATAATCATAGTAATAAAAGAGAGAATATATTGAGTCCTCTCAGTGTGCTTGTGTCCGGAATTGGTGGGTTCTTGGTCTCACTGACTTAAAGAATGAAGCCGCGGACCCTCGCAGTGAGTGTTACAGCTCTTAAGGTGGCGCGTCTGGAGTTGTTCATTCCTTCTGATGTTCGGATGTGTTCGGAGTTTCTTCCTTCTGGTGGGCTCGTGGTCTCGCTGGCTCAGGAGTGAAGCTGCAGACCTTTGCAGTGAGTGTTACAGCTCTTAAGGCAGCGTGTCTGGAGTTGTTCATTCCTCCCGGTGGGTTCGTGGTCTCGCTGGCTTCAGGAGTGAAGCTGCAGACCTTCCCGGTGAGTGTTACAACTCATAAAAGCAGCATGGACCCAAAGAGTGAGCAGTAGCAAGATTTATTGCAAAGAGCGAAAGAACAAAGCTTCCACAGTGTGGAAGGGGACCCGAGTGGGTTGCCACTGCTGGCTCCGGCAGCCTGCTTTTATTCTCTTATCCAGCCCCACCCACGTCCTGCTGATTGGTAGAGCCGAGTGGTCTGTTTTGACAGGGCGCTGATTGGTGCGTTTACAATCCCTGAGCTAGACATAAAGGTTCTACACCTCCCCATCAGATCAATTAGATACAGAGTATGGACACAAAGGTTCTCGAAGGCCCCCCCAGAGCAGCTAGATACAGAGTGTCGATTGGTGCACTCACAAACCCTGAGCTAGACACAGGGTGCTGATTGGTGTGTTTGCAAACCTTGAGCTAGATACAGAGTGCCGATTGGTGTATTTACAATCCTTGAGCTAGACATAAATGTTCTCCAAGGCCCCACCAGAGCAGCTAGACACAGAATGTCAATTGGTGCATTCACAGACCCTGAGCTAGACACAGGGTGCTGATTGGTGTATTTACAATCCCTAAGCTAGACATAAAGGTTCTCCACATCTCCACCAGACTCAGGAGCCCAGCTGGCTTCACCCAGTGGATCCTGCACCGGGGCTGCAGGTGGAGCTGCCCGCCAGTCCCGCGCCACAGGCTCGCACTCCTCAGCCCTTGGGTGGTCAATGGGACTGGGCGCCGTGGAGCAGGGGGTGGCGCTCGTCTGGGATGCTGGGGCCGCACAGGAGCCCATGGATTAGGGGGAGGCTCAGGCATGGCGGGCTGCAGGTCCCGAGCCCTGCCCCGTGGGAAGGCAGCTAAGGCCTGGTGAGAAATCGAGCGCAGCGCCAGTGGGCTGGCACTGCTGGGGGACCCAGTACACCCTCCGCAGCTGCTGGCCTGGTGCCAAGCCCCTCATTGCCCGGAGCCCGGCAGGGCCGGCCGGCTGCTCTGAGTGAGGGGCCCGCCAAGCCCATGCCCACCTGGAACTCCAGCCGGCCCGCAAGTGCCGCGCGCAGCCCCGGTTCTTGCTCGCGCCTCTCCCTCCACACCTCCCTGCAAGCTGAGGGAGCCAGCTCCCGCCTTGGCCAGCCCAGAAAGGGGCTCCCACAGTGCAGCGGTGGGCTGAAGGGCTCCTCAAGTGCCACCAAAGTGGGAGCCCAGGCAGAGGAGGCGCCGAGAGCTAGCGAGGGCTGTGAGGACTGCCAGCATGCTGTCACCTCTCATACTGACATTGACTTATGCACTTTATCAGTAGATAAGTATATTATTGTTCTCATTTTATAAATGAAGAAACTGAAGCACAGTTTAATAACTTGCCAGGGTCATAAAACCATAAGTGACAGAGTTACAATTTGAACTCAGATAGTCTCTTTCTAAAACCTATGTATAAATATTTGGGACCAATACCTGTCTTTTCATATCAAAACATATTGATTCTTATAATATCACATTATAATTAAATAAGAAAGATTATATGAAAACATGAAGAGCTTGAGGTCATTATCCTCTTTTACATAATAAGTTTTTTTTGTTTTTTTTTTTTAAGACAGATCTCACTCTGTCACCCAGGCTGGAGTGCAGTGGTGCAATCTCAGCTCACTGCAACATCCACCTCCTGGCTCAAGTGATTCTTGTGCCTCAGCCAACCAAGTAGCTGGGACTAAAGGTGCATGCCACCAGGCCTGGCTAATTTTTGTAGTTTTTGGTAGAGATGGGGTTTCACCATGTTGGCCAGGCTGGTCTTGAACTCCTGGCATCAAGTGATCTGCCCATCTCAGCCTCCCAGTGCTGGAATTACAAGCGTGAGCCACTGTGCCCAACCAAGTCATATTTACACAGTATCTATTACTTCCTACACGAAAGATGAGCATATTTTCACACTTTTATTTCTTTTTCTCCTCTCATTTCAATTTTTGATTTTTTTGTAATTTAATTCACAATTGTCCCCTGCACATAATTTCTATAAAAGGTAAACCATATCTCCTTGTTTAAATTAATGTTCACTTCTATTCTTTAACATGGCTCCTCTTTACTAAGATCTTTTACTTTGTTTTCTCTGTTTGGCTAAATTTTACGATTATGTAGTCTTTCCCTCCATTCCCCACTCCTTCATCCCATAGGGCTCATCATTTCTCTTATGCTTAGGAATATTTGCCTGTGGCTTTTATAATCGGAATACAAATTAATTGGGTATAAAATTGGAAATCACATATTTTTCTCTTAGTTTTATTGAAATTAATGAATATTATGAGAAGTGTTTTAATTTCATCTATTAATGGTATTATGAGAAGTGTTTTAATTTCATCTTTCTACTTCTGCTTGAAATCCCTAGGAATTCTTTATCTTAGTAATTTATCAGTGTTTACTCTTCTGTATTGTTATTAGTATTTGCAAATACAAGTCTTCAAGCAAAACCTCTCCTTTTCTTTTAGTATTTTGTGTTTTATTAATTGTATTATTGTGTTTGGCTATACCAATTAGAAGTTTGTTGGATTACCTTTAGCTGACTTCAGTTTTCATTAGCTTTCTTCTAAATTACTTTAAAATATTTGTAACTTTTCATTTCTGTTTTGTGAACTTTCTTTACATCTGTCCTTCATGTCTCAGATATAGTTTCGGTAGTGTTTATTCTGGTTTCTGTTGTTTCTTTTTCTTTATTTTATTTTATTTGAGACACAGTCTTGCTCTGTCACCCAGGCTGGAATGCAATGGTATGATCTCTGCAATCTCTGCCTGCAACCTCTGCCTCCCCAGTTCAAATGATTCTCCTGCCCCAGCCTCCTGAGTATCTGGGATTACAGGCGCCTGCCACCACACCTAGCTAATTTTTGTATTTTTTTAGTGGAGAGGGAGTTTCACCATATTGGCCAGTCTGGCCTCAAACTCCTGGCCTCAAGTGATCCACCCGCCTCGTGCTCCCAAAGTGCTGGGTTTACAGGCATGAGCCACCACACCTGGCCTTCAGTTGCTTCTAATGTGATTTTTAGTCCTCTGCTGAATTCTCCCATTTCTTGTGTTCATCCACTTACCTTTTTCTTTCAGTTAATCTTTTAGTTCACTTCCATGAAATTTATTTTAAATAAATGTTTTCTTTGTAACTCTGAAGCACATTGTTTCCTGGTGTATATTTATATTCTGTATATGTCTTTTGCTTATGTTTCTTCCTCTGTCCACTATCATCTCTATCTTTCCATTTCCATACACATATTTTTCATTATTTGGAACTACTCATTTTCAATAGGAAAATTTCTATATTGGAATATTTTTTGACATGGAAAGTAGTGCCGTACAAATTGAGTGAGCTGGGGAACTCCACATTTTCAGTTTAGATTTATTCTCTGAAAGAGAGGTTGGCAAATGTTTTCAGTGAAGAGTTAGTAAACATTTTAGACTTTATGGTCCATAACAATAACTCTGTTGTTGTAGCACAAAATCAGCCATAGCAATATGTAAATCTATGGGCATGGATACGTGCCAACACAATCTTTTTTTATAAAATACAGATGGTGGGTTGTATTTGGCCCATGAGCAATATTTTATGGGCATGGATACGTGCCAATACAATCTTTTTTACAAAATACAGATGGTGGGTTGTATTTGGCCCATGAGAAATATTTTGTTGACTCCTGCTCTATTGTACAGTTGTAGACAGGAGGCTCTTACCAAATAATGATGAGGACAAGTATTACAACTCTTCGGTACAGATGAAATGCAGTGAGTGATGGTTTGTTCCTCAGTTGATTCTCTGTCACAAGAATGGATGCCGCTAAGTTGGCAGAGGCTGTGCTGTTACTTGATACTAATTCCACTACTGTCCATATGACCTATCAAGCACTGATACTTTATCACTCTATCTCTCTTCCGGGACATTTCTCTTCATTTCTTCTTCTATTCCCAGATGTAACAGTTGTAATACATTTTTGGCAATTGCCAACCTCTCTTTTGATTTTCTTTTTCGTCTATGTTTATGGACTAAGTTTTTAGGTGGGTTTTTAGAATTTATAAAAATGGTTATGCTTCAAGAAAGTTACTCTTTTTTTTTTTTTTTTATACTTTAGGTTTTAGGGTACATGTGCACAATGTGCAGGTTTGTTACATATGTATCCATGTGCCATGTTGATTTCCTGCACCCATTAGCTCGTCATTTAGCATTAGGTATATCTCCTAATGCTGTCCCCGCCCCCCCCCCCCCCCCACCCCACAACAGTACCCGGAATGTGATGTTCCCCTTCCTGTGTCCATGAGTTCTCATTGTTCAATTCCCACCTATGAGTGAGAACATGCGGTGTTTGGTTTTTTGTCCTTGCGATAGTTTACTGAGAATGATGTTTTCCAGTTTCATCCATGTCCCTACAAAGGACACGAACTCATCATTTTTTATGGCTGCATAGTATTCCATGGTGTATATGTGCCACATTTCCTTAATCCAGTCTATTGTTGTTGGACATTTGGGTTGGTTCCAAGTCTTTGCTATTGTGAATAGTGCCGCAATAAACATACGTGTGCATGTGTCTTTATAGCAGCATGATTTATACTCCTTTGGGTATATACCCAGTAATGGGATGGCTGGGTCAAATGGTATTTCTAGTTCTAGATCCCTGAGGAATCGCCACACTGACTTCCACAATGGTTGTTCATATGGAACCAAAAAAGAGCCCACATTGCCAAGTCAATCCTAAGCCAAAAGAACAAAGCTGGAGGCATCACGCTACCTGACTTCAAACTATACTACAAGGCTACAGTAACCAAAACAGCATGGTACTGGTACCACAACAGAGATATAGATCAATGGAACAGAACAGAGCCCTCAGAAATGATGCCGCATATCTACAACTATTTGATCTTTGACAAACCTGACAAAAACAAGAAATGGGGAAAGGATTCCCTATTTAATAAATGGTGCTGGGAAAACTGGCTAGCCATATGTAGAAAGCTGAAACTGGATCCCTTCCTTACACCTTATACAAAAATTAATTCAAGATGGATTAAAGACTTAAATGTTAGACCTAAAACCATTAAAATCCTACAAGAAAACCTAGGCAATACCATTCAGGCCATAGGCGTGGGCAAGGACTTCATGTCTAAAACACCAAAAGCAATGGCAACAAAAGCCAAAATTGACAAATGGGATCTCATTAAACTAAAGAGCTTCTGCACAGCAAAAGAAAGTTACTCTTAAAAATTTGAAATTGATCTGGCTTCTAAATTGTTGTCGCTATACTTAGTTTTAATAAATCTCTTCAGAAACTAAATTTATTTACTTACTTTTGGCTATATGAAACCTGTGCACAAGAAGTGAATTCTTATGTTCAGTGGGTGCATGGTCTTAAAGTAAAATACAAACAAGCTTGGCATGGTGGCTCATGCTTGTAATCCTAGCACTTTGGGAGGCCGAGGTGGGTGGATCGCGAGGTCAGGAGCTCAAGACCAGCCTGACCAAGAAGGTGAAACCTCATCTCTACTAAAAATACAAAAATTAGCCGGGCGTGGGGATGGGTGCCTGTAATCTCAGCTACTCAGGAGGCTGAGGCAGAGAATTGCTTGAACCTGGGAGGCGGAGGTTGTGGTGAGCCGAGATCGTGCCACTGCACTCCAGCCTGGGCAACAGTGAGACTCCATCTCAAAAAAAAAAAAAAAATACAAACAAAAATGAAGACATCTAATAGTGCAAAATACTTGTTTAGTTACATGATCTTATTCTTTAAACCTTTCAGTTCATTCATTCAACAGACAAGTTTAAACATTGGTAATATGGGGGTGAGTAAGATCAACAATGTCATTCTCAAGGCAATGACTTATTTTTTCCCAGACTTACATGTTATTGTGACTATTTTAGTGTTAATTACAATTCTTCCCCTATCTTCCTACAACCACCCCAGACAGACCAAGAAGTGGGACAGAGTAAGAACAATAGTAAGAAAAGAGAGCTTAGATAATTTTATTTATAATATCATTAAGGATTCATTATAGTTTTTTGCTCATATGAGAAAAGGAGCTCTTAATGCATGCAAATACCCACTTCAACTCCCTTTTTAATAAGTATTTTATTTTATAAAGTTTGGCTAGAGTTGTTATACAATATCTATAGTATATGTTTATGTATATTCAAAGTGTTTACGATATAATATTACATTTAAAATTTGTTTACATTAGATACTGATTTTTTAAAGTAGAAAATATGACCTTCAGGTAGTCTGATCAGAATTTTTAAGTGTAAACTTTGCCAAAGGATATCTTATGTAAATTGGTAAGGATTATTCACTTGGTGTGTAAAAAACATGCAGTAGTAGCCAAAGGTATTACCTTTCATTTTGATTTTTGTGTGTGTATTTTTTTGTCCAAAGAATAGAAATGTATAGAAGAGATATAGTATTTTCCGTAAAAATTTGGGGGAGATTCATGGTTAACACCATTTAAAACTTTTTTTCTTTATAAAATATTGAGTGTTTTTACTATAATAGTATCTCTAAGCTCGGATATACTCCTTGCTTTTCTGTCTGTATGGAAAAAGCAAAAGGAATAAGAAACCGAAGTTTATTGTGGGAACTGAGGTTAAGAGAGGCATAACTATCCGCATTTACACAATTAATAAGTTATAGTGCTAGGACACAACTCCAAATTTGTCAGACTAAAATCCATGCTCTTATCCATATATCACTTGCTACTATGCCAACACATTTTACCTTCAGATAATTTAATAAATGTAAATGTTTTTTCTGGATAATTCATGTCTTACAAATCACAATTTTTTATATGTCAGGTTGTTTTCTTCCAGCAAATACCATCTAGAAATTTGTTTATTTCAGTTTTTCAATGGCTATATTTATTAATGTATTCAACTAATATTTATTGAGCTGTAGGGGAAAATAATATAAATTAAACAGACAAAATGTCAAACCTCATGAATTATTTCCATATCAAAACTTTGTTGGCCTCTGTGAAATAGTCACTGTGATCACTTCTCGGCCTTTTTGCTAAGATCAAGTGTAGTATCTGTTCTTATCAGTTTAAAATAATCACTGTGGGAAGTTTTACACCTATTCTGGAGATGTGTCTATCACTCAAAATATTTTGGGAATGCATCTCTTTCACAATTTTCTAAACAGTTTTCCCTTAATCTTCACCAAATCCTAAATGAGAAGTGTTTGTTCTTAGGATATATATTTTAATTTTAGAAACAACTAAACATCATCCCAACCTAAAGGCAACGAATTAGTTACATAGTAAGTTAAGTAATTTTTTTTCCACTGGGTTACCCAACACTTTGTCTTGCTCATTAAGATTATAGATTGAAATATGATAGCTGTTTTCTTTGAATTTTAATGTCAATCTAACAGCAGTTCTCTTAAGAAATTCTATTTTATTCCAGAAATGAAGGGCAGAATTCTTGGGCTACCATTTCATAAGCTTCCTGATCCAGATTTGAAGAGAAGCACTCATATTTTCAGTCACATTTTAACATAGACAATGTCGCTGGTCTGTAGACATGTCTTGTATACTTACTTGGTCTGTATCTGAGTGGGGAAAAGGATAGGAGATGTAACATACAAATAAAGAAAGGAAAAAAAAATCCCAAAGTGATTACAGTGTTTTTCTTGAGCTATTAAGAGACTGATCACATATATAATGTACATTTCGATCATTTCTCATCTCATTTATACTTTTCCTTATGTTTGGGTATGACCTCACTCCATTTGTGCTCAACTCTAATTTTATCCAACATTCCTGATCTTTCCTGTTGTAATAATGTCGGGTCATTTAAATTCTGCACTATAGTATTGTTATTTGATGTACCTTTCTCTCTATTAAATACAAGATCCTTAAAAACATGCTTTGTACGTTTCATTGATTATTGTATCCCATAAAGCCCCATCACGATAAATATCAAATAGGTTGGGTGCGATCGCTTATGCAATATAATCCCAGCACTTTGGGAGGCCAAGGCGGGATCCCTTGAACCCAGAAGTTCGAGATCTGCCTAGGCAACATAGTGAGACTTCATCTCTACAAAAAAAAAAAAAAAAAAAAGAAAAAGAAAATTAGCTGGGTGTGGTGGTACACACCTGTAGTCCCAGCTACTTCTGGGACTGAAGCAAGAGGCTCTCTGGGAGAGGTACAGGCTGCAGTGAGTCCTGATTTTGCCACAGCACTCCAGCCTGGGTGACAGAGTGGGACCCTGTCTCCAAAAATAAAATAAAATAAACTAGGTTAAATTTTTGAGAAGAACAATTAATATCAAATGAGTGAATGACGAATATTTGAATGGAAGAGACTATATATGAGACAAATTTACAGAGTTGGTTTGCAATTGTGTATATAATTCCACAAGGAACAAAATCAGGAATATATAAGAAAATATCTGCTTTAGTCAGGGAGGAAAAAATAAAGAATTAAGAAAAAGAGTCCTAAAAGTTTAGTTACTAATGAACAGAATATTCATTATGCATTGGAGTGTATCTGAGATTTTTGCAAGAAGGAGGATGTTAGCTAAGAAAATTGTATTTGAAGCTCATATGTGCTTTAAAATTCTTATACTTATGGGAATAGTAAGCTCTGAAATGCTAAAGACAATTGCATGTTTTATACTCTGTAGAAAGGGTTCCTATCATAAAAATAAACAAAAAAGAATAATTCTGTATTTTAAATATTTTTCATCATTAAATATGATCACATTTCAAGTTATAATTTTACAGGTACCTACAGAATACTGGACATACGGATTCAGAAACCAGAAGGCTTTATCACCTTGAATCAAGGATTTATTTGATATCATCCTCAGTCTTTACTTCCTATCAAGTAACATTGTTTTGAAAAACAGAATTAACACATTTGCCATAAGGGAGTTTTTTTTTTTTGTTTTTTTTTTAAATACTTCCCTTACTCTCCAATGCCCAAAAATAGCAAGGTGGTAAAAAGAGAATTAGATGATGATGTTACTGAGTCTGTCAAAGACCTTCTTTCCAATGAAGACTCAGCTGATGATGCTTTTAAGACAAGTGAACTAATTGTTGATGGCCAAGAAGAGAAAGATACAGATGTTGAAGAAGGATCTGAAGTCGAAGATGAAAGACCAGCTTGGAACAGTAAACTACAATACATCCTGGCCCAAGTTGGGTTTTCTGTAGGTTTAGGAAATGTGTGGCGATTTCCATACCTATGTCAGAAGAATGGGGGCGGTAAGTAATTTTTTTAAGTGATAAATTACTGTAGTAAATTGCAATTGGGTTTCTCAAAGAGCTCCTATTATTGCTGTGTCTCATTATTTTTGAAACTTTCAATTTCATTGTAAAGCTAGAGAAACCCACTTCTTTGTGGGAAGTGAGCCCAGATATGTTTTCGGATTAGGTTTCCACAGGAGCAGATGGGCTTGCTGTGAATACTCAGGGATTGCTTAAGGGTAACACATTCTCAACTTCTTTCTCTGGAAGCTTATTAAACATCTCTGAATTACTGAGTGAAACTTTTCTTGCATCATTTGTGCCTGTAAGTTATTCCCTTTGAAGAATAACCTAAAGCTTCTGATATATGACAATACTGGTGAAGGAAAACAGAGAATTTTCTCTCCATGATTTATTAATTCTTAATTTTAAGTTGCCTCATTCTTCAAAAAATAAAAAATGATATGTAACTTAGAATAATTATAATCTTCAAATGCTGATGAGAACATTTAGATCCCAGTAGAAGGTATGTAAACAGATAATATAATGCTAGACATTCTTCATCCTTAGGCATTTTATGTATTTCCTTTCCAGTTCTATGGGGTATTTTGGAACAATGTTCAGTTTCAAAGACAACTTTAAAGAAATTAGCAACCTTAATTTTAAACAAAATTATCTGCAACATCATTGCTATTCTTGCTATTAATATTTGTATTTGTACTTATAGTTATAAAGGCTTACTTAGCAAAATTATCTTAGAAGTCTAGGGAAAAAACTTAACAAAGGGGAAAATTATTTATGTATGATGCTAGTTCTATAGTACACCAAAATCAAACTGAATTTAATTTAACTAACATTGGATTGAAATGTTATTATCTATGTATATGAAATATTATCATGTACATATACATGCTGTTAAAATAAGTGTGGCTGAAAACAAAATATTCCGTAAGTCATGCATTTCAGGACACAAAGTATATAAAGAATATTTTGGTATTTGATTCTAGTTTGTGATAATTTTATTGACTGGACAAAAATATGGTTTTTTTAAATGTGGTTGTAATCTATAAACCCTACATCAAATAAAATAATAAAACCCATGCATATGTAAATTTTTTCCTGGCCACTAAACATGAAACTCTAAGATGTTATGGTGACAAAATATGTTTAAGATGTCTTTTAGTTAATTCAAACAGGCACAAAACAAAAGGTTTGGAAAAAGTAGCCCAGTTGGCAAATCTGCCTTAGAGGTAAAGATGGATACATAGAGTCAGTGATGCACTATGCATTCCTATACTGAAAATCTCCTTAGCTAGCCAGCAACCTCACACATGAATTATTGATTAAATCAGCTGTAAGCACCTATGTACTATCCTGCTTTTTGTTTCTCACAAATCATTCCATTTGCCAAGACTAGCAGAATATCAATTCTGGTTTTAAGACTTTTTTGCCTTGTAAGTCGTATTGACCACACTATTAAGGAGGATAGCTGATTTGGCTGAAAAGTCAGGTTGACTTCCATTTAGTACAATTTCTCTCTTGCTGGAGAGTGCTAAAAGATTTTATATGTAGTAATTGGTTCTTAGCACACCTGGCTCCTCCTTCTTATTTCCATATATTAAAAAAGTCAAAATATCTTTTGTAGTATTAATTCTTTTCTACTAAACGGAAATACTAGAAAGCAGTACCGTACATATTATAAGATACCAACCGATTTTTCACTTTAGAATGGTTGTTACAGTACCAAAGATTGTACTGACCATTCAGTATGGCATTGAGTCTTCTAATTGTTGCAGGAATATTTTCTGGCTACACAACCAGAAGATAGCCCTCTGCCTCAGGCTATCAAAATCTTATTCATGAATCATTTAAGCACTTTTTGAGTAATAGAAAAAAAAGGTTATAGAGTCAATATAAGTTTATTTGCCTAATGATATTATCCTTTTAAAGCACAACGGTTAAGCGAAGTAGGTGGTATAGCATAGAGACTTCCAGATCAGGTTTTGAAGTTGGAATTTGACTGTTTGAAGCCTTGCTTTTTTTCACACTAACCATGTGACCTTTCACAGGCTACCTCATTTGTTCAGGCTTAGTTTCCACCCTGTGAAATAGGGTTAATAATTGTATCTATCTCCAAGGATTCTTGTAAGAGATGCATTAATAGCTACAGGCAACGTGCTTAGAAATGTGGCTGGCAAATAGTACATGTTCAGATATATGTATTTAAAGCATAACACGTTTATTTAATCGTAGCCTTACAAGACATGAGAACTTTCAGAAATGAAGACCCAAAGACTCAGGGAAAACTTTTTTTTTTTTTTTTTTTTTTTTTTCTGAGACCGAGTCTTGCTCTTTTGCCTAGGCTGGAGTTCAGTGGCGCAATCTCGGCTCACTGCAAGCTCCACCTCCCGGGTTCACGCCATTCTCCTGCCTCAGCCTCCAGAGTAGCTGGGACTACAGGCGCCCGTCACCACGCCCGGCTAATTTTTTTTATTTTTGGTAGAGACAGGGTTTCACCGTGTTAGCCAGGATGGTCTTGATCTCCTGACCTCGTGATCCACCCGCCTCGGCCTCCCAAAGTGCTGGGATTACAGGCGTGAGCCACCGCACCCGGCCAACTGTCTGTTTTTATGCTTAGATTACGTGAAGAATAGGCAGCCATGTAGAAATGTGATTGGACAAAAGGGTAGATTTAATGAGAATAGACTAAAGGAAGCAAACTCAGCAAGTCCTGTCTGTTCAGATTTCTTCTTGACCTCTCTGAGTAGCATTCCTTCCTCCTGGATACGAAACATGACGTCTCTGGAATGAGGATCTTCAAGGGAGAAGGAAGAAAATGACATTCCTAGGTTTTGTGGCTTGCTATGGGGAAGAGGCATTCTAGTTTCTATGACCCACCTTGAGGGAAAAGAAATCTTGTGTCTGTGACTTGCTTCAGGGACAAAAAAAGAGTGAGAGACAGGAGAAAAGGAAAAGGCCAGGAAGCCTTGGCTTCCGAGGTCCTTCCAATTTCCTTTAGTTCAAGGCACCCAGCATGCCAACATGCCACGCTTAAAAGAAAAATTATTTCAATAGCTTTTGGAGTACAAGTGGATTTTTGTTACATAAATGAATTATATAGTGATGAATTCAGAGATTTTAATGCACCTCTCACCCAAGTAGCATACATTGTACATAATATGTAGTTTTTTAACCCTATTCCCCATCCCAATCTTCCCCTTCTGAATCTCTAAAGTCCATTACATCATACTGTATGCCTTTGCACACTTATAGCCTAACTCCTACTTATAAATGCGAACATAAAGTTTTTGGTTTTTTACTCCTAAGTTACTTCACTTAGAATAATGGCTTCCAGCTCCGTTCAATTTAATATGAAGGGCATTATATTGTTCCTTTTTATGGCTGAGTAGTATTCTATGGTGCATAATATCACCTTTTCTTTATCCACTCATTAGTCGAAGGGCAATTAGGTTGGTTCCACATCTTTGCAATTGTGAATTGTACTGCTGTAAACATATGCATGTAAGTGTCCTTTTCTTTTTGTTTTTGGCTTTTTTTTTTGACAAGGTCTCACTGTGTCACCCAGACTGGAGTGCAATGGTGCAATCTCAGCTCACTGCAACCTCTCCCCCTCTCTGGACTCAAGAGTCAATCTTCCCACCTCAGCCTCCCGAGTAGCTGGGACCACAGGCGTGCACCCCATGCTCAGCTGTTTTTTTGTTTTTTTTTTTTTAAGTAGAGATGGGGGTCTCACCATATTGCCCAAGCTGGTCTCAAACTCCTGAACTCAAGCGATCTGCCAGCCTCGGCCTCCCAAAGTGCTGAGATTACAGGCATGAGCCACCGTGCTCAGCCTCAAGTATCTTTTTCATATAATAACTTTTTTTCCTTTGGGTAGATATCTAGGAGTGGGCTTGCTGGATTGAATGTAGATCTACTTTTAATTCTTTAAGGGTTCTTCATACTGTTTTCTATAGAAGAATTTCAGATAGAAGAAAAGTCTTAAGTATCCAACAGCATGTCATGCACACATAACTGGAAAAAAATCTCCAATGAGTTCAGTCATAATTCTTTCTCTCTTTTTTCTTACTCATTCACATGCATATAAACAATCCATTCATAATCCAAGATTTGATGCAGGTGTTAAAATTCACTTTCAGTCTTTGGGAAAAACATTCAGGTCAGCATTTCCTGAATGTTACTAATCATTTTAGAATTAGAATTTTGTTTTCTAAGCTCATGCATCCAATTTTTACATTGTATATGTAGTCTTGTTAGAATCAACTAAGAATGAAAGACTGAAAATCAGTCATAGAAAGATTCAGATTATGTAGCAACCACTACGTAGGGAAAATTCCTGGATATAATCATTATTACAGAGATATACAGATGCTGAGATAAATAGTTTGAAAAAATCCATTATTTCACTGCTTCAGCTGAATACAGTTACTCACTAAATATTTGTATTCCACCAAATATTCCATAAGATGATTCGAATAGCCTCAAAAATCTATTCAGTGCCATTAAACATATAATAAATATGTTTAATCTATTCAGTGCCATCAAACATATGATAAATATGTAGAAATGTGTAATGAAAGGGTCTTTATAGAAAATAGGAATTAGTTACCATTGATTATAAGACCTTTACATTTTACAGTATCTAGTTGGACGAAACTGCAGATTTAAAAATTGAATGTAAGAAGTTTAGCTAAGAGATTATTTAATAATAATTTGCACATGTAGCCTCATGTTGGAATGACCTCTGCAGGCTGAGGTGGGAAGATCCCTTGAGCTGAGTAGTTTGAGAATGCAGTCAACAGTGATCACACCACTGTACTTCAGCCTGGATGACAGAGTGAGACCCTGTCTCTAAAAGAAAAGAAAAGGAAAGAAAGACACAAAGAAATGAGTAAAGGTTTCACATTTATCTTTTTATAATTCAGTTAATAGAATCTTGTATTAACATTGTCAAACTATTTAGGTGCCTTTTAAAATCACTAGTCATAATCATATGTCTTAATTTGTGATTTAACTAAAAAATACTTTTTAAAATATGGAAACTTTATTACCAGGATAATAACATATACATTTTTACAATAGATATTAAATGTTTCAATTTCTTAATGACTCTTTCTACCTTTTCTGATAATTTTGGAAAACAAAAAACTATTTGTGTACTTCTTTTATGTAGTATTTATGGGAAAAATGACATTTGTCTCTGATAGAAGTTATTTTGCGGTTTTTTTTTCTTTTTCAGTCTAAGCAGACATTTCTTCTTCCATGATGTTATTTTATTTGGAAAAAAAAGTCAACTTTAATGCCATAAAATCTCATTCACTCAAATTTTTCTGATTAGGAATGCATTATTTCAATGAGTGTATAAAGTTTAATAAATGAGTTCATAAACATTGTGTGAAGAAGATTTCTAGGAGTTTGTGAAACCTGCCCCAGAAAAGAATGAATTTTAGATAATCAATTATTTTTAAGGAAAATGAAACTCTTTTACTCTTTAAGTTTGAACTAAAGCTATTCATTAATATTCTTAATTTTATCCTAATTATTTTATTATCAGAAACTCTTTGTAGAAATCAAATTCAAGTTTCAGAATCTAGAAAGTGCAAGGTAATGAAATTGTGCCTTTTTCAGAGTTCTCCATAATTACACTGTATAGTAATTCAAATATTATCTTTAATGGGATAAACTGAATTAGTGTATTTTCTACTGTGAGTATTGAAAATATAATCTATTTTTTGTTCTTGTTTCTTTAGGTGCATATCTTTTACCATATTTGATACTACTTATGGTAATAGGTATTCCCCTTTTTTTCCTGGAACTCTCTGTGGGTCAAAGAATTCGGCGAGGCAGCATTGGTGTATGGAATTACATAAGCCCTAAACTGGGCGGGATTGGATTTGCAAGTTGTGTAGTAAGTTTCCTGGTGTTGATGTATGCTGGAATCTTTATAGGGTTTGAAATTATATAATTCATTTTTAAATGAAACTTTGGAGTGTGTGTTAATAAACAACTCTTTTACCATGTTTTAGAAAACATTACTGGTATATGGGCTAACTATAAATATTGATATAGCTCAATATTGTTAATGCCTGTTCTAAGTCCTGAGAAAGACATTAACTTTTTAGAAAAGATAATGTGTCCCAAATAAATAATAAAATGAAGAGGATTTTAAAATGTTAAATAAAAGTTTACACATTTGATCTCATTGTTTTAATGGAAGAGGTATGAGAGGTTTAATGGAATATCATTTTATTTTGCAGGTGTGCTATTTTGTGGCTCTCTACTACAACGTCATCATTGGCTGGAGTTTGTTTTATTTTTCTCAGTCGTTTCAGCAACCCCTGCCTTGGGATCAGTGTCCTTTGGTGAAAAATGCTTCACATACTTGTAAGATATGTATATTATAGTGTTTTGGTATTTAAAGCATTATAAGAGTGGCAAAGGTACAAACTTTCAAGATTTTTTTCTTTTTTAAAATAATGTAGAAACGTCATTCAAAATTATCATTATAACAGACTTTGCTCACATTCAGGATTGACACATTCTTAGAGATAGACTTTTGGGACCATCTAATTTTTCTAGCTCTTTCCAAGTTATTTTACTATGCCCTATGATATTAGGGTAAAGTATTATAAGCCTTCACTTACTAACTTTGATAATCTTTATTTTGTATGTCCTGATTGATGCCTTACATTTTCATTAAAGCTAACACAAAGGGGACAGAAATAAGAATTTGAATGAAAATGGTTGCTTTTATGTCTTTGGGTCTGTTGTTTCATACTTTTCCCATCATTTTTTTTAAATCCCATAATATAATATAAATATTATAAAGAGCAGTCACCTATAGTAGTGATGTCTAGTAAACATAGATTGCAATGCACAGGTATAGTTTATATTTTTCAAGTAAACACGTTTAAAGAAAGTAAAAAATAGATGAAATATTTTACTTAATCTAATATATAAAAATATTATTTCAATATATAATTACTCTAAACATTATTAATATAATAATTCACAATAATTTTCTTATACTGAATCTGAAATCTAGTTCAAATTTCCCATTTGTAACCCATGTCACTTTAGATTGGCCCCATTTCAAAAGCAACATGTGGCCAGCAGCTAGCATGTTTGACAGTGCTTACCCAGGGAGTCAATCCCATAATTCCAGGTGTAGTAGGGGTGATCAACCTGATTCGTTTAAATTACTTTAATAAGGGGTTGGGTGCAGTGGCTCACGCCTGTAATCCAAGCACTTTGGGAGGCCGAGGCAGGTGGAGCCCCTGAGGTCAGGAGTTCGAGAACAGTGTGGCCAGTGTGGTGAAACCACATCTCTACTAAAAATACAAAAATTAGCTGGGTTTGGTGGCAGGTGTCTGTAATCCCAGCTACTTGGGAGGCTGAGGCAGGAGAATCACTTGAACCCAGGGGGCAGAGGTTGCAGTGAGCCGAGATCGCTCCATTGCACTCCAGCCTGGGCAATGGAGCGAAACTGGGTCTCAAAAATAAAAATAAAAATAAATATAAAATAAGAATAAATAAATAAATAAAAATTACTTTTATGATAAGAGGTTCACATATTCTTACTGCAGAGCTGCATAAGAAATATCTAACAGGATACATTTCTGTTGGTTGCACAGTTGAGTTTTTATTGTTCATTGTGAATTTACATGCTGCTATATAATGGTAGTACTTTTCCAGGAAGCATTAAGAATTCACTTACAGGTTTATTGGAAAAAAAATTGTCTCATTGCTTTTTATATTCTGAAATAATTGTGTGTTACTTTTCTTTCTACAGTTGTAGAACCAGAATGTGAGCAAAGTTCTGCCACCACCTATTACTGGTACAGGGAAGCACTGAATATTTCAAGTTCCATTTCTGAAAGTGGGGGCTTAAACTGGAAGATGACCATCTGCTTGTTGGCTGCCTGGGTCATGGTTTGCTTGGCTATGATCAAAGGCATTCAGTCTTCTGGAAAAGTTAGTATGTTAGAGCCCTTCCCCGTCCTGCTAATCACCATTTCTGGATTCATCCCTCTCTCAAATTCTGTTACGAATTTCTGTGAGCAAATCACACATAACACTTCATTCTAGGTAGTTAAAGATTAGTGATAAGTGACACTTTAAAAGTACTTAAATTTTTAAAAAGACAAATAAAAACATAAGTGTTTTATAGTGAAATCTAAGGTTAATTATAATCCTTCCTTATTTCAACAAGATCTTTAAAATTTTGTTAATACTTAAAAGTCCTTTCTTTTTGCCCTTTATTCAATTAACCCTAATGTTTCAGTTCTCTAATTACCAATTAGTTAAATTATGGAAGTTGGGGAAAGTGGTAAAATAAGTAATTCATTCATTTTGTTTGTTTGATATCATTTGTTTCTCTCTGCTGTAGGTGTTCTAAAGAATAGTTGCATGAGACATTTTGAAATAATTTAATGTGGAGTGTTTCTTAAAGCTCAGAACATCATTAAGTAGTTAATAATAATTCCAACAAGGAATTCAGAGTAATGTAAAAGACTAAATATCATTCCTTCTAAGGCAAATTGAAAATTAGAATGGTTGTGGTTTAAAAAGACATTAAGTGAATTCTAGGTAGCTTGTTTGTTATTATTTTTAAAGGACGCGCTAGGAAAGTAATTGCTATTCACTATTTTGCTTTCATATTACTTTTTTTTCATAATCACAGCCATTGTTCTAAAGCTCTCTACATCTCTGGGCTGGATCATAGCAAGAATTTACTGTTGGCTCTTTTCTCTGCCGTTTAACAGTCCAGCTGTGCTATTTTCCTTTTCAAAGTATAACTCTGATTTCAGGCTAACTTATTACCACTCATCATCATATACTAGCAGGAATGGCAATAGTAGTAGTAGTAGTAGCAGTAATAGTAGAAGTAGTCGTAATAATAATAATAATAAATGATGATAAAGATGTTTCTGATAAGAATTAGGGTAAGAACAGTAATTGAAGCCAATATTTATTAAAAATTTATTTTGCTTTGGGTACTGTGATAACTACTTTTTATACTTTATCCCATTTAATATAAAAACAACTCTTGATAAGTAATTTTGATTTTCAGAACCATTTTACAGATTTAAAATAAACAGGCTTGAGGAATTAGGTTAACTTATCCAAAGTTTCGTGGCTATTAAGTTCTAGTATTTGGAGTCAAATGAAGGTCTGTATAAATCTAGAGCCCATGTTCTTTAACTGTAACACTATAATGTCTCACCCCGTCCTAGTCCCACCAATTAGTGGACTCTTTTAGGGCAGAAGTCTGTTTAATTCATCTTTGCTTCCTGTTACTTTATATTTAATTAAAATTTTTAGTGACTTTTTTAACTTGTAAATTGAAGCTGATTTTACATTTATCTTCCTGCAGGAAACTCTGTATCATTTTGTCTTTTGAATTTGTGAATATACCTGATAACACATCTAAATATCTTTAAGTCTCTGGCAAATGTTACTGTATTACCTGACTAAATAACTTCAAATTGTTCGATTGTGTGTGTCTTCCACTATGTCAGAGCCACATTCCAGTCACATTATAAATGAAGGAATAGATTCTTAAATAAGACCTAACCATATTTATATGATTCCTAACATAACATCACTTGGTAGAAAGAAAACCAACTGTAGTCATACAGAGAAGCTCAAAAACTCTTGTACTCAAGTTCTCTTAATACCACGTTTTGTTTCTGTTCCTTCTTAGTCTGTGTCTTAGCATCACTTAAAGAACTATTCATCCTTTTCTTATCACAGAATCTTGGGGTTGTTTTTCTCATGTCATGTAGTGTAAATTTATATAGAAAATGTAATACAATTTATTTATTACATACATTTATTATTTTAATGAGAATGCTTCAGGAAAAGACTAGTATTTGGGCAATATTTGAAGAAATAATTTAACAGGCACTGATGGGGAGAAAGCTAGCTGTAGGTAATGTGAGCAAAGATGTGGAAGCCAAAATTGTCACAATTCCTCAATCTGAAACAATGAGTTAAATATAACAAGAATGACTTTATGAGGAATTAAAGGTTAAGCTTTGTGTTTACCTACTAAACAGAAAATGCCTCCAAATAAACAGTGTCACAAGTACAGAAGAGATAAATATTGTTTAAGGCTAGCACATGGAAAAACAAGTTAGAGGATTTAGCAGCTAAAAGAAGAATGAGTCAGCTGGTGATGTGCTTGGTCAAAACACACAGTCATAAATGCATATACATATACCCCAAAATGCTGAGTGGAAACTGCATGAATTAAAAGAGGGGTATGATAGGGACATTGTCCTTTGGGCTAGGTAGGCACATATCAGTTGGACCACATCTACAATACTGGATTTTACTGAAATCTTGTATTTTCCTTTTTATTATGAGAAATTTCAGCTCTGTGATCAAAATCTTCAAATAGTTAAACCAAAAGAAGAATAGGGCTGCTTTGTGTGGCCATATAAAGCAAAACTATGATCAAATATTGGGTACTATGGAGGAGGTTGTGATGGTGGTAAGCCTTCGAAGAAAGAAAGGCCTTTCAAGAATCAAACTTGATAATAATGAAATCAGTTGCCTCAATGGTAGAGAGTTCAGCATCACTGGAGGTGGTCACACAGAGGTAGCATGTGCCCTAGTTATAGAATCTATTCAGGGGATGACTGCCTCAAATATGTAGGACAGAAATGAGAAGCCCCGGGCTTTCTTCTAACTTTAAGGTAGTATTTTTTACTCCGACTACTTTCCTATTGTTACTACTACTATGCTAAATACTATGCATACATTATCTTGCTTATTCTTTCTATCAGCTAGATAATTTGCATATTTTATCCCCATTTTACTGCAAAGTTGACAAGCTCAGGAAAAGTAAATAGTTGGCCAGAATTAAGCAACCAATACATGATAGACAGGGCTAAAACTAGGCTACAAAATTTTCAAAAAGAATGATACACTCTGAAGGTATGTTTATAATAAACATTTTCATATGTAAAACAATGGTTTATGTTTTTGATTTTTCAAACACTTTAGTAAAATGAAAATGTTTTATGCAATCTTTTGAATAATAAAATAGTCTCTCTTACTAATGTACTTGCTTTGACAGGCATAACAGTTGTCAAGGCCCAGGGTGGGGGGGTCTTAAAAATCAGTCAAAGGAACACGTTTCTTTGTATCATTTCCCAGTTTTAAAAAGGTATATACTTCTTGAACAATGTGTAAGAATCATTCACCCATTCATTATTATTTTGAGCAAATATTTATTAAGCACTTACTATGTTCTAGACACCGATCTAGTTTTGGAAATACAACTAACAAGGTAAACAATGTGCCTGTCCTCATGGAGTTTCCATTATAGTGGCAGAGGCAGCAAACAATAAACAAATTTATAAAATAACTTCAAGTTATAAGACATAAAGCATGGAAAGAAGAAAGTGGTTGGTATAAATACAGTCAATAGGTTGAATTTAACTCACTTTAATAATATTATGCAACTGGCTATTTTGGTCTAATAAGATTAGAGCCATATGACTGAATGCAAACAATTTGTGTTTAAAAATGACACAGATATTTAAGTAACCTGCTGACTCCTAAGACACATCTTTTTAAATCATGGAATTTAAAAATGAAATACTTTGTCGTCTTACCTGCTCGCAGAGGAATAAAATTGATGTGCTGCCTTCTTGATATCACTTAAGTGTTTGAAATAGTGACTTATTTTTCTCCATCTTATAGGCTTGAAATGTTCTTATAACTTATTAGGAAACTGTGTTAGAGTCTTATTGAATCCAGATCAGTGTCCTTAAGAATTTAAATGTTTGTTGAATTAATAAATTAAAATTGAAATGTTTGGACATATAATTGAATATAATTTTCAAAATATTGCAGAATAACCATAAGCTTGCAATTTTAGGAATTGTGTGCAGGAAGAAAAACTCAAATTCCTGTAAATCCTCTCTCAATGAACAATATATTTGAATATCTGCTCTTTGTCAGGCACTGATGGATATGCAAAGATTAATAGGCCACAGTCTGTCCTCATGGAACCCACAATTCAATGAATGAACTGTGTACAAGAAGAAAAACTTAAATTCCTATAAGTCTTATCTTAATGTGCAATATGTTTTAGTATTATATTATTGTACAACCATATTATAACATATTGTAATGATGATTAGAACATGCTAAGTGGAGTAACAGAAGCACATACTAAGTGTGTGATAGTGGCCAGGCGGTGGCTGACACCTGTAATCCCAGCACTTTTGGAGGCTGAGGCGGGTGGATTGCCTGAGCTCACGAGTTTGAGAACAGCCTAGGCAAAACAGTGAAACTCCGTCTCTACTAAAATACAAAAAATTAGCCGGGCATAGTGGCAGGTGTCTGTAATCCCAGCTACTCGGGAGGCTGAGGCAAAAGAATCACTCGAACCCGGGAAGCAGTGGTAGCAGTGAGCCGAGACTGCACCACGGCACTCCACCCTGGGCGACAGAGTGAGACTCCGTCTCCAGAAAAAAAAAAAAAAGAAAGTGTGTGATAGTGTAGAGTCAGCAATTGCAATTAAACTGGATTTGCAAGAAGGCTTCACAGGGGATGTAAATTTTGGAGTAGGGTTTGATGGTTGAAGAGAAGTTCACCAGCAAGTTCACAAAGAACTGTGTATAGGCACAGAGAACAGCATGTACAAAGCTCAATGACTGCTGAGTATTTCTGTGTGACTTTTACATACAACTCGTGCAGCTTGTGGAAGACGAAGGATGATGTGAAAATTGACTGATGATATTGGAGGATCTGTGGACTCTTGTAAAATGATGGGCTGTTACCTAGCAAACAGTGTGGAACATTTGAGGATTTTTAATAGTTCAGTGATAGCACCAGATTTTTAGAAAGATCACTCTGGCAACTGTGAAAAATGGATTTCTGGGATGCAGAGGAAGGCTAACAGAATCTGGAGGCAAGATGAGCAGGAAACTGTTTTCATACTGAAAGGTGTTGTGCTGTTGAGAGGGGAAGCAAAGGGACAGATGTGAGATTTCTGTGGTAGAATTAGCTGGGTGTGGTGATCAGTTGGTTTATGGGATTTGAGGAAGTGGGACATACTAAGGGTAGATTGGAGTACTTTAGCCTCGAATAATATGAGTACAGGAAGAATCTTTTCTTAGTACCTAATTAGAAATTATATTAAAAATATAAAGATAAAATATAGAATTAAAATATAAAATTAAAAAGGCATATTTTATTGGATAAAATCATAGTCTATCTAGACTTCATATGTATAATCTTCATTTTCATTTTTATATAAGCAGAATTAATGGAAATCATTTATATTATTTATAAAGCAGTACATTTGAGTTTTGTTTAAAAACGTAAAAAGAAGCTATTGTTCAAAAGTGAATCCATGCTTCTGGCTAGCCTCAACATTTGTGAAGAAGAATCATAAAGGGGATAACTTTAATTCAAGTGAGATCAAGGCAACTGCCAAATTTAATGAATGCCAAGAGTACGCAGGGAGAATGAAAAAATCCATCTGAAAGCATTCTGATTTTTTAAAAAATCAAAAAATTTGAGTGAAGGATTAATCAAAGGATTAAATCAATTTGAAATTGTTAAAAAATTATGTTCATTACAACTAATTAAGTTAAAATATAATTTATTTTTAAAATATTGGGTTCTAATGTATGCTGACATTTTATCCATATTTTTTCCTTAAGGTGTGCCACGTGTTTAAATATGATTCTTAAGTGGGTAAAACTAGAGAAAGTGCCCCTTATTGTGTTGCCTTATATTAATGTTGTTTGTAGTTATTATTGAATTCAGTAACTCTTAACTGCCTGAAGGCATCGTCTGCTATGGCACTTTTTCCTCTATTGTTCCCATTCTCCTTCCATTCCTTCCTTCCACAGATACATATTATAGAGTTACTATGTCAGCAACTGTGTTAAGTGTGTGGGATACGGCAGTAAACAGAAAATATCTTTACCCTCACTAGCTTATACCCCGGTAGAGGATACAAAAAAAATAAACACAGAAAGATATAAATAAAATTCGAAAAGTGCTAAGTGCTCTAAACAACAACAGCAACAAACCCAGGGTAATATCATTGAGGGTTGGCAGGGGGCAGATGGGAGAGAAAGGATGGAAAAAGGCATCATCTTATTTTGGGTGGTCAGGGAAGACCTCAGGGAGAAGATGAAGATGAGACTAAAATAGTAAGGAGGAGCAAGTCATCTGCAAATAAGGAAGAGGTGCTTCTGAGGGAAGGTGCAGCCCTGCATCTTAAGGCTGGCTGAGCTTGGTAGACTCACAGGATAGCAAGGGCCTGAGTGGCCAGAGCTCCATGGGAAGAGTGGTGGCCAGGCAGGCAGGCACTCTAGTGGAAGACTTTGGAGGCCAGAGGGTGGAATTAGCACTTCACTCCAATGGCATTAGAAATTCCTGGAGTGTTTTAAGCAGGGTATGACATAAACCAAGGGGCAGCCAGCAATTCAGTTAGGAGAATATTATGAATAGTCCAGAACCACTTCTAGATGTTTGGCTTTACTAATGGGATGGAGGGTGGGGCCATTTTCTGAAATAGAGATGGGTGGGAACAGCTTTGAGGGAAATTCAAAAGTTTCCCTCTGGACCTTAAACATTTTAGAGACCTATTAGGCCTCCAGAGGAATATGTCAAGGAGGCAGTGAATGTCTGAGTAACACACTTCCTTTTCTATTATAAATATTTGCTGAACTGTTTAACAGTGAAAATTGCTGAAGCGGAAAGTAAAATCTTTACATGTTTGATTGTTTGGGTTCTGGAAGATACAGCATAGGAACAATGCTGCATTGAAAGCTTTACAGAATCACAATGAAAATTTGGTTAAAAGAAAAAGAAATAGGACTTTATTTTGCTGCTTAGAACAACAACAAAAAAGTAGGAATTCATTAGGTAGTTAGTGCCTGTTCATTTCTGTCTTAAATATTTCTTGTTTTATGAACCATAAGGAATCAACACTATTGAAGCTATGCCATAGCTTATGGATTTTTTCAAAGGAGATAGAGTATTTTAAATTTAAATTATATCTCAAATAAAATCTTAAGGCTGAATCACGACTCATAAACCATTATTAAAAAATGGCTTTAGAAGTTATTAATAGTTTTTTTAATCCTGTCATGAAACAGTGACTGTCAAAGTACAGAAACTAACATATAAAATATTAACTATAAAAAAATTGTCATTGCATCTCACTTATTTTTATTTTTCCTTCTTTGCAGATCATATATTTTAGTTCTCTCTTTCCATATGTGGTACTTATATGCTTCCTCATCAGAGCATTCCTTTTAAATGGTTCAATTGATGGCATTCGCCACATGTTTACCCCTAAGGTATGTACCGTATTTCTATTTAAGGCTTATGATCATGAAAGCATTATGTTTATTGTTAAATATTCTAAGTTATATTTAAGGAATAATTGTTCTAATATGTGTGCATTAAACTTTTAAATTATAGTTGTTAACCAGTCTAGGAAAAACCAGCATTTTTTAATGTGTAATTATAGCCATTTATCTCCATTTTTTATATCCCATTTTGATTTTAGAGTAAGGCTACCACTATTTCAACTTCAAAAATCCCTCTTTTATAATAAATTTACTTCTAATTTTTATACTGATTAAACTTTGAAATTTTTCAGTCTTCATTTACTCTTTCCCCTTTATTCTAGTGGTTTTTAACCTTTTTGTGTCATGGATCCATTTGAAAAAGTGACGAGGATTTTCTTACCAAAAAAAAAAAAAAAAAATGAGCATATTAATTTGCTTAGTGTATCCGGAGGTTGACCGATCATCTAGAATCCATGGACCCTAAAATAAAATTAAGAACCCTAAAATACTCTCTCAGAGAAAATCAGTGTTTTCTTTTCTTAGTTAATTTTTTTGAGGTTTTGTAGTTTTGTATCTTCTGGAATAATATTTATAGTAATCAGCTTGTGAAATTCTGTAACTTCTATAGATGCATATATATTTTAGGAAAATTCTCATTAGACTCCATCAAAGGCTCATAACTTATAATCCATCATGCAACTTAGTAGAGATAAACTCAACAGTGGGCACGCTTAACCTGGTTAATCATAACTGTGGGCTTAATCATAACTTCTTATATTGATTTAACAGGAAAAAAGCTTTTGATTATATATATATACATATATATATACACACACATATATATATGTTATTCACTGAAATGAAGGTGCACCCCACTATTAGTTTGCTAATACTATCATAGGCAGACATAAAGATGAAACTGTCTAAAGATACGATTTCAAAATTAGTTTAGAAATTAAAAGTTATCTGAAGGATGAACGTGCAGGCAGCATTGTGCTGTGAGATTTGGGCAGAAGTGATTAGCTTCTGTGGAATTCTTTGTCACTCCTGGCAGCTGCCTTGATACTGTGTAAAAGAAGCTGTGTTCTTTGCGTGTTTGGTTCTGAGTTGGTATTCATTCTGTAGTAGCAACAATGCTGACACTGGTGTCTGGTTTTCTCAGCTACTTCAAAAGTCTTGTTTAACATTTAGAGTTCTTGGAACTTCTCTGTGAACAACTAGTTAAGATTTACGAGTTTCAGCCACACGATAATTTAAATCTGCTACAAATGGGCCATACTGAATGACCAAAAATACTTACATGTATAATGTTGAAGGAAATGTTTCTGAGTTCAAGACAACCAAAATTCTGTGTGAATTTCTAGAATATATTCTCTTTCTAAACTGACAATTGCTTGTGACAAAATTCTAAACATTTGATTTAACTAGATATTTTAGAATTTAAATGCTTATATATAAAATAATTCTATATAGCCCCAGTACTGAAAACTGCAGCATGAATTAACGTTTCTGACCCAGACTAGGGATCACTATTAAAATGTTAATTTTCCTTCAGCTAACTTTTCATTGAGTGTTGATAAGACTCTATTACATTTCTGTAGGATGTGATACTCAATATGAGAAGTAATTGTAATTTTTAAAAAATTTACATTGTTTTTGTAGGGGAGAAAGTAGGAAAGCACATCAAATACTCCTGAAACAGTGAGTGGAGATTTAGTTCAGAAGTTGGAAGGGATGCTGGTAACGTCTTTAGTAAATAGGTCTTTTCTGCCATCTAGTGGCTAAAGTAGAGATAGACAGTTGAATGTATTTTAATAGAATATGACGTAGCAAAGGTCAGTAAACAACGTGCATATGTTAATTGTTCATAAATTATGAAGATAATCATGATTATGTTTAATAAGAATATTTCATAGATTTTAATAACCAAAATTACTTGGAGCAATACATCCTATTGTTTGAGAGAATATGGATTTTGGAATCTACCTGTGTTCTTATTTCGTCTCTACCTCAGAGCTGCTGTGTAACATTAGGCAAGTTACATAACCTTCCCAAGACTCAGTTAATAGTAGCAACAACTTCGTGGGTTGTTGTGAATACTACATGAGTTAAACCATATGAAATGCTTACCAGTGTGTTTGCCCCTATAGCTCATCTATGTTATCGGTTACTGAGCATTTTTAGAGTGTGGTAGGCACCGTGGTAAGTGATACACTTCTTATTATTCTGATCTTTCTGAAGAAGCCGAAACTCAGAGAGGACATGCCATTTGCCATTGGTTGCACTATTTTAAAATTACTAAATGCAGAATCAGAATCTGAAACTCTCTGTAGAACTCATGTTCTTAGTCATGTTTGACATTGCTCTCAATAAAGGCAATTTGATTATAATGGTAAAAAGAGATAAAATGCCAATTTAAAAGCTATTATTACTGAAATCAAACTGAACTGTTTATTAAGGTCTGTGCCACACATGGCTGATCTGAATTGTTTCATTTAAGTTTTGATTATATACAGTGATAATTATCTAAGACGTAAAGCACAACTACATGAAATACGTGTTCAATATTTAATATCTGTTCAATGTCAGAACTTTGAATCTGAAAGAGTATCTTATAGACAATATAGATGAATTTCTTCTATTTTCAAAGAAAAATCTTTTAGTAGACTTTTGAATGAATGAAGAATACATATGTGAATATGCAAGGTACAAATAATTCAACTCTACCAAGTTTATAATTGTTTTCGGCTTCAACCATTAGATTAACAGCAGAAAACACAAAACATGGAGTGTTAGTGAAGCAACTATTAACTTTTATTGTAATTGACCTGTTTTGCTATGGAAAGAAAAAAGACATAATGGGAAATGATTGAAGATAATTAATTTTTCTTCATATTCTCATTTCATATTTCATTTGATATTCTTAAAATATTTAAAAACCACCATGTAAGTAGAAAATCCCCATGTACTTAAAATCTCCATGTAAAGGACTGATAAACTTTCTTATTCATAATTATTTGTTTCCTAAAAATAGATGTTTATGCTTAAGAACATATTATTTCTCGATTTAAATAACCTTTGGATGCATAAATATCATTGTAATATACTGAAACAGTAAATTCCATAAAAATTCATTATTCTGAAATATTATTTTGTAGCTGATTCTATTATGTTTATTTTTAAACAGCTTGAAATAATGCTGGAGCCCAAGGTCTGGAGAGAAGCTGCTACTCAAGTGTTCTTTGCCTTAGGTCTGGGATTTGGTGGTGTCATTGCCTTTTCAAGCTACAACAAGAGAGACAACAACTGCCACTTCGATGCTGTCCTGGTGTCCTTCATCAATTTTTTCACTTCTGTCCTGGCAACATTGGTGGTGTTTGCAGTTCTGGGCTTCAAAGCAAATGTCATAAATGAGAAATGCATTACACAGTATGAATATTAATTTCCATTTGCCTTTTTTCTTAGTTTTTATTTCGTTATTTATAATTTTATTGATACATGATAGCTATACATATTTATGAGATACATGTGATAGGTGGACACAAACATACAATGTATAATGGTCAAATCTGGGTAATTGGGATAGTCATCACCTCAAACATTAATCATTTCTTTGTGTTGGGAACATTGCTCATTCATTAGCTTATAATAGCATAGTCGTTTACAAACTATACACCAAAGAACTCTTATGTGCTCATTTGTATGTTGTTTTATTTTTCAGAAATTCAGAGATGATCATGAAATTTTTGAAAATGGGAAACATTAGTCAGGATATTATTCCCCATCATATCAACCTTTCAGCTGTTACTGCAGAAGATTATCATTTAGTTTATGACATCATTCAAAAAGTGAAAGAAGAAGAGTTTCCTGCTCTTCATCTCAATTCCTGTAAAATTGAAGAAGAGCTAAATAAAGTTAGTAAGCCATGTTTGAGCAATAAAATAATTATCATTCACTTGAAATATGCATTATCGAGCAGACTCCCTTGAGGAAAAGGGCCTTAAAATGCCCGAAGAAGCTCTTAAAATGCCCAGAGAAGCTCCTGGGCATTATAAGGCCTTCAGAATTTACATTCTTAATTTTAGAAAATATGTTTTCTTAAATGGTAAAGATTTGCTTTATTTTAAAAAGTTATTTCATTGAGCCACAATAATTTAAAATATGAATACAAAGTGATTTTCATCATAGAATTAGTCTGAAATCTTTCTTGCTATAATATTCAATACAGAATTAGAATTATGGCTCTCATTTACACATACATTACATGATTGCTTTGATGCATGAATAATATTTAAAATAGAAATTTTAATAGTTGTGTTCCACAAGTCATGATCAAATTCTTTTTTTTTGAGCCGTAGTCTTGCTCTGTCACCCAGGCTGGAGTGCAGTGGTGTGATCTCGGCTCACTGCATCCCCCGCCTCCCAGGTTCAAGCAATTCTCCTGGTCAGCCTCCCGAGTAGCTGGGATTACAGGCACATACCACCACACCTGGCTAATTTTTGTAATTTTAGTAGAGACGGGAGAAGGGGGTTCACCATGTTGGCCAGGCTGGTCTCGAACACTTGACCTCATGATCCGCCCGCCTTGGCCTCCCAAAGTGCTGGGATTACAGGCCTCAGCCACCGTGCCCAACCGATGAAGTCCTTTTTCTTAGCTACGTTGTATTAAATAAGAAATAGGTCACCATTAATAAATGTCCTTGTATTGGCTGCCACTGTCTCCTGTATGCCAAAAACGAAAATATAATGGAGAAATTAGTCATTAATTAGTTGCTTTAAGACAGTTAACTGTACTTGAGACTAACATAAAGAATCGTGTGTGGATATTATTCATTAAAAAGTAAAGCCATCATTAATATAAAAACCTTGAATTCCTTAAGGAAATATTTAATTAATTACTAATGTACCATTTAAAGTTTTTTTTTTTAATTCTCATCTATCTTTATGAGACAACACGATCAACTTAGTTATAGGTACAGTTAGTTAGACAAAGTAAGTTATTATTTTACAACTCAATATTTGTAATATTTATAAAAATAAACTCACATTAATATTTGCAAGTAATTCAATTTCTTTCTGCCCAATTGGAGTATCTGTCTTTTTATTCATTGTGTTATTAGTTTTGACTGGAAATTCATTGTGTCTCCTTAATTATGAAAACCAGCATATCAGCCCAACTTTTTTTTTTTTTCAAATCAGGGAGGTAGGAATATCAGAAGTAAAAAAAGGTAAAGATGTAGGTTTTTTAAATTAAAAATTGGCTCTTTATAATCTACTTATTCTGTTCACATCCTTTTATTTTGCATTTGCAGTTTTCTCTTAAATCAAAACAAGTTTATTATTCATAGTATATATATGTATATATATATATATATATATATTACAACAGTTGATTGAGCCACTTTGAGGTGAGGTAAAACCAAATTTTGAAAACCTTTATATATGAGCCAGAAAGAGTTGTATATATATATTTGTGTTTATATATCTATGATAATATGTCACTATTCATATTCATAAGATTTAACAATACCAAAAATATTATGTATTCTTTAATATAATTTTTCATTCTAGGAGCCTTGTGAAATAGTATATACAACACAATCGTGTACTCTGTTTAGTAATTATAAACAAAATTTCATTATTTGGATCTGCTTGATCTAATTAAATCCAGGTTCTGAGAATGACAACATGATTTATCAGGTTAAGAGCTGATGTGAGCATGTCTATTTCCAGCAGTCCTGGACATTATTCAGAGATCTTTCCTCCTCATTGTAACTGATATATAGAGCCATTGTTTAATAATTATTCTGTACTAATGTTGCTATTTTGTGTATTTTGCAGGCTGTTCAGGGGACTGGCTTAGCTTTCATTGCCTTTACAGAAGCGATGACACACTTTCCTGCATCTCCCTTCTGGTCAGTGATGTTTTTCCTCATGCTGGTCAATCTAGGCCTTGGCAGTATGTTTGGAACCATTGAAGGGATTGTCACGCCTATTGTGGACACTTTCAAAGTGAGGAAAGAAATTCTTACTGGTGAGTTTTTTTGTATTTGACTTTTCATTGAACAAAGCCAGGCCATTGTATTCTTGGTGAAAGATTAGAGATGAAAACTGGAAAGTCTTATATTTTGAGTTTTATTAATGTCTATTATTACTATTTATTTATTATTGTATACATTGTATAAATTTATTTTATTTTATTTTAATTGTATAAATTTTATTGTATATATAATATAATATGGTTGTTTTAATATAAATTATATTTTATCATTTATAATAAATATTTATTGTTATAATTCATTAATAGTAATGCATTATCAAGAATGACTGACACTAAAGTCATGGAGTGTTTGTGTATAATTTTTGTACAAGTCAAATAATCATAATTAGAGCAGTTCAGATGCGACATTCCTATCCGAAAAGTGCATAGCTGAAAATGATAAACCTAAATCCAGTTCTCAGATACAGCAGCAGTAGTAATTTACTAGTAATTAATGTCTCCAAGTAGAGAAGAAAATAAAACAATTTACCAATATGGATGGTAGTTAATAGGTCCAATTTGCAAGTGATTATTAAAGTACCAGTTTAATGCATCATACTCCCATTTAAGGGCTATAAAGGATAGAAAATAAATTATGAGATATACAAATATATAAAAAATCTCTTCTCCAAAAACAATAACACTAAAATTAAAATCAGATTGCATAGATAAGACTTATAGCATGTAAAATACTGATAGAGACATGTAAGAATTCAAAAGAGTCTAGGTCATCTAAATATATGATGGAACTGTCAGAGAAAGAGATGGAAGTTGAATTGGAAAGAGGAAGGATCTTCTCAAGGGTCAGAGGATAACTAGTAAACATACACAAATGAAGATAAAGGCAACAGTAAGAAAGCCAACCATACGAGAGTACAGAAACAATACTGGTAAGTGATGTAAAATAAGACTGGATACAAATTTTGTAGAGATGACCATGAATGCTGGGCAGTGGTGTGCATTCCCCAAGGCTCTTTTTTTTTTTTTTTTTTTTTTTTTGAGACGGAGTCTTAACAGTGGTGCGATCTCAGCTCACTGCAAGCTCCGCCTCCCGGGTTCATGCCATTCTTCTGCCTCAGCCTCCCGAGTAGCTTGGACTACAGGCACGTGCCACCACGCTCGGCTAATTTTTTGTATTTTTTTAGTAGAGACGGGGTTTCACCGTGTTAGCCAGGATGGTCTCAATCTCCTGACCTCGTGATCCGCCCGCCTCGGCCTTCCAAAGTGCTGGGATTACAGGCGTGAGCTGCCGTGCCCAGCTCTTTTTTAGCCATAAAAAATTTGCTAATAATTTATGTCTAAATAAGTCTCAAATATATACCTTTCTCATTTGCTGCTCTGATAATTCTGTCTGTATGTGTTTGTGCATGTGCATGTATGTGCGTGCATAAAACAATTTAATTTCAGCAGTTTGTTAATATTGATAGCTATATATCCACAATTCAGCTGAACAGAAATGAGAAACTGCTTTATACTGGCCAGGCGCCGTGGCTCATACCTGTAATCCCAGCAATTTGGGAGGCCGAGGCGGGCGGATCACAAGGTCAGGAGATCGAGACCATCCTGGCTAACACAGTGAAACCCCATCTCTACTAAAAATACAAAAAATTAGCTGGGCGTGGTGGCGGGCACCTGTAGTCCCAGCTACTCGGGAGGCTGAGGCAGGAGAATGGCGTGAACCCGGGAGGCGGAGCTTGCAGTGAGCCGAGATTGCCCCACAGCTCCGCCTCCCGGGTTCACGCCATTCTCCTGCCTCAGCCTCTCCGAGTAGCTGGGACTACAGGCGCCCGCCACCACGCCCGGCTAATTTTTTGTATTTTTGGTAGAGACGGGGTTTCACTGTGGTCTCGATCTCCTGACCTCGTGATCCGCCCGCCTCGGCCTCCCAAAGTGCTGGGATTACAAGCGTGAGCCACCGCGCCTGGCCGATTTCTACTTCTTAATATGAAAATCCATATCCTGCCTGGCATGCAGGCTAAAGTCATTCTTGTATTCTTATCGTTGCTCACCACATCCAAACTGTCGCTCCTGTAGTAAAGGGCTTACAGGTTAAGGAAAAAGTAACAGTGTAAAGGGAAAATCACACAAAGCAGTATTTTCCAAGACCTTCTGGAAGGCTTATTTGGAAAGAGCAAAGGGGAATGTACCCTCTTTCCCACTTCTTGTTTTTTGGGATCATACTGATACTTCAAATAGTAGTCATATTTGACCTCAAGGAAATATTACCTCATTTTCTTTGGTATGTGTGTTTACTTCTTCTTTCTGCAGTAAGATTTAGGCAAATGAATTACTCATTATCTTTTTCCCTCACATCTCCAGCAAAACTCTTACTGTCTGTACCACTTATAATGCACTTTTTCATATTTGCCTCATACTGGGGTGTAATTAGGAGATAGTGAAAGTGACACAGGCTGTTGAGGCAGACAGATTTGGGTGCAGATCCAAACTCCGCTACTTCCAGCTTGAGACTTTAAGCACATTATTTAACGTTCTTCAGGATCATTTCTCTCATCTGTAAACAAAGCAATACATTGTTCAATTGGGATGTTATACAAATTAAGTGAGAGAATGCAATATTATTTTATACTGTGATAAGCATTTAAATTTAATATGCAGTAGAATCTAAGTAAATGTTACTTTTCTTATTCTACATTATATGTTTACATACGATATTCATTTCTGTAAGATGTAACTCACAGCACTAGTATAGTACTTAAGAAATGGAGGTAATTTCTTCATGTAACACATACTTGCTGAAATTGTTAGGGAACATTCATATGATTGAATCCATGGATGTCTTTTTTCCTTAGCTGCCATTACTACTTTACTTCTTTCAAGTTTACTCATCTCTGCCGAAATGTGGTTGAGAAATGGAATGCAGTCATCTTTTACATTTGGAGGCTTCTCTGCTAATGAGCACAAAAGAACAAAGAGTCTAACAAAAATATGGGAATATTATACGAATTTCAAAAACTTCTCTAAGTAGTAGCTGGTCAGAAATTTATGCATCTGTTTGTTAGCTATTACTGGGGAAACTCTTTTTAGATGATTTTTCTTAGATGTTATTTGGATGATCAGATTGCTCAACTCCATTATAATTTGTTTCCAAACTAATCTGTTCAGGCAAGATAAAGATATAAATGTGGATTGTTGCTGAGGTTAAGTCTGGTCAGATTTTTCCACTTATGCTTGAAAAGTAACCATATTTCAATCAAATATATAATATGTATATTTCATAATAATATAAGCCATATTAGTCTCATTATTAATTCAAAAATTTCATCTATATTTCAACACTGTAGAACATTATTAAAGGAATAAATGATCTATAAATATTTGCTGCCTGAAGAATTCACTTTGCTATTAATTATAGGAATAAAGTATGGAAATTTATACTTTTAAATTTTTCTCTAAACTTTGTCTCATTTATTATTGTACTTGGTAAATGAGTTTCCACGGGCTCAGGGAGATGAATTATTGTCTTAGAATAAATTTGTATGAATGTTGAGGCTACACCCAGGTAACCTAATTCCTAATAGGTTATATGCCATGTATCAGGAAAGATATTGCCTGTTTATATGATGGACATGTTATAAAAGTTTTAAAAGTTTGAATATAATAATTTATAATAAAGTTTAAAGGACTTGACTCTGAATAGAGTCTCATTTTTTCATTTATTTCTTTTGTCTAGTTATCTGTTGTCTTCTGGCATTTTGTATTGGCCTGATATTTGTGCAACGCTCTGGAAATTACTTTGTTACCATGTTTGATGATTATTCTGCTACACTGCCTCTGCTAATTGTAGTCATTTTGGAGAATATTGCTGTATGCTTTGTTTATGGCATAGATAAGTAAGTATATTTGCTTTTATGTATTCACTTTTAATCTCTATTTTGAAAACATCAATTATCAATGTTCATTTCATTTAGAAGAGGAAAGAAATGAATAGAGGGAACAATTCTTTAAAAAATCAAATCTTTTGCAGGCTCTTATTGATTCAACAGTTTTGGTAAAGTACGTTTCCTTGTTGGGCAAATAGAATTATATAGGATGGAATAGTGTGTAGAATTTTAGAGCTTTGATTTAGTCCTGTTTATCAAATAGTAACTTTCAGGATTTAGTAAGTATTGGCAGTATTCCAAGAACCTTAGGTTCTTTTCAGTTGTTTACTGTTATCTACATTTCACAGATAAGGAAAATCAAGCTTAGAGACACCCTGTGACTTGCCTGTCACCCACCTGGATGGCGGCAGACCTGGGACTCATGTCCATTTCTGTTTAACTCTAAAGCTTATCTCCTAATTATTTTGCTAAATTGATTTATAAGAGGAGTACATGTGTCATAATGCCTTATATAGCAGGACAATATTGGGAAATGATATTTTCCCAGCTCTGAGATGTATATGTCATTTGCTGCACAGAAACATTTTTTTTATATGGAGTCATTACTTAAATTCACTATATGCATAAACAATGAATAAATTCACTATTTATTCATAAATTCATATCAAATACACATACTTTTCGCACCAATCAGGTACACCGATGTGAAAAGTATATGTATTTGAAATGATGTGAAGCATCAGAGTTCTCTCAAGGGAAAAAGACCTTTGGAGGATTTGTCCAATACTTTTTATAGTCACTGTCTCTAATCACATATATGGACTGAGACGTAGTAAGATCACCGAGCTCATTACAGCCCTATGTAAAGTAGTAATGCATGCACCTTAAGTGAAGACCAGAGTCCTTTCAAGCAGCATGACGAATACTGTGGGTATTGAATGAGCTTTGTAACGAAGCTTAGAGGATGTTTTTTGTGGTTGCCAAAAGCTCCAGGCCAGGAAGCTTAGGAGAACTTACATTTAATAATCATGTACTGTATAATAATAGTAGTAATAGCCCTTAGCATATAATCCAATAATCATTTACTGTATAATAATAGTAGTAATAGCTCTTAGCATATAATCCAGCAATCATGCTACTTGGTATTTACCCAAAGGAGTTGAAAACTTATGCCCACTTAAAATTCTGCACGTGGGTGTTTATAGCAACTATATTCATAATTGCCCAAACTTGGAGGCAACCAAGATATCCTTTAGTAGGTAAATGGATAAACTGTGATACATCCAGACAATGAAATATTGTTCAATCCATGATAAGACACAGAGGAAATTTTAATGCATATTACTTAGTGAAAAAAGTCACTTATGAAAGGTTACATATTGTAAGATTCCCCTGTATTATAATATGGAAAAGGTAAAACGATGGAGATAGTAAAAACATCAGCAGTTGACAGGGGTTGGGCCAGATCCAGGGATGTATAGGCTGAGCACAGAATGTTTAGGGCAGTGAAACTACTCTGTATGACACTGTAATGGTGGACACACATCATTATACATTTGTCCAAACCCAGAGAATGTACTACACAAACAGTGAATTCTAGTGTAAACTGTGGGCTCTAGGTAATAATGATGTGTTAACTTATGTAGGTTCATCAATTGTAACCAATATTCCACTCTTGTGGGGGATGCTGATAATGGAGGAGGTTATGCACGTATATTGGTAGGAGCTATATGGGAAATCTCTCTACTTTCAGCTCAATTTTGCTGTGAACTTAAAATTGTTCTTAAAAAATAAAGTGTGTAATCAAAAAATACTCCTTGTTAACTAACATGATCCGTATCTTACAGATGGGAAACTGCCCCTTCTTTTACAGCAAGATACAATATGTTAGCTGTAGAGCCAGTACTGTAACCTTGACCTTCATTTCAAGGCCAGGTTTCTCTAAGCTTTACTAGGCTACTCAAAACTAATAACCTGTACCACAATGGAATTTGATATTGTTATTGGACTGATCTGTAAATAAATACATTTGTAATTTAGATTTCCATTTAGACAGTTCGTTATTCATGATAGACTTACTAAAGAATCTTTTTTTTTAATGCTAGTGTTCCTGAATAACACTATTTATAACAACAGAAGAAAAAATACTACTACTAATAGATGCATCTGTCGATTTTGTACCATATGTGAGGTAGTATGCTAAGCATCCATTGTTTATGGTTCTAGTAATAACTCTCGAAGGTGGGTATTATATTATCTTTTTGGAAAACGCCAAAAATGAAGCTTAGAGAGATTAAGATATACATCAAAAGAACACAGAACTATGATCTGAAATGAGGTCTCTTGGTCTTCAAAGTTCATATTTTTTCTAAAGGGCAGGTATAGAATTCTTACATTGAAGATGTCCTTTAAGATTCTGGAGCAACTTGGAAGAAATGAAAAAGGGAGGAGAAACATAGAGATTAAGACTGGGCCGGGTGTGGTGGCTCACGCCTGTAATCCCAACACTTTGGGAGGCCAAGGTGGGCAGATCACTTGAGGTCAGGAGATCGAGACCAGTCTGACCAACATGGTGAAACGCCATCTCTACTAAAAATACAAAAATTAGCCAGGCGTGATGGTGGTCACCTGTAATCCCAGCTACTTAGGAGGCTGAGGCAGGAGAATTGCTTGAACCTGGGAAGACGAGGTTGTAGTGAATCGAGATTGTGCCACTGTACTCCAGCCTGGGCAACAGGTGAGACTCTGTCTCAAAAAAAAAAAAAAAAAAAAGAAAGAAAGAATGGACTCAAGAGACATAACAATTCATAACAATTAGTTATTATATGTAGACCTTTTTAAAAATTCAGAATGCAAAAAGAAGAGTTCAGAAAATACAACATTGATTAGGTATATTTGATGATATTAAGGAATTATTATTATGCTTTTAATGCTGTGATATTAAGGAATTATTACTTTTAGTAATTATTACTAAATTAATAGTAAAATTATTAGTAAAAGTAGTAATTAGCAAAATTATTTACTAATAAGTAATTATTACTAAAAGTAATAATTCCTTGATAGCATAGAATTAATAGCATAGTAATAATTCCTTAATATATAATTACTTTATATTTCTTAATAATAAGCAATAATTACTAAAAGAAATAATTTCTAAATAATTCCTTTTTGTAATTATTACTTGTATTACTAAAAAAGAGACAAGAAATTTTTAATGTACTGAAAATATTTTGTTTATAGAATAGAAAGTTATTAGTAGAAGGAGAAATCGATAATTGGCTTAAGAGAGTTTTCCCTAAATAAAAATTATGGTACTTACCTGGCTTCATTTTACTTCATAGTCATCTTCCAAGAGGAACTTTGATACAGTATAAAATGTCATAGGGTATCCGTGGTAAATCTTTGTCAGACCATTAATAAAATGCACATTTTCAAGGTTTAGCAATATTAAATTAAGGAATAATTAAATACTTTCTTTTTATTCAGGTTTATGGAAGACCTAAAAGATATGCTGGGCTTTGCTCCCAGCAGATATTACTACTATATGTGGAAATATATTTCTCCTCTAATGCTATTATCATTGCTAATAGCTAGTGTTGTGAATATGGGATTAAGTCCTCCTGGCTATAATGCATGGATTGAAGATAAGGTAAATACAAAATAAGGGAATTACATTTTTAAAAGATACATGAAAAGCTTTTTTAGAGGACTTTTTCTTTTAATTCTGTCACAGTATTTTTTGATGTTTAATGAGTGGCATAGCTTTTATGCAAGGATATGAGATTTACGTCTGTGCCCTGCCCCGAGCATATATGATTTTTTAAATACATTGTGGATGTTTTTAACACATGTGAAACACTGACTTTGTCCTTATTAAAGCAGATATATCCATCTTAACACTGATGAACCAATAATTGTTAGGCCTTTGACTCTAGAAAACATATCAATCAAAACTCCAGAAATATTTTAATATATGAATTTATTAAGTTGTATCCCAGGCCAGGTGCAGTGACTCATACCTATAATCCCAACACTTTGGGAGGCCAAGGCAAAAGCATCACCTGAGGCCAGCAGCTCGAGAGCAGCCCGTGCAACATAGAGAATCCCTGTCTCTACAAAAGATGAAAAAAATTAGCTGGGCATGGTAGCACACGCCTATAGTCCTAGCTACTCAGCAGGCTGAGGCTGAAGGAGAGCTTGAGCCTAGGAGTTGAAGGTTAAAGTGAGCTATGATTACCACTGCACTCCAGCATGTGTGACAAAGCAAGGCACTATCAATTAATCAATCAATCAATAAACAAATAAATAAAAATTGTATCCCAGGTTCTATATAATGATGAAAAATATATATTAGCAAAGTATACAATTTAAACTAAGTAAATTTTGAAGTAAAGTTCTGTTATATTTTTTATATTAGCAATAACTTTCAATTTCTATTCTCAAGCTTAATAATAATGTAATCATTAGGTGTATGTCAGCTGTTATAAAACCAAAGTGCTTATTTTCAGAGATACCTCTGACCTTTAACTATTACATGGTTAATAATTCTAGACTGAGGCATAAACAAATCTGTTCTCTCACCAAAACCCTTGGGGCCAGATGTGCTTCAAAAGTTTGGTTTTCAGATTTTAGAAAGATATATGACACATTTAAGAGGTATTTATTGCTTAGTAACAAACTACCCTGAAATTTAATGGCTAAAAGCAACGTTGATTTATTATTTGTTACAGTTCTGTGGCTGAGCTGAGCAGTTCTTCTTCTTTTCTTGCCTGGGCTAACTCAAACAGTTGCATTCAGCTTGGAGGAGAGCTGGGCTCTCTCTTTAGGTGGTCTTTCACTTATAACATTTCCAAGCCTCATGGATCCAGGGCAACATTCTAAGAAAGAAGCAGAAATTGGAAGGCCTTTAAGGCCTAGTCTTGGAAGTTGCTGAGTGTCACTTCCACTGCCTTCTATTGGTCAAAGCAAGTCACAAAGCCAGCCCAGATTCTTTGCTTACAAACCTGAAGCAAGTATGTTTTACTTTATATATGTGCAAAGAAAGATAGATTACTAATAATTATTATTATTTTCTTCTTTAACAGGCATCTGAAGAATTTCTGAGCTATCCAACATGGGGACTGGTTGTTTGTGTCTCTCTGGTTGTCTTTGCAATACTCCCGGTCCCTGTAGTCTTCATTGTTCGTCGCTTCAACCTTATAGATGATAGTTCTGGTAATTTAGCATCTGTGACCTATAAGAGAGGAAGGGTCCTGAAAGAGCCTGTGAACTTGGAGGGCGATGATACAAGCCTCATTCACGGAAAAATATCAAGCGAGATGCCATCTCCAAATTTTGGTAAAAATATTTATCGAAAACAGAGTGGATCCCCAACTCTGGATACTGCTCCCAATGGACGGTACGGAATAGGGTACTTGATGGCAGATATTATGCCAGATATGCCAGAATCTGATTTGTAGCTGGGGGAAAAGTCAGTGGGTTTTATTTGGTTCATTTTTACCAATGAACATTGGCCCTACTAAGAGAAGCATTAGGCTTCACTTATCAGAGGGCGATCTCAGGTGTTCCGTGGCTGTGATCTTTAATCCTAACAGTATATGTCAGTTCAACTTGAGCATTCTTTTGGATTCTTTGGTTTACATTTGTGCAGAAAGGATTGCAGACAAATCTTAGGAGAGCTGAGGTACATGTTTGCCAGGATTTTTTTTTTTTAAGTACCTTTGGTGTATTTTCAAGTATTTCTATCTCTTAAAAAAAAAATGGTATTACCTCAGCTTCTAATGATTTCTGGGTTTAGTAGTGTTGGCAATTAAAAATGGTATACCTTAAAATTTATAAGTTTGCCTTCAGGGTAACTTCCAGTATCACAATGAGCAGTTCTGTAAGTGGGTGCCTCTCAGCACATTTCCATGAATATATTATGTAGATAGGCTGTATTGATTTTGGTAGCATTGATACCTTCTTAGGCAATTAGTTGAAGAAAACTGCAAAATATTTTCTTATATAATAGCTGTATAGAGCAATAGCATCAAAGCATAAGAAGGCACTAATGCTGGGATGAAAGATGAGATTCAGAGGTGACTGAGAATCATGTGAGTGATGGCTGTATATTTTGTGTAAAATATATGTGTGAAAATGAACTAAGAGTGAGTTACTCAGCACTCTCAAGAATTATGCAGATTCTGCATTTTTCTTATGCCGTGTGCCTAAAAACCTACTTGATATTTATTGTGGTTTCAAGATTATTCATAGTATATTTATACAATATACTTGCAATGCATTTAAGTACTTAAAGTACTAATTTGAAAACTTGAAGCAAGATGGCATTTTAATTAATATATTTCTGTTTTGCTTCTGTTTTATGCAAATATAAATCATTTTTAAGTGATTGCTAAAATTGTAATGCATTACATTTTAATCTACAAATAAACGAAGTTTAAAAATGATGTTTGTTTTTCACATTGATTTTCTTTGTATCACCTAAACTGGATTGTCTTTCATTTCAGTCAGCACTTAGGCATTTCATAATAACTAAACATCACATTCCAAGTGGGATTAATTACATTAATTGAATAGAGTTACCACCACTTCGGAGACAAAGGAAAAATAGAGTATTACGGTTCAATGGTGTTCTTATGTAGTCTTATGATTCTTAAAAAATTACTTATAGCCTCCCAAGAAACCGTGTGTACAATTGACTGCTTGCTGAGTCAATATTGTCTGTAAAGTATAAAAGACTATGATTTTTAAACAAAACTGTTGTATATATGAAATTGGATAGAGCAGAGGAACCTCACTGAGTGCCCTCTAGTTAAAAACTTTTCATTTATCCTACCACCAGATCAGTTACATTTTTAAAACAATGATGGATATAGCAGCAAAATAGGTGAGGTATTACACATGCCGTATCTATTGATTTATTTCAGCCAGTATTCTTGCTCTGCTATAGATAGATGTTAATAAACAGTATCATAGCATTTAAAATATTAATTCCACTGGTGCATAATTTTTAGTCTTTTAAAATATATTCATGAATACTATGTTTTGTATCCCTTTAAAAATGTTTAATATTTATAAATAGGCAGTATAAACACATTATACAAAACTAAAAAATTATGACAATTCAATGTGAAGTAAGTTCTCATCCAACATTTCTCCTGGCCATCCATTGTCCATCTTCAAAGGCAATCACCATTGCCAGTTTCTTCTGTATCCTTCTGGAAATACAATATATTGCATAAATGACAGCATTCTATGTTCTCTCTTCAATATCCTACTTATTTCTGTGAATAATTTATTTTGGACAGCATTTTATGTATGAATACTCACAAATGTGCTTCATTATTTCAGAGGCTGAAGTAATAAAAATTTTGTTTATTTTTGTGTTAAGGCAATATTTTTATACAGTACCCTAATCTTTAATACTTAACCTGCCAGACTTTAACCGTAGCACAATAATGTATTGCCAAATAGCACCATTCTTCTTCTCTCACTTTCTTGCCATGGGGCCTTTTAAAAAAAAGTATATATCTAAGGCGTACAACATGCTCTTTTGATGTATATAAATACAGTGAAAGCAAATAAAGTATATATCTAAGGTGTACAATATGCTGTTTTGATATACATAAACATAGTTGTAGCGATTAACTTGTCCATCATCTCCCATAGCTACCTTTTCTGGTGGCAAGTGCACCTAAAATCTATTCTTTTAGCAGTTTTTTCAGTATTCAATGCAATATTATTAACTATTATTTTCATGTTTTATCTGAGACCTCTAGAGTAATTTGTCCTATATAACTTCGAAACTTTCGACCTACTTCTCCCCATTTTCACCTTCTTCCCGCTTCTGGTATTCAACTATTCTACTCCCTGTTTCCATATACTTGACTTTTTTTTTTTTTTTTTTTTTTTTTGCGTTTCTACATTTAAGTGAGGTCATGCTATATTTCTTTCTGTGTCTGGCTTACTTCACTTAGCATAATGTCCTCCAAGTTTATCCATGCTTTCTCAAATGGTATAATATTCCATTGTGTATATATGTCATAATTTCTTTATTCATTCATGCATTGATCGACACTTAAATTGTTTCCATATCTTGGCTATTATGAATAATGGTGCAATGCACGTGGGAGCACAGATCTTTCTATGAGGTGCTGATTTCATTTCCTTTTGATATAATCTACAGTTTGGGTACTTGCCTTGCATTAGGAATTATTTCTCCATCCTTCTATTCAGTGAGTAATATGAACAATGCAGGAATCTTATTTTTGAATTGAAATAGGATTTAAAACCTTTATTATGGTTTCACTTGGCAGATAAGGAAATCTGGCCAAAGAAATTAAAGAAAAATGAACCAAGTTCTCTTCTTTTTGCTTCCTTCATGTGGTCAGTTCTTCAGCTGTACACTTATTTATTGATTGATTCACTCAGGTTCTATTAACTAAAATTCTAACTTATTCTAAGTACTTTATGCAAGACACCGTTAGAAGTAGAGTATAAATGCTATTCATTTTTTTTCCATTTTCTCTTCTTTGCCAGTGAGACCAGCTACCTGCCTTTTCCCAGGCGATGTAAGAGTTAATCAACAAATGGTAGTTTGAAATAGCCTTTTCTGTACTGTAAAATTTGAGGCTTTCAAATTTGTATTACTTTCCACTACTTCTATAAACTCTGGCCTAAAGTTGCACCTCCATGTGATGTAGCCAAGATTTGCCTGTCTTCAAAAAGAAAGGAGACTAGGGACTGCGACAGGAGGGATAATAAATGTTCTGGAGTAGAATGAAAGGATGAGGGGGTGGAGCAAGATGGTGGAATAGAAACCTACACCTTTTATCTTCACTGCAGGAACACCAAATTTTAACAACTGCATGTACACAGAAAAGCACGATCACAAGAACAAAAAAAATCAGGTGAACATTCACAATACTGGTTTTAACTTCGTATTGCTGAAAGAGGCATTGAAGAGGGTAGGGGACATTCTTGAATTGCTGAAGCCACCCCTTTCCCATTCCCTAACAGAGGGCCTGCTGTGCAGTCTGTGCACTTGGGGAAGGGAAAGCACAGTGACTAAGGGACTTTTACATTTAACTCAGTGCTGCCCTGCCACGGTGGAGAGGAAAGCTGTGTGGGCTGAGTCAGCACCTGTGCACAGAGAGAGCATTTGGATCAGACATATCCGGAAGGAAATCGCCCATCCCAGCAGTCAAAACTTGGGTGTCCCAGCAAGCCTCACCAACATGGGCCAAAGTGCTCTGGGGTTCTAGGTAAACTTGAAAGGCAGTCTGGGACACAAGGACTGCAATTCCTAGGCAATTCCTACTGCTGGGCTGGGACTAGGGTGGACTAGGGTGGCACATGACCTAGGGAAACACCAGCCTGGGTGGTTAAGGGTGTAGTGCTTGTGCCACCACTCCCCCAACCCCAGGCAGTGTGACTTGCAGCAACAAAAATGACTCCTTCATTTTACTTGAGGAAAGATCAAACAGTAAGAAGGACTGTATCTTGCATCTTGGATACCAGCTCAGCCACAGTAGGATGGGGCACAGGGTAGAGCTGTGAGGTCCCCATTCCAGACCCTAGCTCCTGGGTGACATTTCTAGACACATCCTGGGCCAAAAGGGAGCCTTCTACCTTGAAGGAAAAGACCCAGTCCTGACAGGACTCATCACATGCTGACTAAAGAGCCCTTGTGCCTTGAATAACCAGTAGTGATACCCAGGTAGTATGCCATGGGCCTTGGGCTCTGAGATATACTGGCTTCATATGTGACCCAGCACACTCCCAGCTCTAGTGACAATGGTAAAACACTCCTTCTGTTTACGGAAATCAGGGAGAAAATAAAGTGGACTTTGTCTTGCACCTTAGGTACCAGCTCGGCCACAATGAGCTAGGGCAACAAGCAGGGTCTTGGGGTCTCTGAGCCGAGGACTGGGCTCTTGGACAGCATTTCTGGACCAGCTCTTGGCCAGACAGGAGCCCACTTTTCTGAACGGTGAGTCTCAGTCCTGGCAGCATCCACCACAAGCTGACTGAAGAGTCCCTGGTCTTTAAGTGAACATCACTGGTGGTCTGGCAGAGCACCTCATGGGCTGATGGTGATGGTGGCCACAGAGAGAGGCTCCTCTGACTGAGAAAAGAGGAGGAAAGAGGGGAGAGAATTTTGTCTTGTGGTTTCAGCGCCAGCTTAGCTGCAGAAGAGTAGAACATCAGGTAAATTTTTAAGATTTTTGACTCCAATCCCTGCCTCCCAGACAGCATCTCTGGAGCTGTCTGGGACCTGGGAGAACCCAACACCTGAAAGGAAGGACACAAAGCTGGTTGGCTTTGCTACCTACCTATTGTGGAGCTGTAGGGCCTTGAGTGAACACAGTTGGTAGCCAGGTGGTGGTTACAGAGGGCATTGGGTGAGACATAGTGTTGTGCTGGCTTCAGGTCCAACCCAGCATAGCTCCAGTGGTGGTGACCACAGGGGTACTTGCAATGCCACTCCCAGTTCCAGGTGGCTCAGTACAAACAGAGACTCCATTTATTTGAGAGAAATTAAGGGAAGAGAACAAGTGTCTCTCCCTGGTAATCCAAAAAAATGCTCCCAGATCTTATTCAAGTCACCAAGGGAGTATCTCTATGAATCTGCAAAAATAAACAAACAAACAAACAAACAAAAAACAGCATTATTGGGCTTCAGGCAGAAGTCTTTTTGAATATCTGGAAAGTCTTCTCAAGAAGGACAGGCACAAACAAGCCCAGATTGCAAAGAGTACAATAAATACCTGACTCATCAATGCCCAGAAGCATTGACCATCCATAAGCATCAAGATGATTCGGAAACATATGAGCTCTCTGAATGAACTAAAAGGCACCAGGGATCAGTCCTGGAGAAAAAGAGATATGTTATCATTCGTACAGATAATTTTAAATTGTTGTTTTGAGGAAACTCAAATAAATTGAAGATAACACAAAGAAAAAATGCTTAATTCTATCAGATAAATTTAACAAAGAGATTGAAATAATTAAAAAGAAGCAGAAATTCTGGAGTTGAAAAGTGCAATTGACATACAGAAACTGCATCGATCTCTTAATAGCAGAACTGATCCAGCAGAAGAAAGAATTAGTGAGCTTGAAGACAGGCTATTTGATATACTGTCAGAGGAGACATAAGAAAATAAAAAGAATCAAGCATGTCAATAAGATATAGAAAATAGCCTAAAAGGGCAAATCTAAGAGTTATTGCCCTTAAAGAGGAGATAGAGAAAGAGACAGGGGTAGAAAGTTCATTCAAAGGGATAATAATAGAGAACTTCTTAAACCTAGAAAATATCAGTTTTAACATGCAACAAGGTTATAGGACACCAAGCAGATTTAAGCCAAAGAAAACTATTTTGATGCATGTAATAATCAAACTCCCAAAGATCAAGGATAAAGAAAGCCTCCTAAAAGCAGCAGGAGAAAGGAAATAAATAACATATAATGGAATGCCAGAATGTCAGGCAGCAGGCTTTTCAGTGGAAAGATTACAGGCCAAAAGAGAGTGGCATACCATATTTAAAGTGCTGAAGCCAAAAATAAAATTAAAAAAAAAAACCTTTACCCTAGTATGGTATATCTGGCAAATATATTCTTCAAGCCTGAAGGAAAAATAAAGGCTTTCCCAAGCAAACAAAAGCTAAGAGATTTCATTCATAGTAGACCTCTTCTACAAAAAATGCTAAAGGGAGTTCTTCAATGTGGAAAAAAATGATGTTAATAAGCAAGAAGATACAAAACTCACAGGTAATAGTAAGCTCATAGAAAAGCATAGAATACTATAACATTGTAATTGGGGTGTGTAAAATACTCATATCTTAAGTAGAAAGACTAAATGATGAAACATTAAAAATGAGTACAACAACTTTTCAGACATAGCACCATAAGATATGAAGAGAAATAAAAACAATTTTTAAAGTAGGGGATTAAGTTACAGTGTAGAGTTTTTATAAGGTTTCTTCTGGCATATTTGTTCATTTATACAATTAGTGTTAAATTGTCATCATTATAAATAATGTATTATAAGATAATATTTGTAAGCTTCATGCTAACCTCAAATTGAAAAACATACAATGGATATACAAAAAGCAAAAAATTAAATCATACTACCAAAGAAAACAATATTCACTAAGAGGAAGACAGGAAGAAAAGAAAAAAGAGAAGACAATGAAACAACTGGAAAAAATTTAACAAAATGGCAAGAGGAAGTCCTTGCTTGTCAATAATAACATTGATTATAAATGAACTAAATACTCCAATCAAAAGGCATAGAGTGGCTGAATGGATGAGAAAACAAGAACAAATAATCTGTCACCTACAGGAAACACACTTCACTTATAAAAATACATGTAGACTGAAAATAAAAGGTGGAAAAAGATATTCCAAATCATTGGAAACAAACAAACAAACAAAAAAACAGGAAGAGTAGCTATACTTATGTCAGACAAAATAGATTTCAATACAAAAACGATAAGAAAATACAAAAGTCATTATTTAATGATAAAGGGGTAAATTCAGTCAGAAGATATAACAATTATAAATATATATGCGACCAACATTGAAGAACCCAGATATATAAAACAAATATTATCGGATCTAAAGAGATATAGAAACTCCCATAAAATAATAGCCAGAGACTTCAAGACCCCATTTTTAGCATTGAACAGATCTCCCAGACAGAAAGTCAACAAAAAAAATCAGAATTAATCTGCACTATAGACCAAATATGAACCTTATAGATATATACAGAAAATTTCATGTATCAGCTTCAGAATACACATTCTTCTCCTCAGCACATGAATCATTCTAAAAGATAGATCATACATGAGGTCACAAAACAAGTCTTAAGACATTCAAGAAAATGAAATAATATCAAGCATCGCATCTGGCTACAGTGGAATAATACTAGAGATCAATAACAAAAGAAATTTTGGAAACTATGCAAACACATTGAAAGTAAATTATATGGTCCTGAATGATCAGTGAGTCGATGAAGAAATTCAGAAGAAAATTTAAGATTTCTGGAAACAAATGATAATTGAAATACAACACACCAAAACTCATGGGATACAGTGAAAACAATACTAAGAGGAACATGTATAGCTATAAGTGCCTACATCAAAAAGGGAGAATAACTTCAGATAAACAACCTAATGATGCATCTTAAATAATTAGAAAAGGAAAAGCAAGCCAAAACTAAAATTAGTGGTAGAAAAACATAATAATAAAGATCAGAGCAGAAGTAAATGCATTTGAAATGAAGAAAATACAAAATATCAACAAAATAAAAAGTTGGCTTTTTGAAAAGATAAACAAAATTGACAAACCTTTAGCCAGACTAACAAAGAAAAAGGGGAGAAGACCCAAATAAATAAAATCAGAGAAGAAAAACGTGACCATTACAATTGATACTACAGAAATTGAAAGGATCGTTAGTGGCTACTATGAGTAATTATATGTCAATAAATTTGAAAATCTAGAAGAAGCACATAAATTCCCAGACAATACAACCCACTAAGATTGAACCATGAGGAAGTATATAACCGAAACAGACCAATAACAAATAATGAGATTGAAGCTGCAGTGAAACTCACCCAGCAAGGAGAAACCTGGGCCCCAATGGCTTATCTTCTACCAAACATTTAAAAAAGAAATAATACCAATCCTACTCAAACTATTTCAAAGAATAGGAAAGGGGATACTTAAAAACTAATTCTATGAGACCAGTATTACTCTGATACCAAAACCAGACAAAGACATATCAAAAAAATAAAATGCCAGACCAATATCTCTGATTAATACTCATGCAAAAATCCCCAACAAAATATTAGCAAACAGGACTCAACAATACATTTAAAAGATCATTCATTATGTCCACGTGGGATTTATTCCTGGGATGCAAGGATGGCTCAACATTTGCAAGTCAATCAATGTGATATATTGTATCAACAGAATGAAGGATGAAAACCATATGATCATTTCAATTGATGCTGAAAAAGCATTTGGTAAAATTCAGTGTTGCTTCATGATAAAAACCCTCAAAAACTGGATATAGAAGGAACATACCTCAACATGATAAAAGCCATATAAGACAGCTCCATAGCTAGTATCATACTGCATGGGGAAAATCTAAAAGCATTTCCTCTAAGATCTGGAACACGACAAGGATGACCACTGTCACCACTATTATTCAGCATCTCAATTGTACTGGAAGTCCTAGCTAGAGCAATCAGACATAAGAAAAAAAAATAAAGGGTATCCAAACTGAAAAGAAAAAAGTCAAGTTATCCTTGTTGTAGATGATATGATCTTAGATTTGGAATAACCTAAAGACTCCACCAGAAAAACTATTACGACTGATAAACAAATTCAGTAAAGTTGCAAGATACAAAATCAACATATAAAATCAGTTCCACAAAAGACCCAGAGTAGCCAACGCTATCCTGAACAAAAAGAATACAATCAGAGGAATGATATTACCAAACTTTGAGTTATAGTTCAAAGCTATGATAACCAAAACTCCATGATACTGTCATAAAAATAGAGACATAGACCAGTGGAACAGAATAGAGAATGCAGAAACAAAAGACAGTCAATAGCAAGTGTTAGCAAGGATGTGGTGAAAAGGGAACTCTTGTACACTCTTGGTGGGGGGTGTAAAATAGTACAACGACTATGGAGAACCTTTAGGAGTTTTCTTGAAAACCTAAAAATAGAGCTACCATATGATCCAGGAATCCTACTGCTGAGTATATGCCTAAAAGAAAGGAAACCAGTATATCAAAGATATATCTAGACGCCGATGTTTGTCACAGCAACGGCCAAGATTTAGAAGCAACCTAAGTGCTCATTAACAGATGAATGGTTAAAGAAAATGTGATACTTATACACAATTGAGTATATCCTGTCATAAAAATGCATGAGAGATCCTGTCATTTGCAACAACATGGATGGAACTGGAGGTCATCTTGTTAAGTGAAATAAACCAGACACAGAAAGACAAACATTAAATGTTTTCATTTATTTGTGAGATCTAAAAATCAAAGTAATGGAACTCATTAAGATAGAGAGTAGAAGGATGGTTACCATAGGTTAGGCAGGGTAGAAGGAGAGTTGGGGAGTGTGGGGGAGGTGGGGATGCTTGATGAGTCAAAAGAAATTGTTACAAAGAATGAGTTAAGACCTACTATTGATAGCACAGCAGGGTAACTATAGTCAATAATAATTTAATTATACATTTTAAAATAACTAAAAGAATATAATTGGATTGTTTGTAACACAAGGATAAATGCTTGAGGGGGTGGATACCTCATTTCCATGATTTTATTATAATGCATTGCAGACTTGTATAAAAATGTCTCATGTATGTCACTGTATTAATCCATTTTCATGCTGCTGATAAAGACATAACCAAGACTGGGCAATTTACAAAAGAAAGAGTTTTAACAGACTTACAGTTTCACGTGGCTGGAGAAGCCTCACAATCATGGCAGAAGGAAAGGAAGAGAAAATCACATGTTATGTGGATGGTGGCAGGCAAAAAGAGAACTCGTACAGGGACACTCCCATTTTTAAAATCATCAGATCTTGTGAGACTCATTCACTACTGCAAGAATAATGCAGGAAAGACCTGCCCCCATAATTCAATCACCTCTCACTGGGTTCCTCCCATGACATGTGGGAATTGTTGGAGTTACAACTCAAGATGAGATTTGGGTAGCGACACAGACAAACCATATCAGCCACAAATATGTACACCTACAATGTGCCCACAATAATTAAAAATAAAAAATTAAAACATAAAAGAATGAGGGAGAAAATATACTTAGTAAGGTATTAAAGTCATAATGAGATAGTCTAGCATATTGATACAGTGAGATCTTAGGACATAATTTCATGAAAATATATTTGCATTTTCATGTGTTTGTGTTTATGTGTATTTTTATGCAGAAGTTACTTCTTTTTAACAAATCATCAAATGAGTACGTGGTTCCAGTAAATTCAAGATCAATACATAGTGCTCCTTAACTATAATTATGTTTTCAATCACCTGTACCCTTGTTAAAGCTATATTTCTGTGTTCGTCTATTCTTACACTGCTATGTAGAAATACCTGAGGCTGGATAATTTATAAAGGAAAGAGGTACAATTACCTCATAGTTCCACAGGGCTGGGAAAGCCTCAGGAAACTTACAATCACAGCAAGTGTTTTCAAAATATTTTACCAATGTCCAGAATTGCTATTGGAATATCAATATATTATATCAGTTTTCTTGATGCTTGCTTCCATTCAGGAAAACACATTTAATGATTGTATTTTGTTTTTAGGAATCAATAATGTTGACCTTTTAATATTATTTTACTAAGTTTTATTTCTACAGAGAAATAAAAATACATTTTCTTTTAAAATTACACATTAGTAGAGGTGTATAAAATAAAGCATTAAGCAAAGAAAACACAAAGAAACAAGATTTTACATGAACATACACCTTCTAAAGTACAAAAATCATTTTAAGTCTTTTTATTTCCTTCAGTATAAAGTGTTTAAGATGGTAACCCTCCTTCTTTGCAATAAGTTTCTGCCTCTGTCCCCTAGCAATTGCTATATTCATAGTTCTTTACCTATTATATTCTAAATTTCTTCTACTGCATTTCCTTGTACATGCTATTACCTATATTCACATCCCTCTCCATTCTTCCCTTAATCTTTGACTAGAATCAACACATCTTTCAGTTCTTAGTTTAGATGGTATTTTCTTTTGTGGGGCTGTTTGCCCTAATTATGTGCTCTGCTCACCCTTAGCACAGCATTCATCACACTATATTGAAATTATCTGTTTCTTACATTAGTCTATAAACTCCCAAAAGTGAGGTGTTTTGTTTTGTTCAGAATCGTGTTCCCAGAACTTACACAGCACCTGACATGGAAGACACGTGCTTTTTATTTTTATTTTTTTTTAAAGTAGGTGCGGTAGAAGAGGAGCAAGTATTGAAGGAGGAAGAAACATTAGAGGAGAATAAACAGAGCCCCGTATGAACAATCACACTCTTATTATAGGATCAAATTAGTTTTCCCACTTAAATTGTGGAAACTCATCATAATGATATAAGTAGAGATGAGCTGACCATTGCTGAGTTCTCTTCAGGGATCATGGATAAAAACATAGCCTACCTTAGAGATTTTGCAAGTTCAGTTCCAGACCACCTGAATCAAGCAAATATCACAATAAGCAAGTCACATGGATTTATACATTTCCCAGTGCATAGAAAGTTATGTTTACACGGTAGTGTAGTCTACTATCTGTGCAATAGTATTATGCATAAAAAAATAGGGTAGATATTTTAATTAAAAATACTTTGTTGCGGCCGGGCGCGGTGGCTCACGCTTGTAATCCCAGCACTTTGGGAGGCCGAGGCGGGCGAATCACGAGGTCAGGAGATCGAGACCACGGTGAAACCCCGTCTCTACTAAAAAATATAAAAAATTAGCCGGGCGTGGTGGCGGGCGCCTGTAGTCCCAGCTACTCGGAGAGGCTGAGGCAGGAGAATGGCGTGAACCCGGGAGGCGGAGCTTGCAGTGAGCCGAGATTGCGCCACTGCACTCCAGCCTGGGTGACAGAGAGAGACTCTGTCTCAAAAAAAAAAATAAAAAAAAATACTTTGTTGCTAAAAAATGCGAATATTCATTTGAGTCTTCAGTGAGTCTTAATCTTTTTGCTAGTGGAGGATCTTACCTTGATGTTGATGGTTGGGCTGTTGACTGATCAGGGTGGTGGTTGCTGAAGGTTAGGGTGGCTGTGGCAATTTCTAAAAGCAAGAAGACAATAAAGCTTGTCCCACAGGTTGACTTCCTTTCATGAAAGATTTCTGTGTAGGATGTGATGTTGTTTGATAGCATTTTACCCACAGAACTTCTTTCAAAATTGGATTCAATCCTCTCAAACCCTGTTGCCGCTTTATCAAGTTAGTTTGTGCAGTATTCTAAATCCTTTCTTGTCATTTCCACAATGTCCATAGCATTTTCACTAGGAGTATATTTCATCTCAAGAAACCACTTTTTTTTGCTATCCACTAGAAGCAACTTGTTATCTATTGAATTTGAATCATGAGATTGCAGCAATTCAGTCACAACTTCAGGCTCCACTTACTGATTCCAGTTCATTTACAATTTCCTTCGCATCTATACTTCCTTTCTCCATTTAAGTCTCTGAACTCCTCAAAGTCATCCATGAGGGCTGGAATCACCTTCTTCCAAACTGCTGTTAATGTTGATACTTTGACCTCCTCCCATCAACCACTAATGTTCTTAATGGCATCTAGATGGTGATACTTTTCCAGATGTTTTCAATATATTTGGCCTAGATCCATCAAAAGAATAATTATCTTTGGCGGCTACAGCTTTACAAAATGTATTTATTAAATAATAAGACTTGGAAGCCAAAGTTACTCCTTGTTCTTTGGGCTGAAGAATGTATTAGCAGACGTGAAAACAACATCAATCTTGTACATCTCCGTCAGAGCTCTTGGATGAACAGGTGCATTGGCAATGGGCAATAAGATTTTAAAAGGATTTTTTTTTCCCTGAGGAGTAGTTCTCAATGGTGCACTTAAAATACTCAGTAAGCCATGCTATTAACACATATGCTGTCATCCAGGCTATGTTGTTACATTTACAGAGCACAGGCAAAGTAGATTTAGTGTAATTCTAAAGGGTCCTAGGATTGGTGGAATGGTAAATGAGCAATGGCTTCGACTTAAAGTCATTAGCTGCATTAGCCTCTGACAAGAGAGTCAGCCTGTCTTTTGAAGATTTAAAGCTAGACATTGACTTTTCCCTAGCCATGAAACTTCTAGGTTGCATCTCCTTAAAATACAGGGCTGTTTCATCTACACTGAAAATCTATTGTTTAGTGTAGTCATCCCATTAATTATCTTTCCTGGATCTTCTAGATAACTTCCTGCAGCTTCTCCATCAGCACTTTCTGCTACACCTTGCACTTTGATGTTATGGAGATGGCTTATTGCCTTAAACTCATGAGTCAAGTTCTTTAGCTTCAATTTTTTCTTTTTTTCTCACTACTTTCAGATTTCACAGAATTGAAGAGAGTTAGTGCTTTGCTCTGGATTAGGCTTAGCTTAAAGAGAATGTTGTGGCTGGTTTGATCTTCTGTCCAGATCACTAAAACGTTCTGTATATCAGTAATAAAGCTGTTTTGCTTTCTTATCATTGGTGTGATAACTGAATTAGCACTTTTAATTTCCTTCAGAAACTTTTCTTTTGCATCCTCAACGTGGCTGTTTGGTGCAACAGGCCTAGCTTTCGGCCTATATCAGCTTTCGGCCTATATCAGCTTTCGGCCTATATCAGCTTTTGACATCCTTCCTCAATAAGCTTAATCATTTCTAGCTTTTGATTTAAAGTGAGAGATGAGCAACACTTCCTTTCACTTGAACACTTAGAATCATAATGCTATTAATTGGCCTAGTTTTTATATTATTGAGTCTCAGAGAATAGGGAGGCCCTAGGAGTAAGAGAGACTGGGGAAAAGCCAATTGGTGAAACAGAACACCAGCAACATTTATTAACTTTGCTGTCTTATAAGGGGGAGGTTAATGGTATCCCCAAACCACAATAATCTAACATAAAAGATCACCACAGAAGTTGTAATAATAATATAAAAGCTTAACATATTTCAATAATTACCTAAATGTGACATAGAGACATGAAGTGAGCATGGTGTTGGAAAAATGGTTCTGATAGACTAGCTGGATTAAGGGAAGAAACCATCAATTTTTAAAAGAAAAATCACAGTATGTGCAAAGCTCAGTAAAGCAAAGTGTAATAAAACAAGGTAGGCCTGTGCAAGATCTTCATATAAATTATTTGAAACCAGGCGGCCTTGGCTCAAATACCAGCTCTGCTACTTTGAATCCAAATGACTTTGAATAATTAATGTAACTTTTCTATGCCTCCATGTGAATTAGAAATGATAACAGTAATTAATTCATAAGGTTGATGTAAGAATATAGTGGATTAATAATGTGGAACGCTTTAGACTTAGAACAATGCATGTCAACTAATACATGTTCTATAATGTGAACTATTATTTTCGACATCTATCTAGCTTTTCCATTTGTGTTAACCAGCCATGATTTAAACATTAAAATGAGTATTGTCACCCACCTTCAAACATAAATGCTCAACTACTGTATTTTAAGTTTTCACTAAACATACTATTATAATTCTGATACAAGTTTGAAGGATGCTATGTAAAAAGGAAATTTGTCAAAATTCTATACTGATTAGTTTAAGGGGAATTTTACTATTATACAAATATAATTTTAAAATATTTTGTAGTTAGGAAATTAACTTACAAAAATCTAAACAATAGGTGAACAGAATAAAGTATAATGAATTGAACCATATTGTGCACTATAATCTTGCTTATATCTCCACTCCAAAAGTGATGTGTGAAACCACTGGGTGTCATTCAAGTATCTTCCATAAGAGGGCAGTGGCACATTTCCATACCAATAGGTTTTCAACTAGTTTCATTGATGTTATGTCCAAGTAAATTGATGCTAATAATTGGTTGCTTGGAAGGTGTATGTTTATGTAAAATCCTCTTGTTTTTGGTTATTATTGTTGTTTTAGTTTTATTTTGTATACTCTATTATCATGCAATTTTAAAATAAAATGTATTTTATTTCTATTTAGAAGTAAAACCTTTACTTAAAAAACATGAAAGACCAACATTATTGATTCCTAAAAACAAAATACGGACAATCATTAAACATTTGTTTTTCTAAATAAAAGCAGGCATCAAGAAAATTGATATAATGTATTGATTTTCTAGTAACAATTCTGGACATTAGTAATATATTTTAAAAACAACTTTATTAAAATTTAAACAGCTAAAAGATGAATTTGCCAGTTTTTTCATCATTGCTTAGGCATGTATTATGTGTCTTTATGTGTGTGTGTGTTAGTGTGTGTAAAATGCCATGAATCAACTTTGAAAATAATAGAATCTCTTTGTAATAGGTAGGCTAACATAGTCAATATATTCACATCATTATGAATACTATGCTAAAATTATGCAAGATTTTTATTGTAAATTTATATGTTTCTTAAAAAATCTTCAGATAGTTTCATGGTAACTGTATAGCATATTATTATGATTTGGAAGATACATAAATTATTGTAGAAAAAAAATCTTAAGAGTGCTAATGCTAATATTAACATCAATTGAATCTGATAGCAACAACAATACTACCCCAAATATATTTCAGCAACAACTACCGTTTCTTGGTTAAGTGATTACTACATTTCAGATAAAGCTCATGCCAAGAACATTAAGTTCTGGTCTCATTTGTTCTTTACAACATCTGGATGAGTTAGCTGTCTTTGTAATATGAGCTCCATTTTATATTTGAGAATTAAAATTCATCACCCAAGTTCACAATGCTAATAAATGGCAGAATCAAATCTCAGAGAGTCTAAGGTCTTAAACAGTTTACTGGAATAAAGCATCAAAAATTTGACACATTGGAAAAATAAAACATTATAAAAACTAGGTAGTCAATTTTCTTATATTCTTAAGTGGGACCTGTGTGGCCCTGTGTGAAAAGGGCAGTTTTAAAGGGTAGTTGCCTTTGAGCTAAGACCTCAAGGGTGAAATTGAACTAGTTGAAAGACATGGTGAGATTATCTCTTTCTTTTCTCTTCTTTTCTTTTTTTCCCCTCCATAGGTGTTGACCTATTACCAAGACTGCTGTAAGATTGCTACATACGATATAAGAGGATGAAGAAAATAAGCAAACAAATTGAGGAAGAAAGAAGTTAAGTTTCACACTGTTAAAAAATGGAGTTACAGACATGGAAATGGAATGGCTAGAATTTGAAGTAGCAGTGTGAAATCATGATTTTCAAGAATAAATTATATATAAGTTGATATTAAAAAATATGTGAGTTTGTACGTGTGTGTATATATATACAATTATGCAATCCTGTACCTAAAAACAGTTTTAAGTGCTAATATAAGCTCTCAATCCTATTACTGCTATTATTCTATCACATTTTAGATAACAGTTCCACAATGGTTCTAAATGCCTACCATTCAATGATGGTTCATGTAAATACAATATTGCAGCATTAAAGCTAATTTTAGACATAATTATTAGATTCCTTAAACAATACTGATTTTCAGCATTTTCTGACAAATGTTCATCTGATCCATCTCTAAGTATCCCTGGGACTAGGAAACCTTTGTGTTAATTTCCAAGAAAAATAAACAAATATTGATCTATTTTGCCTTTTCTGCTTATTCTTTCTGCTTCATCTATCTTCATTATACCATTTATGAAGGAAAAGTATGGGATTGAATGGTGTATCATGCATAGGTGACCACAGATTAATGTAATACAGGGAAAAGATTTAAATGAATAACAAGTAGCTTCCCAAAACCATTATAAGGGCTGAGAAAGGCACTTTTAGGAAATTGAGAAATGAAAATAGAGCAGAAAAGTAGTTGCCAGTGACCTCAGCTGCCTGCAGTACCAGGGTGGGTCATTTTCTGAAGGACCCCAGAAAGCCTCAGGGAGCCTCTACTAATGATCTCAAGTCACAGAATACTAATGTGGAGAATCCTCAGGTGGAATTCCTGTCCAAAATACCCTTCATCTGCTACTTGCCTGCAGATGCCCTCACACTTACCCACAGCTGTCGCAGAATACTCCTTCTCATCTCCTACCTCCCAAACTTATATGAGTTTTTCTCATGGCCTTACTGACAGGGAATTAGGGAAATGGGGCCTTTAGCTTTCTTCCCCTGCAGTTTTGGGGAAAGATTTGAAGGATAGGGATGATACTGAGAATTAGCAAACAATGTCTATTACAGGTGGATTGGTGTTATTTCCTCTTTAAGCTCAGTATCCAAATTAATGGCTATTATTCAGCAACTGTCATTCAAGTCAGGTGAAGATAAATGTTTTATCTTTAGTTCTTCAAAAACCCTCATATCAATATAATAAAAAGCAAAGTGAGAAATTTGGGTACCTCTGTACAGGATTACTCAGAAGATTTTTATAAGGTTGGCAAAATTAATTGAGTCACTTTTTGGTTATATTTTGGCACACATGTGTCAGGAAATGGGAATTTCAAACCCAAAGGCATCAATGTATTTGATCATTTAGTTCAGAAAACATCACTTAGTTTAATGACAATTTAATTAGCCTGGTAGACAATTTTTATTCATTTGGCAAATACTTTTTTGGGCATTTAAATATGCCAAAACACTCTTAGATTTTGGGGACAAAAATATGACTAGTCAGTATTCTTTTTTGATTACATATTCCATATGCCTCTAGTTTTGTGTCAAAAGTCTCAGCTGGTTGAAGTTCTTTACCTGGTAGTGATCTCAACCTTCATTTCTGAAAGGTCTGAATCATGAGTGGACCTGCCTCATCTGTTGTATGGTTGCTTGTTGGTTTTTTCATTTGTTTTGCACTGTGCTCCAACTTTTCATTGAAGGTTTTTTTTTTTTTTTTAATTAACCTTTACCAATCGGAATGGAAGAATGAGAAGAGCCCCTAGAGAATTCCATAGGTTTTAGAACCTTTCTTGCTCCCCTGTGGAGGAGCAACCTCATCTTATATTAGTTAGGATCTATCACCCTGGCCAGTATACTATCTTCTTTGCATCTTGTTTCAACAGCGTGAGGAGTGCAAAATGGCCAAGTGCAAGATGGGTAGGTGCAGTTTAACTTCCAATGCTATGAAAGAGCTGGCACGCTGCAACAGGTTCATATGGACTCCTCAGAATCACTGATGTGCATCATTTCCCAACTCTGTTTTTAGTGATACCACCCTGGCATCTTGAAATTGGCATTTGTGGGAATATTTACCCCCACAGAATTCAGCCAATGCTACAAATCAGGACATAATATCAACTATGACTTTATGGCTGGTTACAAAAACAAGTACTAGAACAGCTAAGCCTGTTTCTCCTAGTATGTTGTGATGTAGTGTGTGTGTGTGTGTGTGTGTGTGTGTATACCAGTTACTTTGTATCCCACTCTTATCCTTATCATATTAAGGATCGTCATGGGTGGTCAATTTTGTAATTTAGTCTTTAAATTACAGTATTTTCAGGTGGGGATTAATGGATAATATCCAGAGATGGATTCTATGACTGTTTAGATTTTTTGAGTTTGTTTTTCGCCAGGTGAGTGCAGTGGGCAATCTCGGTCATGCAAGTCCGCCTCCTGGTTCAGCCTTCTCCTGCCTCAGCCTACTGTTTAGATTTTATCTGACCTTTTTAGGGAGTAGATGAGAACATCTTCATGTGTATAAAAGATATTTGAATACTTTGAGGCAAAAGCATAAAATTGTTTTTATTGTTATATGGACATTTTAACATATGCAGAAAGGTGTGTACAAGTGATTAGTAGCAGAAGGGATTTATCATGTTGGTCATTTTTCTCTTATCTCCAAACCTACACTTGTTATCTGCTCTGTGATATTAGTGTTATTCCTGACAGTGCTATCCCAGTAATAACTTTCTTCACCAAACAGACTTATTACGTCTCCTTAGAGGGACTAGTTCCAGATGGGTAAAGCCCTCTCTTTAGGGATCTGAGTTGCATCTTTGCAAAGCACGGATCTGAGCTCCTGAGGTACCAGCACCAGCCAAGTAGCATCTTCATTCCAAAGCCTAGGTCCTAGCTCAGCTGAGTTCCTTTCCCTGGCTCCTAAAGTATTAGCACTACTTGGTCGTCCCCCTTTCTAAGAAGACTAAGCCTTAACTCTATAGGGTTCCTCTTTCAAACTCTAAGTTCTAATACCTTCAACTTCTTCCCTTTTCCTCCAGCTGAAAGGATGGTGGCTGCTTCTTCCCTTTACTCTCTTTGTGATATCTATTTATTTATTTAGAGACGGAGTCTTGCTCTGTCCCCCAGGCTGGAGTGCGGTGGCACAATCTTGGCTCACTGCAACTTCCACCTCCCGGGTTCAAGTGATTCTCCTGCCTCAGCCTTCTGAGTAGCTGATATTACAGGCACGTGCCACCATGCCCTGCTAATTTTTGTATTTTTAGTAGAGACGAGGTTTCACCATGTTGGTCAGGCTGGTCTCGAACTCCTGACTTCGTGATCCCAAAGTGCTGAAATTACAGGTGTGAGCCACTGCACCCGGCCTGTGATATCTTTTATTTTTAAATATTCTAGGCCCACCAATACCTCTTTAACAAATTACCTATATTAAATTATATCTATTAAAATAACTAGTATGGTTTCTGTTCTTCAAAATAGACTTTATTAATGTAATCACCATCAACCAACACAGCTCTGAAAAAATGTTGGACATACGTAGGTGAAAGTCTCTTTGTTAATTTTTACTTCATTATTCCTTCACTGTTGCAAAATGGAAGATCAAGGTATTACTTCTACATAATACACATCTTTCTGTTTTATGTTTGTCGTGTGTCCACAGGAATCTTGGATGGTGACCAGAGTGAATAGTGATTTTTTAAAAATTAGAAAAATATCTGTGATTGCACAAATCTCAACATAATGAGACTTGATGGAATAGAGGAGAAAAATTGTAGAAGTAAACAAATGGGAGAAACAGATAATTAAAGGAAGGAGATGAAGGGATGGAATAGACAAAAAAGGAGATTAAACAAAGAGAATATCCCTGGATTTTTAAAATAATTTCAAAACAGTTTTGCAGAATAACATAAAATGAGATTTCAAAAATATTTGCCATACTACCATATGTTAGCCTCACCACTTCATAAAGAAAAGACATTGGAATACAAAATGGAGGAAGAATATACTGTCAGAATTGAAGCCAACCCTTTCAAAGAAGAGGCAGTTGGCAACGTATTAGCGAACACAGACACATGTAGAAATACACAGATATTCCTCGAGGATCATTCTCTGCTACTATATTTGGGAGATAAGGTAATTATATCTTCAACTAACTAGATCATTTGGAAGCAGATATTTAAAGTGTTCTTTCCCAATTCTCTCACTTCTAAAATAGAACTCACTACAACTTCTTTACTGATTATGATCTAAAGCTTCAGGACCATTGTCCTCCCCAGTATATGTGACAATGTTTTCAACAGAGGTGCTGCTATACAAAAGGCCAGACTTCACTTGGGGACTCGAAGCAGAGGCAGGGGGCATTTAAAAGGGTCACTGTTTTAGAGCTAGCTAAATTCAGAGATGACACTGTTTTCTGGGCTAAAACTCAATGTTTTTTATGTAATTTTCAAAAATACCTAAGGAAGAGAGAAGGTAACAATAAACAAACCTTCCTGAACCCTTATTCATCCAACTTGAATAATTATAAAAGATTTACCAATCTTGTTTAGTATATTCTGTAACTTTTTTCTAGGATATTTTAAAGCAAATATCAGACATCATGTAATTTTAGTTTGATTCTTCTGTAAGAAACAAGAATGACACAGAGGCAGAGACCAATCTACTATGCGTTTTTATTATTTACCCCAAACCAGCATTAAACAGATTCAGTTTCTATCCCCACAGGTTTCATCCATTAGTTCTAATTAGAATGACTCCTTCTCTTCTTCCTCCTTTTCTAAATCTCTGAGAAGTTCTGGGCTTCCCAGAGGGGGAAGTTCTGATATTGCTTACAACCAGGTGACTGTTGCAAAGTAAAGAGGAATTTGGCCACTTTTATGACTTCCACTTGGGCAGAAACAATGGGTCATGGGAACAGGCAATTATAATTCTATCACCTCATTTGAGATTGGTTCAATGAACAGGTGGTCCCTTCCTATTTTCTAAAAACAACACTAAAATAGCAACAAATCTTACATGTTACTTCCATTATGGTTAATTTTATCTTCTTTGAGGAAAAGTTCATGCAGATTTTAAGGTCCACTGTCGACAATCAAAAATTCCTAATCCCACCTATACCCCTAGAGAATAAGGGAAAACATGTCTTTCCTTTTATGATGAGTGTTAGGGAAATTCCCATGCTATTAAAAACCATTAAACCAAAGGATTTTCAGACTAATCCAGCCCCCCATGAGAAGACTCCCCATAACCTAGCCCTGCTACCCTACATGAAGGCCTTCTCTGTTCTCTATTTCCTGACAATACTTCCCGATAAGCTACCACTTTCATTTTTCCCTCTTGGAAAACTCCACTGAAAACTGCAGAGTCCGGTCTTATTTTATAATCAGTTCTTTCCCTCCATTAATACAATCTGGGAGACATAATAAATGGACCTGAGTAAATATGATAGGTAAGTCATTCTGTTTATAATAAACTGCCTAAGAAATATAGAGGAGGCTTAAACAGAACTGTCTGTAGGAGACCTGGGACTTCAGGTGTAGCTCACAGGTCTGGAATCAGATTTTGGCACTCCAAGTTTCAAATAATAATTTGTCCATATGGCCCATATTCATATTAAATACACTATGTATCTATAGGGTACCTTGACTTCCATGTAGACACCAAAGTGTTACAACTCACCCTTGTGTTCCTCTCCCTAATTCCAAAACCATACCAAAGGGTTATGAGCCAGTGAGAAACTGTGGTAATTGCTATGCGTTTTCCAAGCATCTGTCCCTTGTAGATACCTTCTTCTACTAAAAGTTCTTTCATAAAACTAAATACCGTATTTACCTTAGATTAGACAGAAGCAAATAGAGGGAAGTGAACAGGGTGATAAAGATTCATTATCTTCCTGTCCACAGCAATCAGTTCTCCAGGAGGCTGAGAACCAGTTATACACTCACTGCATTATCCTTATTTTCTCATGTTATTGTGGACCAGAGAAGACTTCCTCTCAGACTGAGGAAAGGAGAATTTTTTTTTTTCTATCAACATCATCATGCTGCAAATTTTCCTAATTTGTATGCTCTGCTTCCTTTTGAACACTTTTCTGCTTAGAATTTCTTCTACCAGATACCCCAAATCATCTTTCTCAAGTTCAAAGTTACACAGATCCCTAGGGCAGGTGCTAAATGCCGCCAGTCTGTTTGCTAAAGTATAGCAAGAGTTCCCAACAAGTTACTCAACTCCATTTGAGACCACCTCAGCCTGGACTTCATTGCCCATATCAGTATAAGCATTTTGGTCAAAGCCATTCAACAAGTCTCTAGGAAGTTCCAAATTTTCCCAAATCTTTCTGTCTTCTGACCCCTACAATGGTTTCAACCTCTACCTATCACCTAGTCCCAAAGTTGTTTCCACATTCTCAGGTATCTTACAGCAATGCCCCACTATCTTGGATTAGTCCATTCATATACTACTATGAAGAAATACCTGAGACTGGGTAATTTATAAAGGAAAGAGGTTTAATTGACTCACAGTTCCATATTGTTGGGGAGGCCTCAGGAAACTTAAAATCATGGTGGAAGGCAAAAGAGAAGCAGGCACCTTCTTCACAGCGTGGCAGGACAGAGTGAGTACAAGAAGGGGAAATGCCAGACACTTATAAAACCATCAGATATTGTGAGAATCATTCATTTTCATGAGAACAGCATGGGGCAAACTGTCTCCATAATCCAGTTACCTCCATCTGGTCCTGCTCACAACATGTGGGGATTATGGAGTTTATGGGGATTACAATTCAAGATGAGATTTTGGGTAGGGACATAGCCAAACCATATCAGGAGAAATGTTTAATTTCAAGACTTCTCCATAGAAACTTAAAAAAAAAGTTTCAACAAAGAATTAACAAATAATTGTATTATTATGGTATCAAATTACACAGAATTATGATGAAGGATTTCTGGTCACATAAACTGTTTTACAAATCATTTCCAGGTTATAAAATATGGGTGAGAAAGAAAACAGATTTACATAAGAAGTTTGATGAAGTGTTTCTGTTGGGAAGGAGATTATTTTATTTCCTTGATCTGCAATTACTTTCATCTAAGAAATAGATTTGAAATACCTGGGCATATGTACAAAGACTGAGTGTAAAGTAATTTAGAGTTGAGAAAAAGAGCTAGATAAATGCATACAAACACAATTGTTATTTCAGAGAGGTCTTCTTTGACAGTTTCAGTAAAAATAAGTGCCCACTTTCAAACTTCTTTCCTGTCCTGATCACTCTTTGTTATATTATTATATTATAATATCTTATTATATATTCCTTATATACTCTCTTTCCATATACACATACACATATATAATATCAATTTATTTTTTTAGTTTATTATTAGAACATATAATCTTTAAGGAGAATGGCATTTTCTCAGAGATATCCAGTAAGCAATTATAACAGCTCCTAACACACAGTAGATAAGAAAGAAATATTTGTTGACTCTTTTTGTTAAAGTGGGGTTATAAAGATATTTTATCTTTTCTGCATTTCTATAACACGATGAGTAATTTCTGTCTTACATTTCTCTGTATAGAAAAACATTGTCTCGTGTTGATGGCTGATTTAATGCACTTTTATTCAAGTGATCAAGGGTAAAGAAATCAGTTAGACATTTTTTCTCACGTATGCTATGATTCTTCCACTGTGCAAAGTTTAGAATATAACTGTGTCCAGTTGATTTGCTTGCCAAAATGCACCTGGGTATTTGGATATTCCCTCCCTCTCCATCCCATTTTCTTGTCTCCAAAAGACACATACTCAGAATTCTACTAATGACGGATTGGCACTGTGAAGGGTCTGCCTCAGCCCAAGGCAAATTCACACAGCTGGCTAAAGTAATCACATGGTGGGATGCTGTTTTTCTACTTAAATATACTTGTGGTCTATCAAAAGTTCACTATTGCATAGTTGTTTACTTTTGATCCAACAGGGCCTACATTTTCCACGGTACAGCACTTCAGCCATGTTGTAGCTATAGAAGCTGTCCACAGTGGCATAGCCTGCATGAGGCAATAATACCCAGATTTGCCAAACAGACTTGAAGTTGTTGTTTATGTGTTTTTTTCTGACCTAGGTCACCCAGGTGTGTTGATTTATTTGCATAGTTTGTAGCACAGGAGACCATACTTGAAGTTCCAAAAATAGCTGTGCATTTTTTATTCCTCTTGATCTAGCTACAAACACAAGTAGGTATAGGAAAGAAAAATAATCCTCAATTCCAACTTCAAAATCCAATAGCATTATTTTCTAAAACTAAGATAATGGTGAAAATCAAAGTAATCATTTCAGAGTTGACAAGGCAGGTGCTGAATGCAAATCATATTAGGTCTTTTGCTAAGCCTCTTGCCTCTTGCCTAACAATTAGTAGTCACTTTACACATTCATTTTAAAATTCATTCAAAATAGTTACTGAAACCTATAACAAATGCAATGTTGTGGAGGATACTTAGAGAAGAAAGCTTCAACAATCTTAATTATCAAAATGTGAAAAAAAAGTAGAAGAAGAAAAGACCATGGTTGTACTGATTATAATGATTTTAAATCCAATTAAACAAATGTTTATTAAGATACCTATTTTATGCTTAAAATATATCACCTTCACATATACATAGATATACATATATCATTATTAGTTGGTCTGACCAATTACTAGCTGCATATTGTGTAAAGATGAATTTGATGTTTGGATTTAGAAAAATCTTAGAACATTAGGAAAAGGAAATGCTGTAAAATCACACTCTCTAGCACAATTTCTTTGCAAAGGGAGAGTAAATAATGAAAAAAAGAGAAAGGAAAGAATTAATATTTGCACTCTCATGTTCATTGAAGCATTATTCACAATAGTCAAGATGTAGAAACAACCTAAATGTCCATCAGTGGATTAATAGATAAAGAAAATGTGGTATATCTATATATAATGAAATATTATTTAACCTTAAAAAGGAAGGAAATCCTGAAATATGCAACGACATGGATGAACTTGCAGGATCTTATGCTAAGTAAAGTAAGCTAGTCATCAAAGAACGTATACTATATTTTTCCACTTATATGAAGTATGTAAAATAGCCAAACTCATGGAAGCAGAAAGTAGAACGGTGGTGGCCTAGGGATGAGTGAAGGGGAAATGAAAAGCTATTCAGTAGATGGAAAGTTTCAGTTACACAAGATGAGTAAGTTTTAGAGATTTGCCGTACAACATCATGGCTATAGCTAGCAATACTACATTGTACACTTAAAATTTGTTAAAAAGTTATATCTCATGTTGTATGCTCTTACTACAATTTTTTAAATGTACTCTATTTGTAATCTATTCTTCTCTCTCTTTTACATGTAATCATAAAGAATTTTTGCACTATTTTGATTTACACTGAATTGTGTAGAAATGCCACTACTGTATATATCAAGAGAAAATTGTATACTGTTCTGTCTGGGAATTTAACAAGAGTATTTCACGCTGTGGGAAATAAAATAAATAATAGTAATGCCAATTAATACTATTTACATCCACAGTATAATGCACAGAATGAATTAGCACAGATGGCAGTGAATCCACTGTAATTTTATATACAGGCACAACCTTTTCGCCGCTTCATATAGTGTAGTGCAGACCTGCTGGGGCATTGACAGGAAAAGAAAGCAGTGTTTTATTATAAATTATTTTATTTTTATTTATCAAATGCCAAATTCCCAAATTGGCAGTAGATATATTAGATAGATTATTTTTTAATTAGTCATAGGCAGGTAATTATTTAATCTATGAATTTAATTATAGGAAAGTAAATAAATGTTAGAAAATTACAAGCACATTTTTATATAACTGAAAAATGTGACCAGTATTAATTTGCCAAAAAAAAAAAACATTTTAAAGAGTTACGTTTATCTATCAAAATCATTTGTAAGTATATCCTGCTACACAAAAAAATTCAGTAAGTAATACATAAAAATGCATACAACAAATAACTTATGACAATATACAATATGTGCCATCATAAAGAAGAAACAAATGCCATTAAGATCACACAGGAAAAAGAACCAGGCTTTGAAAGATGAGTAGAATTTACCAGCAAGGCTGGAGAGAGGATGAAGGAATAATGAATGAAGACTCTAGAGATAAGGCTAAGTATAGGATGGGTTTAGGAAAAGGAAAATTGTCTAAATCCTTGGGAGAAATTATATTGTAGGCAAACACTCTTTATTTTTGCTTTTAAATTTATTGAAAAACACAAATCACAGACAGGAATAACATTTGGAGCTTCTCATGTGGAATACAAAAGAATGAATGCAGAGTAAAAAAGTAGAGAAAAAGCTACTAGAAACAAGTTATACAAATGAGAATAGAACTGAACCAAGTGGGAAGTAAGAGTACTAAAGTGTTTTATATTAAAAATATTTTCATGTTTTTACAACATAGAAATAATAAAATTGTGTTTCAAGTAATCATATATGACTCAAATCCCATGCCAATTGAATGCGTAGCACCCCTGTCCTTGACATTTCAACTCAATGCCTGTTGAGTTTATGACTAGACTCAAAACATATTTCAGAACCCAAATTTGTCTAGCTTTAATCACGTTGGTGCCCTAGAATATGCAGAGGATATGAGACTTAGTCTGGCTGACCCAAACAGAAACCACCTGTGTTCTGGCTATGTTTGTAACGGTAGAGTAATTTAGTGGTTGAGAGTACGTTTTTAGAGCTTATAGTAGGTAGATTAATGCCTGCTCACCCTCTGTCCTCACCACAAAAATGTCAACATTCTGCCCCAGAGCTTGTGAATATGTTATGTTATCTGGTGAAGGAGAAAGAAGTTTGCAATAGAATTAAGTTTGCTTATCAGCTGACTGTAAAATAGAGTGTATTCCAGATTATACAGATAGATGCAACATAATCACAAGAGTTTTTCAAATTGAAAAAAGAGAGGCAGAAAAGACAGTCAAAGAAAGGTGTTGCTATGGAAGAGGTCAGATGAGATGTGATGTGATGTGATGTGATGTGATGATGTGATGTGATGTGATGTGATGTGATGTGATGTGATGTGATGTGATGTGATGTGAGAAGGACTCAAGATCAATACAGAGCCAGACCATCTGGGTTCAAATCCCAGCAATGCTGCGTGGTAACTGTGCGATTCTGGATTAGTTGTTCAACTTCTCTTTTCCTCCATTTCTCATCTGTAAAATAGGGATGATGATCATAATAGAATATGACTTCTAGGGTTGTTGTAAGGATGAAATGAGTTATCTGAGTGTACTTCTGTTAATCACTAGAAACAGTGCCTAGCACTTAGTGCATGCTGTCTAAGCCACTATTAAAGATACTCTCTAGTGTTGTACAGACATGTAATCTCTGAACTCAGGAGGAAAATTCTGGAGGAAGGGTCTTGGCTATTTCCTCTTCTCTGCCTGAAATATTTTCCAGGAATCCCTATTGTTTGCCCCTTCTCTTCTTGTGGGACTCTATTTAATGCTGCATTGCCACTGAGCTATGGTTGACTTTCCACTCCGAGAATTTTCTAGCTTTCTTATCTGACATTTTCCCCCCTCTGTACTTAAAAATATTTACTGTACTAAAGATTAGTTTATATGTTTTTATTGGTCTTCTTTAAATGAATAAAGGCTAGGATTTTCCTGTTGTTGTTGTTAACTGCTGTATCCTTAATGTCGAGCACAGTGCTTAGAAGAGAGTGGGAGCTCAACCAATATTTGGTAAACTTATGAATAAATATATTAATCCATTTCAGTTAATGCTGGAGCTCTTAGGTTGCCTTCAGTGATTTTCAGATATAGCATCACATCGTCATAGTGCAAGGGCTTGCTGAACTGCACCACAAAATGCTCTTCATCATTGCTTCTTTTGTTAGTGCCACTGCTATGTGCTTTCTTGGTCTTCTCCTTTTTAACATTGCATTGGTTTTGCTTGACTGCAGTTGCCACACACTGTATTCTGGGTCTGCTGTTAAAGAGGTATTTTATTTATTTATTTTGCCATCTGGTCTCCTAAAATGCCTCAGGCTTCATGCTTTTCCTTTTGTTTTTGTCATCAGGTCTACAGGTCTTAGTGTTCACATGTTAACCTTCTGGCTTAGGCAGAGCTGTCCTTACACACAATGGAATGTCCATTTTGGTTTCCAAGACTTCCATAATCTGTCTTACCTGCATTTTCTATGTCAACCCACTGAAGGCCTTTTGCCTCACTTTGATTGTTTTGAAAGGGGAAAAATAATTTCCTACAGAATTCTGCTAAGGAAGGTTTCTTCCCAGAAAAAACACTATTCGTTTTCTCCAGACTTTTTCAGTATCTCATTTTGCAAAGTGTAGGAGAATGACTGTAACTTTTGGGTCCACCATGGTAGATTAGAACTCAGACTATGAAAGGTATTAGATCAGGCCACTGGAATTTATCTTCATTGCTAAAGGTGGTCCCTTGGCCTAGGCCTGATTCTTCCACCCGTATCCTCCATCTCGCTTTATTAGTTAATTCTTGACGGTCCTTTGGTTATAAGCTCAGTCATCATTACTTCAGGAATGTCTTCCTTGAGTCCCCAATCTTCTCAGTCGCCCCTTATGTACTCTCATGTGATACACCATACTTTCACTTTGTTACATGTGCCAGTTTGCATATCTGTGTATGTATTTGACTGGTATGATTTCCTCACCTATAGGGAACCAATCTGCTATACTTACCATTATATCTGAACACATATGATAGATACTGAATAAATATTTTTGCTTTATTTTCTCTATCACAATAACTATATTTATAAATGAACTTTGGCTCTTCTAAAGTACAAATTCCAAGAGGGCAGATACTGGATCTGTTTCCTAAGGTTTATCATAGTTCTACATTACAGATACTCAAAACTGTTTGTTAAACGACTGGATAAATAAAATGTATGGCTTTTACTCAATGTCCTTTATCAACACCAAGATTATTTCGGAGTACCTTTTTGGTGTATTCCAAATAAATTACTTCTCTCTACTCTGTTAAGATTCCCATGACTGTTGCTTCTAAAGTCACCTAGAAACCAGGGGAAAACATTCCCTTGAAATGCTGGGCTTTCCTTCTCAGTATCCTCTCTTCATCCCAGATCTTAACCTGAAATTCTCAATTCCTAATAAAACTCCATCTTCAAGTAAACCTAGCTTGAGAGTTCCCTTCCATTCTTTTTTCAAAAGTGTAGACTTTTCTTCCAGTGACTCAGAAGACAGGAACAGCACTTTTTTGTTCCTTGCTTTGTCAGGTTCATAATAGGCTCACAAATAATTATGTTGAATACATAAATGAAAGATCCCTGAATCCTTCACTTGTGTGGAAAGATCCACACAAATAGAGGGAACTGAAGAGCAGCCTCCAAGTTAACAAAGAGCCAAACAGAGCTAATATTTCAGAAATAATCATATATATATCTAGAGAGGAGCCTAATGCAATCTTAGCTAGAGTGAGTTCCAGGTTACGATGTGTTTTCTATAGACCGGAAAAATAATAAATTGTACCTAAATTTCAAGGATTTTTATTATCGATATTTATCCATGCATAGATTGGACATTAAATGGAATTTCTGGATCCCCGGTTAAGGTTAAAGATTATATATAGCAAGACTTTTAGATTCATAGAAAAGCTAGTCTGCTATAAAATTCAATGTACACTTACAGTTAGTTACACGGTTACAGTTAGTTACACAAGTTATCTAAAAGAAGGCATATTCATTGGGCAAAATTTGATGATCCAAGTTTGTTATCAGTTATTTTTAAAACAGAAAGTGGTATTTGACTATTATAAGTAACATTTTAAGAGGAGATCATATGTACCTACTCTTTTTACTTAAATTTTACATTGACACATAATAATTGAACATATTTATGGGGTATATCGTGACTTTGTGATTCATATAACGTAGAGGTATCAGATCAGTGTAATTAGGATATCCATCATCTCAAAATTTATAATTTCTTTATGTTGGGAACAGTCAATATCCTCTGCCTAACTATTTGAAATTATTTAATATATTATTGTTAAACTATAGTCATCCTAGAGTGATCTAGAACATTGGAATTTATTCCTCCTATCAGGCTGTAATTTTGTACCTTTCAATTTCAACAAATATCTTCCTATTCCTTCTTCCTCAACCCTTCTTAGCCTCTAGTATCCTCTGTTCTACTTTTTACTTCTATGAGATCAAATTTTTTTATTATTATTATACTTTAAGTTTTAGGGTACATGTGCACAATGTGCAGGTTTGTTACATATGTATACATGTGCCATGTTGGTGTGCTGCACCCATTAACTCGTCATTTAGCATTAGGTATATCTCCTAATGCTATCCCTCCCCCCTCCCCACACCTCACAACAGTCCCCGGAGTGTGATGTTCCCCTTCCTGTGTCCATGTGTTCTCATTGTTCAATTCCCACCTATGAGTGAGAACACGCGGTGTTTGGATTTTTGTCCTTGCGATAGTTTACTGAGAATGATGACTTCCAGTTTCATCCATGTCCCTACAAAGGTCTTGAACTCTTCCTTTTTTATGGCTGCATAGTATTCCATGGTGTATGTGTGCCACATTTTCTTAATCCCGTCCCTTGTTGTTGGACATTTGGGTTGGTTCCAAGTCTTTGCTATTGTGAATAGTGCCGCAATAAACATACGTGTGCTTGTGTCTTTATAGCAGCATGATTTATAATCCTTTGGGTATATACCCAGTAATGGGATGGCTGGGTCAAATGGTATTTCTAGTTCTAGATCCCTGAGGAATCACCACACTGACTTCCACAATGGTTGGACTAGTTTACAGTCCCGCCAACAGTGTAAAATTGTTCCTATTTCTCCACATCCTCTCCAGCACCTGTTGTTTCCTGACTTTTTAATGATTGCCGTTCTAACTGGTGTGAGAAGGTATCTCATTGTGGTTTTGATTTGCATTTCTCTGATGGCCAGTGATGATGAGCATTTTTGCATGTGTTTTTTGGCTGCATAAATGTCTTCTTTTGAGAAGTGTCTGTTCATGTCCTTCACTTCAATGGAACAGAACAGAGCCCTCAGAAATAATGCCGCATAGCTACAACTATCTGATCTTTGACAAACCTGACAAAAACAAGCAATGGGGAAAGGATTCCTTATTTAATAAATGGTGCTGGGAAAACTAGCTAGCCATATGTAGAAAGCTGAAACTGGATCCCTTCCTTACACCTTATACAAAAATTAATTCAAGATGGATTAAAGACTTACATGTTAGACCTAAAACCATAAAATCCCTAGAAGAAAACCTAGGCATTACCATTCAGGACATAGGCATGGGCAAGGGCTTCATGTCTAAAACACCAAAAGCAATGACAACAAAAGCCAAAATTGACAAATGGGATCTAATTAAACTAAAGAGCTTCCGCACAGCAAAAGAAACTACCATCAGAGTGAACAGGCAACCTACAGAATGGGAGAAAATTTTCGCAACCTACTCATCTGACAAAGGGCTAATATCCAGAATCTACAATGAACTCAAACAAATTTACAAGAAAAAAACAAACAACCCCATCAAAAAGTGGGCAAAGGACATGAACAGAGATCAAATTTTTTAAAGCCTCCACACATGAGTGAGAACATGAAGTGTATACACAAACAGAATACTATTCAGCAGTAAAAAACAAACAAAATCCTTTTGTTCATGGCAACATGGATAGAACTGGAGGACATTAGGCTAAGTGAAATAAGCCAGGGGCAGAAAGGTAAACACATTACCTACTTTAAATCATGTTTTTGGTTCGAGTTTTCAACTTTTTGTTGTTAAAGAAGTTTTGTTTACCCTTTCTTAGAGCAAGCACAAAACATCACACTGACAATGATTAAAAATTAGCTAATTTTTAAAATTTTTTTAAAATCTAAAAACAACTTAAATGGCTTGCTTTGCCATTTCTTTGATCTTGTAAAGAAAATTTGTTCGCTGTTATTATCAAAGAGGAAGAGTCACAGCATTCTGTAACATTACAGTTCAGGAGGAAAAAGGGAGACTTCCATGAGGCAAAGGAAACAAAGAAAAGCATGAACTATTAATTTTCCCTTTTCCTTGACTCACTAGAGGAGCATAAACTAAAAGTAAATAACCAAAAATTTGCCACATTTTGCTCTTCTGAATTGGCCATTAAGAAACAGAAAAGAAGGCTGTAATGTTGAAACATCGGGTAGTCTCATTTTTGTGAGTCATTCTGGAATCTAGATCATATAAAAAAAATGACTCTCAGTAGTTGGCATAAAAAGGTGACCTAGGCCGGGCGCAGTGGCCTGTAAAACCTAATGGTTTTCGTTACAATATCATTTTTTGTGTCCTCAAGAGGGTTGTTGATTCTCTTTTCCTTAAGAGAGCTTCACCATTATTTCCAGGATTTTCACACAAGGCACTGATAAACACTAATTTTTATTGCTAGCACTTTGTTGATTTTACCAGAAGATGTCAATTGAACATTTTCAGGTAACTACTGGAACTGATATTCTTTTCTTAAATGATTCTTAGATAATGTAATGACTGAAACTTTGAGAACTTGTGATTATCCTGTCATGCTACAAGAAATTACAACTAAGTCAACGCATAAAGAATAACATAGCATATTTCCTGTCACAACTGCCCTCTGGCAGAAAGTGACTGTAAGATGTCATCAATTCTACGATATATCCAATAGAAGAGATGTTAAACTACAAAAAGTGCATGTCATAATATTTGAAATAAAGTAATTTAGACAAAGTTTTATTCGCATTATTCATCAGTACAGAATGGATATGGACTTTCAGTAAATGAGAAGATGTACTAAAATTAGATTTTACCCTAGCATCTTTTTTTGCAACATTTTTCTTATCTAAGAATTATGTTGAAGAATATAGTTAAATTGTTTATTACATAGTTTATCTACTTTAGGTAATGGACTCTAAAGCAGGTTCATACATCAAAAGTAGACAGTATAATTTGGAAATTTTAGGAGCACATATAAGTGCTGAGTTTTTTATGCACGTGTGTGTGGGAACCAAATATCATTAAAGGTTTTTCAAAATGGAACACTTTTTGTTTTATTGTTTTTATTGTTTGCCTAGAAGATTTGCTCATTTTTATAAGTTCAAGAGAGAAAAAAATCCATTCAATTCCCTTAGAATTGGAAATGAAGACTTCTTTAGGGTCGCAGCCTGAAAAAATATAGTGTACCATACATAACTCCATTCCAAATATATCTGAACCACAAGCTTTATACATGAGACCGAGAAAATAAATATGTTATAATTAAGATAGAAAGCAAAAAATGTCAATTGTTATTCTTTCAGCTCTAGAAGGAAAGCATAATCAAATCTCAAATTGGACTTTTGGAAGGCGGTATATTTCAAGCACTGTTTATTTCAACTTGTTATAGACCACTTTCCTTTTATTTACTTTATTTGATGGATATTTTCAAACTCATATTCTAACATATTTAATCTTAATTATTTTTTCCAGTTTTAACTACAATTATGTTTACTACGTGCTACATCAACTGGACTTCACATTTAGGTGCCCTGTGATTGGGCCTTTAGTTGGTTATAAACATGTTCTGTGTATGTTCTTTCCAACCTTTAAATGGCATTTCATTTTATTTTTGCAAAGCTGGTTCTGATTTGGATTTCATTTATTTACATTTTATTATTTTCATCTTTTACACTTTTAAATCTCATAACTTCATATTTTCTAATTCTTTCCAAATGCCAATCTTAATCCTCTTTTTAAAAAAATATGATTTGTGTTTCTCTCATATGGTTGTGTTCTCTTTCTCTGTTTTTCTGTATTTGTCATTCTTCAGCTTTCTTCATTTGGAGTAATTGTTTTTTAGACAGTGCCTGCACAGATAGGTACTCCATAAATATAGACTGCCTGGTGGAATTACTGCAAAAACTAATTCAAAACAACTTTATGTATGTTAGAAACATTCCGACAGTTATTTAGCAACAGTGGGATAGTTTTTGGCAAAATTTATATAGAAGTGATTGATATGTTGACTTTCATTGAGGCGTTTTGGAAGTAGATATATAAAATAAATAATCACAGATTGGTTGGCTATGTTATTTATTGATTTCTTTGTAATAATATTTAATTATTTTGATATCTATTATGTATATAATATACTTTCTATATATAGAAAATAATGCACTTGTATACAGAAGGCTTGAAAATATCATTTTGTATTTAGAATTACTAGAGTAATAAAAATTATTTTCGTCAGAATTTTTTGATAAATTTTATATCTTCTTTTAAAGTATTGGCCTTAAAACAGTTGTTTTCTCTTGGATAGCAAAGACATTTTTAGAGCAACATAAAAGCTATCTATTGGATATATAAAATACCTGCGGTTCTAAGAAGTAAAAGAAAAGGAAATAGTCTTGTTCTTGGATTATTTACATGTTTGGCATAAACTTATCAAACAAAACAGAAACCTATTTTCGTTTTTTCCCTTTATGGCTTATCTTTCCACTAGCAGTTCATATTCTGTTAAACCTAGTATTTTCTATTGGTTTTGACAAAAATGGAATAAAATAATCAATCTTATTGAAAAATCACACTATATCATAATGTATTCTATTGGTAGAAGAAATGAATATACCTATAAGTGGATGTAAAACAATTAGTGTATTTATCTAATGTAATTAGGTATGGCTGTGCATCTCCTGTTGAATCAGGACCAGCCATACCACCAAGAATAACCACAAACTCTGGAAAAGATACAAACAACTACCAGAAGACTGGAGACTGTCCAAAAGTAGGCAGATACTGAAAAGGAGGTGAACTTAGAAAAAAAGAAAAGAATTACACTGGGAGATTTTCCCATTTTTACAGCTTTTATCTTGTCATACTCAGGACTCTTGGATGGTCATAGTTAATCAGCTTCCCCAGGAGTTACTTTTCACTTTCAGTCTGAATTCCATCACAGATAAAATAGCTGGGTGTGGTGGCATGTGCCTGTAGTCCTAGCTAATCAAGAGGCTGAGATGGGAGGATTGCTTGAGTCAGAAGTTGAAGTATGCAGTGAGCTAGAATAGCGCCACTGGGCTACAGAGTGAGACCATGTCTAAAAACAAGCAAACAACAAAAAGAGACTTAGATGCCCTCTGATACTCAAGCAGTTTATTGTGGCATATGCCACCACAGATAGTGAAAGCAGTCTTGTGGCGTGGGCCAGATAGAGAGATGCAGTTAGGGGTCAGAGGGCTGTCTGCCCAAGAAGGTCTACATCTGGAGACCATTCTCAGAGTTTGAAGGATACTTCCTCCTTTCTTATACTGGTGTTCAGTCTATGTCAGTTACAAGGTGTTTCTTTCTTAAAGGGAGTTTAAGCTGTACTTGTAAGGAAAAGCTTTGCTTTATGGTTTAGGTATATGAGAATTTCATCTGTGCTGAGATGATCTTGTCTCCTGGAAGTCCTTGGGCCAGGGCTGAAAAATCCCTGGGCTAGATTGCTAACTGACACACAGTGTCAGCACTGCAAGATGTTTGAGTGGACCTAAGGGTACTGGTGATCTTATAGCTACAATCTGTCACTTACAGTGTACTACATACCTGGAGGCAGGTCTGAGACTATACATTGTGGGTCAGTTAAAACTTTAATGAAAAACCCTCAGTCTTGTTTGCTTGAGAACAAGGCAGAGCTCAGGAAAGGACCAAAGTTACTGGAAAGCTAGGGGTGAAATCCTGAGAGGAAGAAAGTCAAAAAGGGGAATCCCAAGTTCTATACATACTCTTCTCACATCTTTGTTTGAGCCCACAATATGTACGCTTGGGGGAAGTCTCCAAACAGTCCAGAAGAGGCTAAATGACCTGATCTGAGGTTTAAGCTATGGTTCACCGAAAGGGAAACAAAAACTCTTGACTAGAGTTTAGCCAAGTTAAACCACTGGTTTCAAAATAAAGTATTTGTGAGAATATAAGAGTCAGAATTTCTACATCATATCATTTATAATGTGCAACACAAAAATCTGAAAATAATTACCTTTTGATGAATCAGGAAAAACATGGGAAGGAGACATTTTTTTCAACAAATGGTGGTAAAACAACTAAATACATGGAGAAAAAGTCAATTCTTTTCTCCTTATATAAAAAATTAGTTTGAGATTAATAATTTGGATGATATACTTAAATGAAAAAGTTAACCACCATTGAGGATTTAGAAGACAGAACATCTTTTCAACTTGTAAGTAGGCTAAAGTTTGTTAAGATATAAAATTTTGCCATAAAAGTAAAAATAAGTTAGACCTCATCAAATAAAACTCTGTTCATTAAAAGATGTCATAAAGGAAACAAATATTTACGTCTCAGATGTGGAAAACATATTTGAAATATTTGCTCAACATACGTCTGACAAAGTACTGGTATCTTGAAAATATAAACTCCTTTACATCAAATATTAAAAGATAATATAAATTAGCAAAATATTTTAATAGATGTCTTAAAAATAAAAAGTATAAGAATGAGCAATAAAACCACAAAAAGTGTGTAATATCCTCAGTCGTCACAAAAATTCATAATAAAACCACAATGAGAAGCCACTGCCTATTATTAGACTTGAATGGCTAAAATAAAAAAGAAAAACTGACCACACTGAATATTGGCAAGAATGTGGAGATACTGGAACTCTTAAGTATTGTTAGTGAGAGTTTAAAATGTTACAATTACTTTGGAACTATCTGGCTGTTTATTATAAGACCAAGCACATAATTTCCATGACACGGCAATTCTAGTCCTAAGCTTTTATCCAATACAATTTTAAAGCATGTTCATAAAAAGACACCTACAAGAATATTCATACTGGTTATATTTATAATAGTGAAAATGTTCTGACAACATATCAGGAGTCCTTCAGTAAGAGAATGGATAAACAAATTGTGACATAATCATAAAATGGGATCATATTAAGCAATCAAAAGAACACACAATTGATACGTGTAACGGGTGAATCTCAAAAACACTGAATGAATGAATTGTGCCAAAGAATGGATTGTATGGTTGTATATAACCATACATATATATATATGACTGTATGGTTACATATATAAGAAGTTCTAGAATAAGAAAAAACAAAACAAAACAACATAGTGTTTATCTCTAGGGAGTTGATACTATGATTTACCGTGAAAGTAGCTGAGGACAATTCCTGGGGTCATGCTAATATTATATATCTTGATATGATATCTGTGTGCACAAGCGTATGCTTTTGAGGAAATTTACAAAATGGTATACTAAATATCTTTGCATTTCATTGCTTGTAAGCATTTTCTCAAATGAAACAAAATTTAAAATCTAAATAATCATATATATTCTGAAGTCTTTATAAGGGAGTGTACTGATGTCTGCAGCTAACTTCATAGTGCTTAAAAATAACGTAGGTTTATGAAGGGATAGAAGAAGGGTTGATGAGTAGATATGTGGTAAAGCAAGTATAATAAAATATTAATTATATAATCTAAGTGCTGAGTATATGAGTAGACACTAATTTTTTTCAATTTTTCCCCTATGTTTGAAAGCTTTCATTATAATATGATAGAGAAAAGAAATAAATGTAAGATTTTTTTATTTTATTTATTCATGTTAAACACACTTCAGCACTAACTTGGTTATTCTTCTTGGTGACACGATGGGACAATCATAACTATTGACACTTTCATCAATAAACTTTTAAGTACTATTGGAAGAAGGCATTTGAATTCTTGATCTATTAAGATCAAAGAAACCCAGTATAAAAACCTGAAGAATGCATGTCATTCTTGGAAGAAAATTTAGTGTAACTGTTAAGGATGCTCTCAAGAAATGCCATAACATCAGTGTTGGTAGTAACATTGACATTGTGAGAAAAAGAAAAAGAATAGCAATCTGTCCAAGTTGAAAAGGAATTCCAAAATTTCAGATTCAATGTGAATACATTCCAGGAATATATTTTAAAACCTATAAGAAAATACCATATAAAAAAGAGTTCTAATTGCTAAAGTATTTTTTTTCTTTCTTAGTGGTGTATAACATGATGGCGCTCCTTACATAAGAAAGTATTTTAGATGTAATGAAATACAGTGTTTGTGAGTTCCTACTATGTTCTGGACATCATGCTATGCTAGACGTTAGAGAGAGAGTGATGAATAAAATACAAACGTTGGCCGGGCAAGGTGGCTTACGCCTGTAATCCCAACACTTTGGGAGGCCAAGGCGAGCGGACCACGAGGTCAGGAGATCGAGACCATCCTGGCTAACACAGTGAAACCCCGTCTCTACTAAAAATACAAAAAAAAATTAGCCAGGCATGGTGGTGCACGCCTGTAGTCCCAGCTACTCAGGAGGCTGAGTCAGGAGAATGGCGTGAACCCGGGAGGCAGAGGTTGCAGTGAACTGAGATCCTGCCACTGCACTCCAGACTGGGTGACGAAAATATACAAGGTACACAAATATAATCAATAATATAATTTTGCCACATGAGTGTACTCTGTAGGAGAGTCTAAACTTACCCAATGTCGTTTGGGAAAACTTCCAAGAAGTGATACATGTTTTATCATGGGCGATTATCAATTTACCTAGCTGAGAAGACAGAAAAGTTGTTGTCCAGAAAAATAAGCAGTAAGCACAAAAACATGCCTTTAGGCATGAAGAAAAAAGTGTTTTAAAAGTGATGAAATCTTTCATATGTGAGAGCATAACAGTTGCAAGAGGAAGTAGTGTACCATGAAGGTAAGTTGGATTAATGTTTAAAGTGCCTTGTATGCCACAGTGTTTTCGTCAAATGTTCCTCATCTCTGAAGTTGGAATATCTGCCTCGTAGGGGCAGGTACTGATAAAAATAAGGCTCTTCTCTTATTTAGTCCTTATGGTCAAATCAGTGCTTTTTATTTTTAGGTATAAGCAATAATTTCTTACTAGTAATCAACTGAGTTATTAATAATTATTCTTAACATTGTATTCATATACTGGTATTACAATACTGCTAAAGTTTTTGAGAACTAAAGTCCATTGTTCTGCTAGATAGTAACCTATCATTCAATTACTGTTAGCACTGTATATTTTCTAGGACACAGGCATATATAAGCAGATAATTGTAATTCCTACAAATTGAAGGATTACATATTTGTATACTGGATATCTCCCTTATTTCTGACTAGCTTTTTTTTTTTTTTTTTTTTTTTTGCTTGTTTTGCCCTTTAGGTTTCAGTGTTCCAATTTTTCTCTAAGCAATGAAACAGCTCTCAAGATCGATTTGTGGTGATTTGGCTGTCTTGACTCCAATTCTAGGGCCAGAGTTTGGAAGGCAAATCAGACCTGATCAAGCAGAACATCACATTGTGCTGGTCACATTGACTGATTCAGGGATGATTTTGCAACAATTAAACAGAGTTATAGACAAGAAATTCTCTCTCCCTCTCTTTCCTCTTTGGAATTCAACCTATAGATGTGGACTTAACAACTGCCAACAGCCATCTTGATACCAAATGAAACTTAGATATGGAAGCCATGGTAGAGAGAAACAGCTGCAAATAGAGAGCTGGTATTGTGTGTTCCCTTGAATCAAAATACTCTTGAAGTTTTTTTCTGTTCTTTGGACTCTCAGACATGTTAACCAATTAATTCTCCTTTTGCCCAACCTAGTTAGGCTTCTATTTTATGACACTACAGAGAGAGTTATAACACTGAGTGTATTTTTAAATTTTTTTCTTGAGAAATTCTAGATTTCTATTTCTTTTGTACTAGTCTTCGTGTCAAATTGCCTGGTTTGAGTTCTGATTCTGCCACTCCATTATTTAATCACTAGGTACTAAACCTGTGCCTCAGTTTCCATAGCAGTAAATTGGCAATAAAAATATACCTTATTGATAGTGGTGTGAAGAATAAATGAGATGACAAATATAAAAAGCTTTGTAAGGTGTTCACATTCTAGATAAATGTTAGCCATTATTATTGCTTGATGATAAAATATGAGTTTTTTTCTATTTTCAGTTTTAAATGCTGAGAGACATTTGACTTATCCTGCAGTGTATTTTCTTACAAATCTGCACATTTATAGCCTGCAATTTATCAATTAATGAATTTTCAAAGTTTTTAGCAGTGGATTCCAAAATAAATCACCTATAATACTATTACTAAAGTCTGTAAATAATCTCTTCCTACTGCTTTTGTACAATGATACAACATCGGTGATATACTGTAGCCAGTGAAATTTTGTTATTTAGGAAACTACTAAGAAATGACCAAAGGAGAGTTATAAATTACTGATTAAATGTGCATATGCCCTTATTCTTCTAATAAATAATGCAAACATTTATAACTGAGTTTATTTTTTTCAAAATGGAAAGTGGCTCAAGGGGACCATTTTCAAAATTATTATTCAATATTACTTAAGATAATTTGGCCAGGCGCGGTGGCTCACGCCTATAATCCCAGCACTTTGGGAGGCCGTGGCAGGCGGATCACGAGGTCAGGAGATTGAGACCATCCTGGCTAACATGGTGAAACCCGTCTCTACTAAAAATACAAAAAAAATTAGCTGGGTGTGGTGGCGGGCACCTGTAGTCCCAGCTACTCGAGTGGCTGAGGCAGGAGAATGGCGTGAACCCGGGAGGCGGAGCTTGCAGTGAGCCGAGATCGCGCCATTGCACTCCAAGCTGGGTGACAGAGCGATACTCCGTCTCAAAAAAAAAAAAAAAAAAAAGATAATTTAATTTAAATTAAGATTTTTAATGAAAGTTAGTAAAGAGGTGAGATTTACCTTTTAAGAAAAAAAACAAAACAAAACTGAGGTTGCAGCCTAGATGATGAATTGGAATGAGAAGAAAAAAGAATTGGGATGGCGTGGACTAAAGAAAGATGATTAAAATTTGTATTACACCTTTTATGTGTGCTGGGAACACATCTCTATACTACTAGACCAATTCTTTTGAGAAAAGAAATGGATAATTTTTTTTTTATCCCTGGGAACTAGAAAAAAAATGTATCACATGTAAGTGTTAAAAAGATAATGTTAAATGAAAATGTTCTTATTTTCCTGACTTTACCAGCTAAATAAAATTGTTGAAAAGACAACTGATTTCTCATAGCTTTAGTCAGGAAGAACCTGCTCACGTTATAGGAATGATATGTAACACATGTCTTAGTGGTATAGATATCTTCATAGAGATCACCTTTGAGATTATGCCATTTGAATATTAGATAAAGTGTTATGAGCAAGCATGTGCTCTAGCTACTAATACAGTAAATGAAAATAATAACTATACTGGAAGCATAGACTGAATACAAGAATGTTTCCTATGAAAGAAAAAATTATAAAATAGATCTCTATTAGAGAAAAAGTTTATGAAAGAAGATATAACCTTCAAGATTCATTTTATCCATTTATATGAAATAACCAGAAAGATTTTGAAAGATCAAAATTTCAATTTTCCTTCACAAAGCATACATCCTTAATAAAATAATGTTTCATTACTGTAATATTTTACATTATCTGTCTATTTATATACACATATACGGATTTTGTTCATTGTTTTCTCTATGTCTCTTTTCTTAGGCAAAATATAAAACTGGGAAAATGATTGACACTAAGAAAAAGATAACTTCAAAAAATGTGGTACATATACACCATAGAATACTATGCAGCCATAAAAAAGAACAAGATCCTTTCCCTTTCAGGGACATGAATGGAGCTGGAGGCCATCATCCTATGCATGATGGAACAGAAAACCATGTATTGCCTGTTCTCACTTATAAGTGGGAGCTAAATTATGAGAACACACGACACATAGAGGAGATCAACACACACTGGGGTCTTTTGGAGGGTGGAGGGTGGAGGGTGGGAGGAGGGAGAGGATCAGAAAAAAAAAAAGTACTAGCCTTAATACCTAGGTGACGAAATAATCTGTACAACAAACCCCCATGACACAAGTTCACCTATGTAACAAACCTGCACTTGTACCCCTGAACTTAAAATAAAAATTTTTAAAAAGATAACATCTTTAAACTTATAGTTGTACATTTTATTTTCTCACTCATTGCAATCACCAAGGCTGTGTTTAATATATTTACCCCATAATCCCAGTGTTTAGCATATTGTCTCATACATAGTAGGTATTTTAAAAGTAGAATAAATAAATTAATTAATTAATACACTTTTCTTTAATTCAAATCCTTAGCATAGCAGATACGGATTAGCATCGCATGTGCATGGAAGTAATGAAATAAGTGTCTTATCTACAGGACAGGCTCTATGCTTCCCCTGCCCCCTCAAAATCCTTTTACACTAAAAAATTTTAAGAATGGAGAAGGGTCTTAATATGAGATAATTCTGTGCACCTCCCAAAGATAAGCTGGGAAACAGCAAAGAGGAATTAAAATTGCAAATGGAATTACAGTTGTTTATCAACTGACCTTAAAATAAGATTATTTTGGGTTATCTTGATGGACCCAATGCAATCACAAGGGTCTTTTAAAATGGAAGAGGGAGATAGAATGGAGTCAGAATGAGAAAGAAGTTTGAATAAGCTGATCTGCTCACTCAGAAGACAAAAGTGGCCACAAGCCAAAGAATGCAGGCAGCCTGTATAATCTGGAAAAGGCAAGGAAACTGATTCTCACCTAGGGCTTTCAGAGGTAACACAGCCTTGGCCAAGCATGGTGGCTCATGCCTGTAATCCCAGCACTTTGGGAGGCCAAGACCGGCCGATCACCTGAGGTAGAGAGTTCGAGACCAGCCTGACCAACATGGAGAAAACCTGTCTCTACTAAAAATACAAAATTAGCCGGGCGTGGTGGAGCGTGCCTATAATCCCAGCTACAATGAAGGCTGAGGCAGGAGAATTGCTTGAACCCAGGAGGCAGAGGTTGTGGTGAGCTGAGATTGCACCATTGCACTCCAGCCTGGGCAACAAGAGCAAAACTCAAGAAAAAATAAATAAAAGTAACACAGCCTTGCTGAAATCTTAATTTTAGTCCAGTGAGACTCATTTTAGACACCCTCACATCCAGAACTGTAAGATAATAAATATGCATTGATTCAAGCCACAAGTTTATGGTAATTTGTTATAGCAGCAATAGGAATCTAACTACTATATTGAAAAACTGGGTAATACAGAAGGCAAGTCATGAAAGGAGTAAATACAAAGACATGATAAGAAATACATACGGATTTCTAACAAAAGAGTTTCTGTACCCCCTTACCTTGGTCAAACCTGCTCCAGGCCCAGCCCACCCATATGGATGCTTCCTGTTTTATCAATTCTAATTGTTGTTGAATGCTATGAAGCACTCACACTTACTTCCACTTCCTCTCCCTCTCCCCATTTTTGAATAGCTTTTATCAACCAGGATTTGATCAGGAAATCAGATGCTATTTCATATATACCAGGATAAAAATTTTAATATAGTATTAGTGATTTGCACAAACATTGGCAAATTTGGGGACAAGCCCAAGAAAGTCATTCCTGAAGGTAAGACCAAGATAGACACTTTGAGACTCAGTCTTAAGGAGAAAGTAAAATAATTTTCAGGAAATTTTCAAGAAGCTCCTGCTATTCTCAACCATATCGCTTTTACTGACTACATTAATGTCTAACAGGAAAAAGAGTAGTTCTCACGTTTTCACCAGGAAGTTTCTTTGAGTCTCACATCTGCCAGTGTGTTAGGCCACAGCTGCCCCCAAAGAATCATGGCTTCCCTCCTCCCATGAGTTGCTCAACTCTAACCTGAAACCACACAGGGAAAGAAATTTGGGAAAATACAGTTCTCAGGTCTCTTAAGCAAGACAAGGAGACCTTAAAAGGATTTGTAATGTGGACAACAGAAAGTCCAACAAGTCATTCTGTTGTTTATGTAACTTTAAATGTGGGAAACTCTATTTCCTGTCCCATTTAAAATTATCTCTTGACTCACCGCTGTAAAGAGATTGTTAGGATTCTTATGCTTCTTTGTACCTGTCCTGTCTATGAGTGCGTTCGAAATGTTTGCAGGTAGAGCTTTATTTTATTTGGCCATCGTTAAGAATATATATGTATTTTGGTATGATCATACATTAATCTTACACTTTTGTTTTAACAAATTCTAAAAGATGAAAGCAAAATAAGCTCCATTTTTATTATTATGACTATGTGTTTTAGATACTTCCGACCAAATCTGGTTAAGTTCAGTATGGCTCTTTGAAAGATAATATTCTTACAGTCAAGGTCAAATAGACTTTTTTTTCCTTACATTCCATAGTCATTGAAATCACGCCACACTTTGGTTGCTTCATATCTGGGCCACTAATTTTTAGGCTTTTTCTGGTCAAATTTCTGTTTCCTTGCCTTTTGTTTTCTTTCTCTCTCTCATTCTCCCTCTCTCCTTCCTTCCCAGCCATCTTTCTTCATGCTATTCATTTTATATGGGAATGGGATATATTTTTCATTTCAAAATCTATTGGTTAACATCTTTTCCATTATTTTTTAAGACACTATTCTTTGCTCCTACTCCATACCTGTTCTAAATTGAACACATAATTCACAGATAGAATCTGACACTTAGGAAACTATTTTTCCTGCCAAACTTTCTTGAGATCTGCTTTCTTTGCAGCCCGAGTTCATTACCCTTCAGAGATCCCCTCAATCTCCCCATTACGTTTGCAAATTAAGTTCTGAATTTAGTGTACTGATGTCATCTTGGATTTTTTTTTCTCTCCAATTGGGCTAATTCACTTTTTATTTATTTATTTTTGGTAAACACTTATTCCCACTTCTTGTTTTGGTGCCTCACCTGAAAATGAAACTGGGTACATTATTTGTCAGAAAATGTCTTCTTTCTTTCTTCTTTCTGAATTTTTAGTGTTTCTGAGTAGATTATTCTTGGTTCAAAATCATTTTTCCTCAGAACTTTAAGGCATTGCTCCAGTGTTGTAGATTATCTGACATTCTATTGAGAAGGATACTCATTTCTTTATAATCAACATTTAGTCCTTTTTTTTCTCTACTTTGTAATCTATAGGATCCTTTATGTCTTTTTTACACATCAACATTTCATAATGATATGTCTTTTATTTATCTGGCTTGGCACTGTATGAACCTTCAAAATTTTCAGACTTGTGACGTTCTTAGGTCCAGGATATTTTCTTCAATCATTTTTGATAGTTTTCCCCATTGCATCTGTCTCCTTTTGGAATTTCTTATTCCTGAATTTTTGCTTTAAAATAACATCCTGTTTCTGTTCTATAGGGGCAAAGTAATCTGGCCTGAATATCATTGAGGATGCTTGATTTTACATCATTGAGGATGCTTGATTTTACAAAGTTATTTCTGTTGCCTGAGTTGTCTATTATGTATAGAGTGAATTGTAGTATTATTTTGGTTCTCTCTTGCTTTTGATTGTTTTCATATGTCTAGTAAACTTTAATACTTTCATCATGTTTTAAAAGAACTTGAGTTGGTAATTTTTGGTGGTTGGCATGAGTTTATTTTACAGATGTGTACATATCATTCTATTTTCTATAGAGTTCATTCCTCTTCAAGATTGAGGCTAGTGAAACCGAGGTGGGCAGATCACCTGAGATCACACTATCTCTACTAAAAATACAAAATTAACCAGGTGTGGTGGCCCATGCCTGTAATCCCAGCTACTCGGGAGGCTGAGGATCATGTGAACCCAGGAGGCGGAGGTTGCAGTGAGCCGAGATCTCACCATTGCACTCCAGCCTGGGCAACAAGAGCGAAACTCCATCTCAAAAAAAAAAAAAAAAAAAAAAAAAATTGAGGCTGCCTGTGAGGACAATGAATATCAAGTGCTGATCTTCTTGCAGGATTCGCTCTAAGTTATGCAATGCAGAGCTAGCCTTTAATGTGTCATAGACCCAAATAAATACCAGATTGGGGAGGCTCTATACTGAGGTGTGAATATCTTGCTCTAATTTGCTTCCCAAGTAGTTTGTTCCATTTCTTTAAAGAATACTCTGTTCTTTTTGACTGAGAGTAAACACTTGGCTACTTGTACCCAGGGAGCAAAATCATAGAATAGATGGAAAAGAAATGAGAAGACACGAAGATGCCACTTGCTTTTCAGACATGCTGTCAATTCACCTCCTTAACGTTTTATTTCTTCTTCTAATTCTATGACGATTTCAAGCTCAGGGTTATTTCAAGGTGACAGATTCACTCATATATATATATATATTTTTTTTTTTTTTCTTTTTTTGAGATGAAGTCTCACTTTGTTGCCCAGGCTGGAGTGCAGTGGCATGATCTTGTCTCACTGCAACCTCCACCTCTTGGGTTCAAGCGATTCTCCTGCCTCATCCTCCTGAGTAGCTTGGATTACAGGTGTATGCCACCACACTCGGCTGATTTTTGTATTTTTAGTAGAGATGGGGTTTCACCATGTTGGTCAGGCTGGTCTTGAACTACTGACCTCGTGATCCACTCACCTCGGCCTCCCAAAGTGCCGGGATTACAGGTGTGAGCCACCGCACCTGACCCTATTTTTTTTTTTTTTTCCCTAAAGACCATTCCTGTACTTTCTTTGCTTGTGATTTCATTGCTTCTATTAAATCACCATTAGGGTTATTTTTCTTTTTATTTCTCAGAATCTTTTTAAGAAGTCTCTTAGCGACCGATAATTCTTATTCTCTTTAGCATTATAGAAGTTATAGTGTTATTCCCTTTATATATACAGAAGAGAGAGTCAGCTGTTAAAGTAATTAAGTAACTTTCTCAATATTATCATAAGGGCATCTATGTCTTTTTATCTGTCCACAATCTGTTCCTTTTGAGAATTGTCCCCACAACCTTCTAGGGTTGTCAATCTGGTATTTGAGGTTATGCCACATATTATTTCCCTTCATCTGACTATAGTGAATCAGCATTTCCCTTTCTCCAACTACATGTTGAGGGAATAATGTATAACAAAATTCAAGCCAATAAGAGTCATTCTCAAGAAATATTTTTGCCTGAGTTGTAAGAATGGTACGGTCCCGGAGCAGCCAGTGACCATCTTTAGTACCACAAGTAATCAAATTGTCTGATAATAAAAGCAATACAGGAGGAAGAAAAGCTGGCGGATGGAGCAAGAGAATGCTGTTGGCTTGTTTGTGACCCTGGATACAGTGATGTCTGAATTTATCTTTTTATAATACAGTTATAGAAGTCAATAGATTCTCTCTCTTTTCCTACAAGATAATATGAGTTGGGTTTTGTCACTTGTGCCACATAATTTCTGACTACCATAGTTACATAGGTAGCAAATAAACATTAGGACTCAGATAATATGACAAAAGAATCTATATTCTCATTCACTGTTGGATACAACTTCCCCTGCATATGTAAAGCTAAGAGATAGAAGAGAATTAAGAAAACTGATTGGTTAATTTGGCTTACATAATTTAAGCAATAACACTTAACAATTTTTATTGCACTTACATGTTTGTTCAAATGAGATAAAAAAGAATCTCTTTCTCTTCTCTAACTGCTTGATTTATCTATATTTGTTGTTTAAATGTACCCGGAATATACATTTCTACAACACAATCTAATAAAAAATAAAACAGGAATCAAAGTAGTTATGCATTCTATAACTGAATACAGATGATCTGATGGAAAGCAGCTAAAATACTTGTCTAGTAGCGGAGTGTTCCCACAGGAAAGTTATAGTGGAAAATCATTCTATGATATATTCTGAACTGCAGGCATACTTGCCCCCTGTTGATTCAATTTAAGACTAAAATGAAAAGATTTCCAGCTAACTATAGCAACTTAAAGAAAAAGGAAAATTTGGTGTCTTGCCATGAAATAAATAAATACATAAATGTTCAGCTGTTAGTCTGTCTCAGTGTATTGAGGGGTAATTAAAGCTATATGTAAAATCTCAACTTTTAGTTTCTTTTGACTTTTTATTACTTGTTGGCTAAAAATGTTATGGATAATTAAAAACACTTAAATAAATGAATTAAGTGCTAGGAGGAAAAAAGAAAACTATATAACTTAATAATTAATACAGTAAATTTTTTAGAGAGCTATTTATTTCAAAGCCACAAACATACAGGTAATCAAATTAAGACAATTTCTTAGACTTTTAAAGATACTAGCTTTTGGCATGGAGGCTATCTCCTGGGGAAAGTATTAAAGTAACAAAGTTACTAAAATAAATAAATTCACTTCCAAATATTCTTGTGAACTAAGAGAGCAAACTAATTAACCATCAACCCTGTACCATCCTGGGAAAATGGAGTACTATGTTATAAAATTGCTTCTGCTTTTCCTACTTAGAATACATGTTTGTATAATTATATGTAGCTCAAGTCATCACAAATTAATGCTCTAGGTTCATGATTTTCATGATTAATTTATACGAGTGAGTTTTATTTCATATTGTGCAACAGAATTCTCATTTTATTCATCAAGTTTGAAGATGTTTTAGCTTTGAGCAAATGTAGGAATCACATTGTCAAAAGCTGAGCCTATCTGTCATCACTGGAGGTCATGTTGCTTCATTATTTATTCAGCTGGAGTGTGTGGACCAAAATATAAGATTCTAGGACTTCAATTATTCCACACATATTTACAGTTGGAATTATATTTATAGTTTATAATTATCTTTTACATTAAACACAACCCTGCTGCCAATAACAAAAGAGTCTCCCTAAAGTACAGTTGTATATTTTTATACTTCCATTAAAGAAAGTTAAATGAGACTGGTATAAAAATGACCTATTATATATGGTCAAGGATTTTGTTTTCTTTGATTTATTTATTTTAAAGAGGCTTTATGATTAAGCAAAATACTCCCTCCATTCCTCCTTATTCACTTTTCTGAAATTCATGTGATGATCCTGTAGAGTCACAGCTATAGTTTTTAAGATAGTTTCCAGTAAATGGTTACATTATTGAATGGCTATAGCTTTGTATATTTATTAATTTTTGAATATGTCATTTTGAACATTATCCCAAGTTGTACATTGTCTTCAAATATTGGTATTTCTCTGATGACTCTCCATGCTTCCAGGAATAGCATTTAACCTTGCAAGCTCAAGTCAGCACTTCCTAAGCAAGTCTGAGATACTTATGAAGAGATACTAATTTTACTCCACAAGTCCAAGTGTAAAATAAACATTACTCTGTATATGCCATTAATTCAAAATTTTTTTGTCTCAGAGTTCCCCATCTCCTATGGTGGATGATATTTCATCCATTGAGACATTATTGGGGTGTTCTTTTACCTCTAGTTTCACTCAAAATCAGGAGATCTAGATGCTGCCCCCCAAATGAGATAATAACTTGTAATATCCTCATTATTGATTACCAGAGGTATCTTTTATGGTCTAAGCCCAAAGTGTTCTTTTGATGTCTAGTGGGCCTGTCCTTTCATGTTGCATGTGAGATAGACAAATTTCTGCACCCAGGGCCAGGTGCTGTAGCTCATGCCTGTAATCCCAGCACTTTGGAAGGCTGAGGCGGGTGGATCTCTTGAGGTCAGGAGTTAGAGACCAGCCTGGACAACATGGTGAAACCCCTTCTCTACTAAAAATACAAAAATTAGCCAGTGTGATGGTGTGCCCTTGTAATCTCAGCTACTTGGGAGGCTGAGGCATGACAGTCAATTGAACCTGGGAAGTGGAAGTTGCAGTGAGCCGAGATGGCGCCACTACACTCCCGCCCCGGCAACAGCGTGAGGCTCTGTCTCAAAAAAATATATATGTATCTTTTTTGCACCCAGGACTCATTTATTCTTTCTCTATTTATTTTTTAAAAATTATTGTGGGTACTTAGTAGGTATATATATTTATAGGGTACATTTTGTTCTTGAAAACTGTAGTATCTTTCAGTTTCATTCCATGTGGTTTGGATAAAGCTGATTTTACTGTGAAGACACAAAAGTATATATTACCTAGATCTGGCTAATCAGCAGAGCACATTACTCTGGCTGCAGTGATGGATTCATAGATGAACATATGACACATTCAGGGCCAATAAGATGAATGAAACCTTATGGTGGAGGGGGTGGTCTTGGATAGGATAATCTCACACTTTCTTATAAAACATGAAACTTAGAGCATGTATAGTTTTGAGCTGCTTAAGCTGTTTTTAAACCAAGAGAGGAAAGCTTACTGGAGAATAGGACTGATATTAGGGATAGTAGAGTTGAGTGATAGAGAATAGGAAACTAAATCCTAGAACATTATTTCAACTGCTGATCAAATAACTTCTGAATTTTTCAGTCATGTAAGACAATACCTAATTTTTCTGTTCAAGACTTTGGAATAATGTTTCTGTCGGTAACAGATAGCACAAACATATTTATTTAATTAGAAGTCTATAATAGGCCTAGTAAAAGAAGACAGGCAAAATCTTATATAGAGCTGATTGTTTGATAATCCCCTTGAGACAATTTTAAATTTTTGACTACTTAGGGAAACAAATTTTTATTTTAATTTTGGCAATAATAAATGAGTTTATTTCGTGAGAAAAATCTAAATGAAATGCCACTATTGCTTAACTAGTTTAGCTGAGACAAAGCACGCACTGTTTCATGAGCACCTCACTCAGTATATCATATGCCAACTCCTGCTACACCTTCAAGTATGGAAAATAAGTTTTGTATTGATTGCAGGTGATCTTTTTGTGACTCAGATAGCTGATGCTCTGTTGCCAACTATCCTTAAGTCTAAATCCTTACTTTCCATTCCCAGTGAGTCAAAAATACCAGCCACTCGAATCTGTCCTTTGCCTGCTGTTAATTCCAAGAATCAAATAGATAATCTGATAACCCCTACTTGCATATTATATTTGTTTGTTTGTTTGTTTTTTAACTTAAGCTAAATCAAAGTTTAGCTTAATTGAGGATAGATTTTGGCAGTAAACAGAGTATTATCTAAAGTCTCCTTTCCTTATTCTATTAAGCCGCAAGTTGGTGTCATTGCATCCCTGTCCATGGAGTTCTTGACTTATTTTTATCTGAAACAAACTGATGTGGACTCTGACAAGCTCTTCCAGCCATCAGTCTTTTCCCATGTTCTGAGTCAGTTTTTTGCTTTTACTCTGTCACTGACTCATTGGCAACTCATGACTCCATGTATAACTCACTGTGGACTCTGTCACCACTATTTCAAATTCAACAACCTGCCAAACACTTCAACTCTTGTCAGGATGCATCCTTCATGTTCTTAATTATTAAAAAACTTGTACTTCAACCTGGATATTTCATAAAGATTTCAAAATTTACCTTATCCTAAATGATCGTGTTATTTTTCAGTAAAACTGTCAATAAAATCCTTTCATTCAATTTCAGTGAATGACTACCTTATCTATCATTTGCCTATGCCAGAAGCCATTAACCTGAGGCCCAGTGGATTTTCCTCTGTAAAGTCTCTCAAAGTCTATCAATTACAGAGTTCTGTGGATTGCATTTCTTTTATCTGATTCTTTCCCTCCACCATAATGCCACACATTTAGGTCCTTATTTTTTTTTCCTGTACTACTGCAATAACCATCTACATTCTTCTAGCTAATATCTGTGATCAGTATATTGCTAGTTCCATATTCTTGACTTTGATATAGCTTCTGTCTAGCTATTTCTTCAGCTTTTTGAATTAAGTTCCTGGAGTTCTTCAGTTCTCTGATTTCTATGTGCTCTGAATCTTAGTTTTTTTTTTCTATCATTCTTGGTCCAGTAAAAACCTATACCCTGGCTAAGTTTCAAATTCATCACCAGTAACAAAGAGATTCAGATTTTGATATTTAGCCCATATTTACTGATTTAGCATCAATCCAAACTCTTTGATGTTATGTGACCTAATTATAGCTTGAAGCTAGTTTGTGACATCTCCTGGTTACTTCTGTGGTATTGGGTTTGTATGTGCTTATCACTCTTTAAAGATATCAGCTCTTGAAAAGTTTTTTCTCAGTAAGTTTTTATATCAATGTTGCCTTTTGGAAGACTTTCCTGACTCCTCCCAATTAGATTTTTTTTTTCTCACCTTCTTCTGTGTTCTCAAGATTATAGGGAAACAATGATGAATAAGAAAGAAGGGGCCGGGTGTGGTGGCTCATGCCTGTAATCCCAGCACTTTGGGAGGCCGAGGTGGACAGATCACAAGGTCAGGAGTTCGAAACCAGCCTGACTAACATGGTGAAACCCCGTCTATAGTAAAAATACAAAAATTAGCCAGGCGTGGTGGTGCGTGCCTGTAATCCCAGCTACTCAGGAGGCTGAGGCAGGAGAATCGCTTGAACCCAAGAGACAGAGGTTGCAGTGAGCCAAGGTGGTGCCACTGCACTCCAGCCTGGGTAACAGTGCAAGGCTTTGTCAAAAAAAAAAAAAAAAAAAAAAGGAGTGAGTGTTTGTTTTAGGGATTATATTAAGGTAAAGTTAATTGTTCTATTGATCAAACCCAAATTCCTTAATAACTGAAAGAATAGAATTGATTTTTTTTTCAATTTATGACAAGTCCAAAACAGTGTTACTATATAGTGAATGTAAAAAAAAAAAAAATCCATGAGGTGATATAGTGACTTGTGCTACTTCTGTCAAAGATTGCACAGGACCTATCAAACCAACAAGAAAGACTTTATTCAAGACTATAGCAATACAGGTCAAGATTATTGGTGTCAGAGAAGGAGAATAAATTCAATGCCATTGAAATGAAAGGAGAGAAGAGTAAGCACTCTGATGAGGGAGTGAAGGAGTGCTGGAGGGCATTAGTCAGTGTGCTAATCACATTGATTAGCCATTTGCATTTGCTATTTGTGCTTACTGAAGTCAGACTCCTACATTCCTATAGATGTAGGGGTTCTGTCTTTCTTCATGACTGCATTTCAAAGGGATGGCTCTCAGGTTTTTGAGAAAGACATTCCAGGGTTGTAGAAAATTTGCATCTCAAAGGGGCAGAGAAAGAATTAGTAATTGCAAATTTTTGGAACACCCTAAGGAAAGAAGTTGGAAGCTTCAGTCAGGAAGAAACCTCTCTAAATCTGTCTAAAGTTTGTCAAATTGAGGGGAGCTTTATGTCTATCTTCGCTACTTTTTGAATGTTTCCATCATCTACACATACCTTTGAAAGTTCCATTGTTCATCTCTATCAATCAAGTGCATAAGGAAAGACCACGAAAGAGGCCCAGGAGAGGTTTCACAGTCTAGTGCTGAAAGTGGCACATTCCATTTTCACTACTCTTCCCCTGACTAAAAGTCAGACAATTGGCTACATTCATCTGCAAATGTGGGGGGCAGCCATGTGATATAAGTGGTAGCTGAGATTATAACCCTCCTCTTTGGATTACTTATTCCGGCTCCTGTGTTCTTTCTAGTACACCACACTGGATAGCTTGCCAAAATCCGAATGGGAAAAATCACCTGAAAAGTGAACATTTCAGTTGCCTATCAGGAGGTTTGGTTATGCTTTTCACAGCTTTAGGCAGAGACTGTAAATCATTGATCTGGTGAATGACAGAGCAACACATATAAAGAGGTGGAATTTTTTTTCTCTATTATTTTAGCGACAATTGATGACCTTGGGCAAGTCACTTAACGACTTCTCTTTGACATTAAAATGAAACATTGTTTCATACCTCTAACTACCCTCTCAGGCAAGATCTTTACAAGAAAATTAATCCAAAGCAAACTGGAGTTTGCTTTTGAAACATTAAAGTTTTCTAGCCGCTTTGCAGAGACTGTAGATGCCCAGAGGACAGTCCTTCATTTTGTGTTCCAATAATTCCCACTTGCGTGCTAAGCAGTGAGAAAAAAATTAAAATATAAATAGAAGGCTGTAGAGATTTAATGAAATCCTCAGGAGTCTGTGAGTTTTATCTTTATTGTAATCACTTCAATCAGTTATTAATTCAGGCTTTAAAAGCAGATTTTTAAAAACAAAACAAAAAATACTCTGTAATGACATAGAATATTCATAGTTTGCTAATAAAAATGCCGCACTTGTAACTTACACATTTACTACACTTCTTATTACATTTTGAGGTCATTAAGTTTAAGTCATGTTTGATGTGTATTTTTAAATGAAAAAATATATATGTAAAGAAAGACAGTTGTTCAAGTTTTATTGCTATTAAGTTTGAATGGTAGTTGATATGTTAGGCATTTTGCAGATATGTTAGATATTATGTAGGTGGAGACAAGGATATTTTAATGAAGGCTTCTTTTCCAACTCTAACAAACATAATTCCATATTTTGGCATGCATTTCTGCCACAGCAGGGCAGGCATGGTGACCACTATAAATGAATGACACAAAATATTCACATAAATCAAATTGAATCAATTTCACACTTAAAGTTATTCACTGGCTTTCTGTTTCAATCAGAATAACTCAAAATTCCTTACCCTGGTGTAAAAGTCCCTCTGTGATCTGATCTTCATCTTCTCCTAGAACCTCATCTCCTTACTCTCTCCCTCTTTCTCACTGTGCTCTGTTCATAGTGCTGTCACTGTGCCTCAAACAGACCATCATTGCTCTCACTTCAAGCCACAGTTTTTGTTGTTTCCTTTGCCTGTAACATGCAATTTTAGCCACTCTGGTCTTAAGGCAAATGGTGTGGACTCAGAAGCCTTTTCTGGCACAGTCTCAAAAATAGCACGCTCCTGACCCTTGCATGTCACTACCCTAGTTTGCCTACTTAGTACTTAGTACTCACTTAACTTGTACTGATTCTTGAATTTTGTCATCATTTTATTGTGTCACTGAGTTTTCTGGAATGACTGCTAACTCCACATGGGCAGGGGACTTCTCAGAATCAATCTTTTCCATTCCTGTGCCCACACTACCTAAAATGGTTCACTGCAATGATTTGTATATCGCAATGTTCCTTTCTTCTAACTCTCTTATCATCCTGAACTTTTCCTTGATTCTCTTATGCTCCATTGATTGCTTTGTCTCTTCTGCAGAGATAAAGATGTTGAACAGATAGACTATTGGAGGCAATAATCTTAATAGGATACAATTTTGACAGAATAAAATACATGTTATATAATCCCGAGCAGTTTAGAGGTTACAAAATATAATTAAGATTGCAAGTTCTGGGGCTCCAAAATTTGCCTTGAATCCCAACTGTGTCATTTACTAGGGGTGTATCTTGGGCAGATTACTTAACCCATTCGAAGCTCTGTTTTTGCATCTCCAAAGTGAGGATGATAGTTTCTGCCTCATTGAGGTTGTTGTAACAATTAAATGAATTGGTACATTACTTCTATAAGCAAAACTTTTAGAGAATTGCCTGGCGGTGGTCAGTAAGTGTTTATTTTCTTTTTCTTTTTAAAAATTTATCAGCATTTCCAAAAGGAGTACAAAAGACTGAATGGACAATCTATCTAAATTGAAGAGAAATTTAGGAGCCAAACTGCTAAAAATAACAACAGCTTGTACTAATTTAGTGCATATTACATTGTTTCTGGTACTGATCTGATTGCCTTATATATGTGACTTTATTCACTTATCATACCAGTGCTCTGAAGAAGTTATTATTTATGTCTCCATTTTAACATGGTGAAACCAGAAGTATACGGTCATACAGTTATGAAGTAACAGAGCCTGGGTTTGAATTTAAGCACTTTGAGCTCTAAGGTCCTTGTTCTTGATCATTAGGTCATACAAGTATTTCAAACAAATAAAAACATAAAACTTCTCTTCAATCAATATAGATCATGAAAGTATGACAAAATGTAGGAATACATTATTAAGATTTTTATATATGGAAATTTCTAATTCATATTCAGTGAAACATGCTTAGCATTTTTCTCCTTTCTACTGTAGATGTATCATTTAAAATGTATAGATGCTTGTAAGTAATTTATACACAGAAAAATATTAACAATCAGATTATTTTCTCAAAACATAGGAAACTGTAAAATTATAGAATACTATTTAAAAGTCAATGGGAGTTTCCATAATCCCAGTTTATTTGGTTTCATATTAAAATGTTCTCATATGGAGATATGGTTGAATACAATTTAGATTATCCAAATATAAAACATAGTGTTTTACATGTAGTGAGTACTCTTAGTGGTAGAAATATTTCCTTTCTTGCTTAGCCCCTCCTCACATCTGTTTCTTTGGAACAAGATTGTCTCCGTTTTATTTGCCAGATTTTTCATTACATTACTTTAAGTTTGTAGACCTAGCTGAAGTTAAAAGCTAAAAGCAGGCTTACATAACTTGCTTGTAATATGATTGTCTAGATTTATATATGAAGCCTATAGTTAACATCTAAGAATTTGAAATTCATTTATAATATAATATGGAAGCAGTTAGTCAATTATGTGTGTGTGTGTGTGTGTGTGTGTGTGCATCCAATACCTCAGAGTAATGAAGCTATGTCTCAGTTACCCAATTATCCCAGTGAAAAGATGTGTTAGTCCATTTTCATAGTGCTGTGAAGAAAAGCCCAAGACTTGGTAATTTACAAAGACAAAGAGGTTTAATGGACTCACAGTTCCACATGGCTGGGGAGGCTTCACAATCATGGCAGAAGGCAAAGGAGGAGCAAAGGCATGTCTTACATGGTGGCAGGTAAGAGAGTATGGGCAGGGGAACTGCCCTTTATAAAACCATCAGCTCTGATGAGACTTACTCACTATCTTGAGAACAGCATGGGAAAAACCTGCCCCCATGATTTAATTACTTCCCACCAGGTCCCTGCCACGACATGTGGAGATTACAGGAGCTACAATTAAAGATGAGATTTGGGTGGTGACACAGCCAAACCATATCAAAGGAAGAAACTGTGGCTTTCTCTTTTTCTGTGGGGCAGCTTGAAGTTATAGGACACTCTTCATTATGTGATGCTCCTGAGGTAACTGTTGATACTTGCTGATGTATATGTTGCAACAACAATATTTACTCTTACACCACCTGCAGCATACTCAGTTGTTTCAATTATATATTGCTCTGTAACAAACAATCCAAAAATGTAGTGGTTTAAAATCACAACCAGTTTACTTGGTTCCTGATTCTGTAGTCAGAAATTTGGGGCGGGAACAGTGGAAGTGCTGTAGCTTAAAAAGGAAGACGCAGGCTTCCATAGCTTTATTGAAGTTTTATATCTGAGGATTTGATTTTAGTGACTGACTGGTTTCTTAAGTTCACCTCCATGTGACCTCTCCATGTAGCTACCTTGTGCTTTCTCATAGAAAGGTGGTCTCAGAGCTTCAAGAGGGTACAGTATATGAGGACTAAACCCAATGTGTGTGCCTAGCAAGTGTCTGCTTGCATCAGATTTTCCAATATCCCATTGGCCAAAATAAGTCACATAGCCAATTTCAGAGACAGTGAGAGGAGACTGTATGGAAGGTGAATACTGGGAGGCAAGGGTTTGTGTTAGCAACCAATGTAAATGTTTTCTACAGTCCATCCTTTAATATAAAACAAAATTAACAGGGCTGGGTGCAGTGGCTCACACCTGTAATCCCAGCACTTTCGGAGGCCAAGGCAGCTGGATCATGAGGTCAGGAGATCGAGACCATCCTGGTTAACACAGCGAAACCCTGTCCCTACTAAAAATACAAGTGATGAAAGTTACATTACAAAGGACATTTATACAGAACAGAATGGTGTATGGGAACCAATATTGTAATCAAACTACCATAGAATTTGAACAGGGAACTCAGGGCTTGGTGGCAGGTGCCTGTCGTCCCAGCTACTGGGGAGGCTGAGGCAGGAGAATGGCATGAACCTGGGAGGTGGAGGTTGCAGTGAGCTGAGATTGCACCACTGCACTCCTGCCTGGGCGACAGAGCGAGACTCCATTTCAAAAAAAAAAAAAAAGAAAAAATTAACAAATCTCTCATATACGAAATACATGATATTTCTCCCCAAACCCCCAATATCATATTGCTTTATGGTGTCAGGCTCAGCATCTTGTCATCTAAATCAGGTTTAGGTGCAAATGAAGATTCTTAGATGCAGCTCTACCTCCAAACACTCAATATTTAATGATGTAACAGTAATAGTAAAACTAAAGTATACAAGCCTAGTTAAAAAGTGGAGAACATATGGCACATAACAACCACTGACTTGTAACAATTCTGAAATCCATACAGCCTCAGGGAGCAGGAAATTGTCCTTTATCAAGGGCCAGTTCTGTATCATGGGATGATTCTCTCTGGGTTTTCTTCTTGTTTTTGTTTTCTTCCCCCTGAGTATGCCTTTGTTTTTCATAAGAAATGCTCTACATATGCAAGCCTGTTGCCCACTTGCCAAGCCCAAGGCCAAAATCACATGTTTTAGGTTTTTATTATAGCAACACTCCACTTCTAGTATCAATTTGTCTTACAGTTATTTGTTGGTACATAACAAACCACCCCAAATATAGTATCTTAAAACAAGAAATATTTATTTGTTCACAATTTTGTGGGTCAGAATTTTAGACTGGGAACAGTAGAGATAGCTGGTACCTGCTGTACAATATCTACAGCCTAAACTGCTAGGACTGGAATGGCTTGGGCTGATTAAAATAGGTCACCTAGCACCATACACTTGGGATCTTGGATCTGGATATTGTTTCGATCTTTTGTTTCCTACACATCGAGTTACCCCTGTGGCTAGCTTGAGTTTTCTCATAGAGAGTGGTTTTATAGATTCAAAAGGCAGCATTTCAGGAAGACAAAGACCATGTGCAAGTATTTATCAAGCCTCTGCTTGCATCACATTACTAATGTCCCCTTGGTTATGCAAACCACATGGCCAACCTCAGAGTCACTGGGCAAGGGGTATACATAGGAGTGTAAATACTACCAAGTGTGGTTGATGGGAGAATGCCAATAGAACAATCTCCTACACCTACCTTGGGAAAGCATAGAAAGCTGCCTTGAATTGTGTTTTTACCATTTGGTTTATGTTATCATTGGAAAGATCCACTTATTTTGAGAAGAAAGAACATGTTCTCAATTCATCTTGTACAACAAAAGCTTCGTTGTTAACTGGACTCAGGTAGTGCTCAGTTAATAGTTGTTAAATAAGCTGAATGAATAAAATTCATGTATATCAATATTTCTAAAATGTGAGTTACAAATTCAATCTTGGAAGACACTATGTGATAAACAGAGTTCCCTGTTCAAATTCTATGGTAGTTTGATTACAATATTGGTTCCCATACACCATTCTGTTCTGTATAAATGTCCTTTGTAATGTAACTTTCATCAAGAGGTAAAATCTTTTTCTCTTTCCATTCCATCTGTGCTGCACTTGTGACTTACTTTGGTCAACAGAATACGGTGGAAGTGATGTATTGCGATTTTGAAGTATAATTCCAGAAGGCTTAATATGCCTTTATTTTCTCTTTTGGAATCCTGCTTCTGCTTGGAGAACAATCCCAGGCTAGCCTGCTAGAAAACAGAAGACCATCACGTTGCCCCAGCTGAGGATATTAGATTGTTCAGTCTCTGGCTGACCAGCCAGCTGACGAGAGAGGCATGGACAAGTCCAGAGATCAGTGGTACTTGGTCCAGATAAGCAGAACTGTTCAAAATTCCATAGATTCAAAGTTTTGGAGTAGTTTTTAATGCATCAGTAGTTAATGAATAAAAATATCTTAAAATTTAAAATACTTATGAATGTAATATTAACAATGAGCAAAACAAAACCTACATAACCAAAACGATTATATTAAACGTATCTAATTCCGTCTAACAAATTTCTCCAAATTATTTGGTGTTAAAACTTCATATGATCATTTTCTTTTTTTAATATTAATGTATTAATTGCTATATATACATATATATAATAGTCTTTAGAGCATACTTCGGAAACTTCTGTAGAATTCAGCAATACCATAAAATTTAAAGTGTATTTTCCCAGAAAATATAAAGTGAGGATGTTTTTATTTATTTATTCATTCATTTATTTATTATTTTTTGCAGTTCCAAGATTTAATAGAGTGAAAACAGAGCTCCCATACAACGGGAGGGGACACAAAGGGGGTTGCTACTCCCTGCTCGAATGTCTGGGTTTATATCCCAATCATTGTCCCTCCCCCTATGCTCTCAGGCAATATTATATATGATTTGACTATTTCTTTACCTCCTGCTTTAGCCTAATTTGTATTTTAGTGAACCCTCTTTACCACCTGATTGGTTGGGTATGACCTGAGTTACAAACCCCGTGTTTAAAGGTAGGTGCAGTCACCTTTCTCAGCTGGGTTTAGGAATTCTTAGTAGGCCTAGGAAATCCAGCTAGTCCTGTCTCTCAGTCTTCCGTCTCAACAGGAAAACCGAGGTGCTGTTGGGGATGTTTGCAGATGACCGCTCTTAACTGCTTCCTGCTGAATTGGGGTGTAGTAGGGGTCATGCAGTTGAGATTTCCTTGGGAGGGGTGCCTTCTATGTCATCAACATTGGAGCGTGGGCTAGCAGGCCGATTCAGGGGTCTGCAGTAGATCTTAGTATGGACTGCATCTGGGGCTCCATTTGAAGAACGATTTGTAGTTTTATAGCTTCAATTCGGGAAGAGACAAACTTAACAAGGAGGTTAAAGATACAGGGATTGAAATGTATGGCCTGAAGTGCAGGTGCATATGGGTATGGAGGTGAAAGTGGGGTTTCCTTTAGAAAAACTCCTATATGATGGGGCATCAATACATCTGGGAAGCCATATTCTCCACAGAAGCCCTTGGTAAGGGGAGGTACTGGTAGTACAGTGGCATGGAGGGGGTGCAGTGAGAGTTAAAGGGGGTAAGAGAACAGCAAAAAGAAAAACATGACAAGAGAGGGCCATGGGGATCTATGATTCTAGTTACTTTCCTCACAGTTATTGCTTGAAGAACAGGTACAGATCCTCTAGAGGTTCACAGGAATAGTTAGAGTTGTCTCCTGGGATTTTCAGGTTCTTTTGGCAGTATCCAGGGTTTGACTTGAGTGTGATGTATCCAAGACTCCAATCCAGCCTCTTTAACCGTGGTTGGGGTAGATAAAATGATGGGGTAGGGTCCTTCCCAGGATGTATCTAGGGATGGGGAATTAAAGGGAAGGGACTTGACTAATACCATGTCACTAGGGGGGAATAATTCCTTTCCTTCCTCTCAGGAACAGATTCCCTGTAATGTTTTAAGAACTCGTTGATATTTGGCTAAGGAGGTGATGTCTGCAACTAAGTTGGCCATCTCTCTGTCAAGCACAAGGTCATTGGTTAGGAAGGGCCATCCATACAGCATCTTGCATGAACTAAGTCCTGCTTTTTGGGGAGAGTTTCAGATTCTTAGTAGGCTATAAGCAACAGAGAAGGCCATGCAAGGTAGGTTTCTTGGGTTCGCTTTTTTAGATGTCATCTGAGCATTTCATTCATGTTCTCGACTTTTCCTGAGGATTGTGGCCTGCAGGTGCAATGTAAGCGATATTGTATGCCTAAGGCCTGGGATACTCCCTGGGTTACTGCAGCCTTGAAAGTGGGGCCATTGCCACTCTGTAGGCCTCGGAAGTCTGAATCTGGGAATTATTTCATAAATTAGTGCCTTTATTACCTCTTGGGCCTTTTCTATCCTACAAGGGAAAGCCTCTGTCCAACCAGTGAAAGCATCTATCCAGGCTAGTAGATACTGAAATCCTTGGGATTTGGGCATGTGAGTAAAATCTAGTTGCCAGTCTTCTCCTGGGTAATGGCCTGTTCTTTGTTCTCCTGAAGGAGCTTGGCGATAAGGCAGGGATTATTTCTTTGGCACACTTTACAGGCCCTGACTATCTGCTTGATAGTTTTGAAAAGGCCTGGTCCAGTAAATAATGATTTGGCCATCTGATGGGTGCTATCAATGCCTAAGTGAAAGGTCTGGTGAAGGGTTTTAAGTAATTTCCATTGGTTAGCTGCAGGCAAAAGTATTTTTCCTTCTTCAGTGGCTAGCCATCCTGAGGGGAGGAAACTATGTCCACGTGAGCTTCCCCATTCTGCTTCTTCTGCTGAGAACTGGGGCTTGGTTTCCTGGAGGGGATTACCCCATACTAGGGGTCCTTCTATAAGCATTTCTAATGGAGGATCCCACCTTGTAGCTCTTTTGGCTTCAATATCCGCTTGGCAGTTTCCTTCTATTTCCCTTTCCTTTCCTTTCTGATGACCCTGGCAGTGTAAGATTGCCACCTCTTTAGGTTTCTGTACAACCAATAATAATCTCCTAATGGCTTCCTGATGTTTGATAGGAGGTCCCTCAGAAGTTAGGAATTCTCTTTCTCTCCACATTGCTGCGTGGGCATGGAGAACTAGGTAAGCATACTTAGAGTCTGTATGTATAGTTACCCTTTTTTCTTCTTCTAATTCTAGTGTATAATGTCCCCTGTTTTGCTAGGATGTCTCTCCCTAACAAAGGAGTGGGGCTTTCAGTCATAATTAGAAAGGCATGTGAAAAGAGCAATGTTCTCCATTTACAACTTAGTGGCTGGGAGAAGTATCTAGTGACTGCCTGTCCTAGGACCCCTTGGATATTGACGGATCTGGATGACAGTTGTCCAGGACAGGAGAGTAACACTGAGAAGCCTGCACCAGTGTCCAGGAGACAGTTAACCTCCTGGCCCTCAATGGTCAAGCATACCTGGGGCTCTATGAGGGTGATGGCATGGGCTGGCGCTTGCCCCGGGCACCCTCAGTCCTGCTGCTGGATCATCTGGTTAGTGGCTTCTGACTCAGAGAACTTCATCCCCTGAGGCAGTGGGCCTTCCAGTGATTTCCTTGACATAAGGGGCATGGACGAGGGGGTGGCTTATTTCTATTAGGACAATCTTTTTTAAAGTGTTCTTGTAGATCGCACTGGAAGCAAGCCCTATTGGGCATTTGATTTGCTCAGGCTTTCCCTTTTCCAGAGCCTCCAAAGTCCGCTTACCTAAGGGCCATGACTAAAGCGGTGGCCTTTTATTAATCCAGTTTTGTCCCATTCCACCTGCTCCTCCTGATCTCTATTATAAAAAACTGAAGTTGCCAAGTTCAATAGGGTTTCTAAGTTTTGCTCTGGGCCTAAGGCAGATATTTGAAGTTTTTTTCTAATGTCTGCAGCTGACTGAGTAATAAACTTATCCTTTAAGATTAGTTGGCCTTCAATAGAGTCAGGTGACAGAGAGGTATGCTTCCTCAATGCCTCCCTTAGTCTCTCCAGAAAGGCAGTAGGATTTTCTTCCTTTCTCTGTGTTACAATAGACATCATTGAATAATTCATAGGCTTCTTCCTAGTTTTCCTTAGTCCTTCTAGCACGCAAGCTAGCAAATGTCTGTAGCACCAATCTCCATGTTCTGATTCTGTGTCCCAGTGAGGGTCTACACTGGGAACTGCCTGCTGGCCTGTGGGGATTTGTTCTTTTTCTTCTGTTGTCATCCTATCATTGACCTGACTGAGATACCAGAGAATGCCAAACTCTTGGGCTGCAGTTTTGGTGGCAGTCCTTTAATTGGGGTTAGTGTCTGATCTAGCAGTAATATTATATCTCTCCATGTCAGATCAAAGGATCATCCCAGCCCTTGTAAAACATCAATATAGCCATCAAAGTTATCTGAGAATTTACCTAGATCTATTTTAATTTGCTTCAAGTCTGAGAGGGAAAAAGGTACATGTACTCTGACTGGGCCGAATTCTCCTCCTCCCACTACTTGGATGGGGCATAATTGGGGAATAATTGGCACTCTTGGGTTCATTGTTTACCCCTTTGTTTATCTCTTTTTGGACAGTTTGTGTTGAAGGGGGGTCCTTATTAGTTGGGGAAGGAGCCAAGGGAACGCTGGGGCAGAGAGGTAGACTCTGAGGGCTGCCCGTAGGGCACAACTTACACGTTTTACATAATTGCGAGCTGTCTCTTAATGAAAAGAAAGTTTGCACATATGGCACTTCACTCCATTTGCCCTCCTTTCCACAAAAGAGGTCTAGCTGTAAGATGGTGTTATAATTTATACTTCCCTCAGGGGGCCAGGTGTCTCCCCCTTGCAGAGGATATTGTGGCCAGGTGTTACTGCAGAAGAATATAAGTCGCTTCTTTCTTAGAGTCTGAGGGTCAAATTGGTCCCAGTTCTCTAGAATACATCTTAGGGGCATTTTTGCCTTGGGGGGAATGTTTCCCATTGCTTTGGAGAAGCCCCATACGGGCCACCAGATGTCACCGGCGGGTCTTTGTTCTTAGAGCTCTCAAGATGGTGGCAGGCCGCTCCCAAGGTGGGGCAGGCCGCTCCCAAGATTGCGGCAAGCCTTTTGTTCTCTGACCTGGGGTTCTTGGTCTCATGGATTCCAAGAAATGGAACCTTGGGCCATGTGGTGAGCGTTATAGCTCCATTAGAAGCTATGGGTCACGGAAGAGAACCGTGGAACCGAGCTACTAGTGTTCAGCTCAATTAGGATGAACCTGGGCACTTAGCCATGCAGGAACAATGGCGAGCCTTTTGCCCGATCAGGAGCAGCAACGGGCACCTTACTGGATAAGGAGCACAGGGGACACCCTGCCAGATCTGGAGGGGTGGAAGTCAGTGGCGGGTCTGCGACGATGGCAAACAGCAGTGGTGGACTGTCAGCCAAAGCTCAGCTCAAGCCATAACAAACACGGACCAGAAGAGTGTGCAGTTGCAAGATTTAACAGAGTGAAAACAGAGCTCCCATACAATAGGAGGGGACCCAAAGGGGGTTGTCCATTTTTATTATTTCTACTTGTTTTAAGATAGTTTGTTTAGCTGAATTTGGACAGGTTTATAACATGTATTTTCTCAAAAAAAAAAAAAAAATGTTTTCCCTTTCTTGTCCTTGCTACAAAATGCCCTCAATCTTTATGGTTCCAATGAAAAAATTTGTAAAAGATCATTTTATGCCAGACATACTTGACGGTTAGTTATTCACAGAGTCATGTACATATCAGATTAAAGTGCTCAATGGTCGATGACTAATGGGTCAATTTTAAATTGTGCATATAAGAAGTTCTCAAAATATTTCACACAATTGAAAACGTAACAAGCCAGGCAAATGGAATAGAAAATAATACTTTTGATATCAGATGAGTTTTACAGAACAAGCTTTAATTTTCCCGCCATGCCAAAAAATATGACTTATATACTTCTAAAATAAAAGTTCATATGACTGTAGGGAACATAATATTTATTGAGATGAATCTTGTCTGATTTTATCATGATTGCTAGAGCAAAAAACATGAATAAAAGAGTTGCTTTTAAATTTAAAGAACTTTAAGATATTAGCAGCCAATTGAATCTTACATGCAAATTTTAAAATGGCTTTGTTCTTGCAGAATCTCTTTAAATTTTCGTCTCTGCCATCTATCTGGAATGCTATTAGGCTTTTCATAGATTTGAGATATAAGAACTCTTGATTTTGCAAGCCTATATAGTTGTAAAATTTGGGAGTGGATCAATATTCAGGTCTAAATTAATTTAATAAAAGATGATTAAAATAAATGTATACAAACAGTTATTAAAAATTTAAACCTGTTGGCAGAATAACATGTAATAATAATTAATAACTTTATTTAACTTTTATCAAGTATTAATGCCTATTATTCCATTTTGTTCAATATAGCTTTAATTGTCTTACTGACTAAAGAAAAACAAATGAAAGAACATTTGAGGGAGACAGGCAATTGTGTAAAACACTAAAATCTACATATCATTGAGTTGACAGTCATTTCAACTTAAAAATAATGGTGGATACCGCATCTACACATTTATTCTTGGATATAATTAGAAGTATGAACAAATATTTACAAGTAAAAATGTCTATACAGCATTATATACAAAAATCCTGAAAATGAAATACTAGAAATCCTAAAAGTCAGATATATTGTGGTGTATTTAAAAATGGAATGCAATGTATCCCAAAATCAGAGTTTGCAAATATTTAATGGCACAGGAAATTTTGATAATAAACCATTAAAAGAAGAAATAATATAATGAAACTATACACACAGTATAAGCCTTATTTGTTCATTGAAATGTAATCATGTAAATAGAGTATATACTGGATATAGAGACACTGAATGTTCAACAGTAGTTATCCCTGGATGATGGCATGACAGATCCTTTAGAATGTGTTCATACGTTCTTTTATTTTACACATTTGCTTCAAAAACTATGCATCACTATAATAATAGAAATATTATTTTTAAAAAAGGATTAGAAATTATGCCTACATATTAAAATTATAAATTGGTTTCATTTATTGGTATTTAGGGGTATCTTAAATAAATTTTATTTTTTTCTTCTCTAACTCTTCTTAAAATTAAACAAATTTTCTATGTGGCAATTTTTTTAGAGAAAAGCCTTATGTTTATTAATATATATTCTCAATTAAAATATATTACTGTCCAATATTTTGCATAATTGAGGCATCATTAGGGTGTTTATTCATTTGTTAAAGTTGTTTTTCAAGAGTCTACTAAGTGGTATAAGTAGACTTTCCCTGCAGATACAGGGAAAGCTTAGTAGACATAAATCCCTACCTATCTTTATTGAGCTTACATTCAACTGACAAAATAAAAATGTATACTTCTGGTCTACTTTTGTGTAGGTTTACCAATCTGAACTCATAAGTCAATTAAGCCTTTTCATTTGTAATAATTTTGTTATGATAAATATGTATACTACTACTTCATGGAACCCATAAAATATAGTAATGGCCACACATCTAGAGGATTACGGCATGGATTTGAACCTAGATTGTCACTGAACAGGGTTTACTGTTGTGTAAGTGCTGGACTGAACTTTTCTCCTCTCTGTGCTTCAGTTTTCTCATCCATGAAAAAGAGTGAAGTAGTCACTCACTACTATCACATTCAATTGTCTACACATTTCTTTCTTCTTAGCCATAGAAACGGCTTTTCTTCTGAGCTCTCTTTGCAATACTTAAGTTACTGCCTTACTGCATGACCATACTTCTAACGTAAAGACCATTATAATAGTCTCCCTGTGATGTCTGGGCTGATAACCTTTTTTCTCTTGATGGCCTCTGGAAACAGTCATATTTTGATGAGTGTAATTACATAAGAATGTTCTACATGTACATGACTACTGTGCATTCCTTACTACAGTAAGGACTTTACTACTGAAGTCTGGGAAGGGCTTAAATGTTAAGGATTTCTGACTTTGCTTGTGTTGAGGAAGGGATAGTGTGTGAGATGCCATGGGTTAGATTAATGATATATTCATAGAGACTATAGTGTAAAATTCATTGTGATGTCTATTTAGGTTTTACTTTCATATTTGTTATACATGTTATGTATATAAACTTTATAAATCACATAATATATAAGAACATTTATTGATAGAGTCAAATTACTAGTAAATGTAAACCTGTAGCATTAATTACTGCATATACCCCAACTGCTTCTATATCTCCAATAAATACATCTTTTTTCTCTCTCCCAAGAAGCAGCATTTTATGTCTAAGTATACTTTGGACTTCTAATCAGTCCCATCAGTTACCTCAGATATAACATGTTTAGAATTAAAACTTATGTTTTTCCTCTCTTATTTTCTGTATGGATGAATAGCACCCAATTCACCAGGTACCACAAGCTAGAAGCTTGAAAATCATTGCAGACTCCTCCCTCAATTATTTTCATGTGATTGCTTAAATAATAACTGAAATTCTTTATTCCTCTCTGCTACCTTAGTTTGTCTGTTTTGTGCTCTCCTTTTTTGGACTTCCATCATCCTGTGACTGGTGTTTTTACCTCAGTTTCATCCTTTTCAAAATTCCTCAATGACTCTCCATTATTTACAAAATCAAATTTAAATTCCTTGGCATAAAATCCAATGCTATTTAAGATCAAGGACCTCCTTCTTACGTGTTTCAGATCTTGGGTCTACAAGTTTGCTGTTTATATTTCAGGAATACTGACTAGTTTTAGCCTGCGAATATGCCACCTGTACTCAGGTCTTTTGATATTTGCTCTTACAGTTATTCCTGCTAGAGATGTCTTTTTTCCTTGTGTTCTTAGCAAAACATCATTCATTTATAAAAAATAAACTCATGTATTGCTTCAAAAACAATTTCTACTCTACAAAGTTGACAGTGTTGCCAGAATGTATACACCTTGTCTATACTCACCCTAAATGGGGATTTTCACTAAATATTGTAAGTGGTAGCTCGTCTATGTGTTATTTCAACACTAGACTTGGAGGCTGGGGCCATGTGCTTATATCCTCCATGTATCAGCAGAGTGTGTATTCCAGTCCCTGACAAAGATGTCAATAAATATTTCTTAAAATGGATTTTCAAGTCGAACAGGTTTTGGATTCTGTAAGAACTGATTATATATATATTAGAGTGATCTTGTTATACCCAACTAAATTAGAGTTAAGAGATATAGAGCAGGTGGTACACTCAGGACACAGACCTCATTTTGCCCAGGCATTATATCACAAGCCAGCTGCCAAAATGACCTGCTATAACCTTAAGACCAGTTTTACCTAGTAACTGCTGGAACAAACTGCTCTTAGTCTGAGGTTTGTTTTACCTACCACTATCATTCACCAGTCAGAGCTTGCCAGCTCCCCAAAACTTTGCTCATGCCAATGAGTTTTTTAAGGCAATATATAACATTATTTTTTTCTGATAAAATCCCCAACCTTCTCTTCATTCTTCAGACATACCCAAAACTACCCAGGTCTATGGATACGCCTTGAATTGCCATTCTGTCTTTACATACACTCCAAAGTAAAACATTTTGCATAGGGATTCATTTCTATATTTTTATTTGGCCACAACCAAATGATGCGGTGCTTTTGTAAAGTGGTTTAAGCAAGGTGTTAAACTTTCTAAATAATTCCTTGGACAACCTCTGCCAGAACTCCAATGAAACAAAAATCCCTTCTGGCTTTGTTATCACTTTCTGGTAAATTGCATACCGGCTTCCCAATAATTATGAAGATTATGATGGCAAACTCAATAAGAAAAACTTTTAAAGGCATGCATATTTACACACATACACACATGCAAATATAGGTTTACTTATATTGCATATTGGATTTATATATTTTCATATTAAAATTTGGTTGTAACTCTTGCTTATAAAACAAAATCCTTAAGAAAATAAGTAGATACAAGATTTTTATGGGCTTACATCTTCCATAGTTTTTTATGAAAATTTCTGATTTGAAGAACATTTGCCAGTGGTAGTGCTGAAAAAACTGCCAGAGCTGGCTTTCATTAGTGGATCCCTTAATCTTGATTCAAGGTCAGAGATTTTAGCAGTGCAGCTGAGTCAGCTCAAAAGCTTGTGATCAACCAGTTCTCTTAGAAATTGCTGCTTTTCTTGAGATGGAGTTGATGTCCATTCAGGATATAACTATTTTGATTTTTGTTCTTTCACCAGGAAATCTTAATTACAAGGAACTGGGAAAATACTTTGGAAATAAAAATTGATGATTTTAAATATTTAAGGTGATGAATATCCTAATTTCCCTGATTTGATCTTTGCACGTTGTATTAATGTATTAAATTATCATATATATCCTCTGAACAGGTACATATATTAGGAATCAATAAAAATCAATAATTCTGAATTTTAATGATTATAGACAGTACAATAGAAAGTTGCAAGGTTAATGTAAAAATGTTACTTATGTTGATTAGCATAATGAAGATGAAATGGATAGAGGAAAGGGTAAGGATTTGTTGAATGAACAATCATACATTAATCATAAAGTTTTATAATTAAACTGAGTCCCTAGTCAACAAATGTTGTAGTTTTGATAGGTATACTTAGACCAATAAGTTTTCCCTGTGATTATTTCTATTTCTATTTTTTTGTCTCATGTCAAAATGGCTTTTCACCAGGATCTCTTTGAGTGCAATACTTTTAGTCTTATACTTAAAAGAGGGGACAGATTTTACTTCCATGTTAGTGAAATATGTACATAGTAATAATGTATTACAATTGCTGAAAATTAGACTGACATCCTCCAGAGGCAACAGTCACTTTAAATTGCTTATCCCAAATGTAAGTATAGAACATTTACTTTCAAACTATTCAATTGCTTATATTTCCTCCTCTTAAAGGATTTGATGAACTTTCAAGTAGTTTTTTTCCAATTCTGTGAAGAAAGTCATTGGTAGCTTGATGGGGATGGCATTGATCTATAAATTGCCTTGGGCAGTATGGCCATTTTCACGATATTGATTCTTCCAACCCATGAGCATGGAACATTCTTCCGTTTGTTTGTATCCTCTTTTATTTCATTGAGCAGTGGTTTGTAGTTCTCCTTGAATAGATCCTTCAGATCCCTTGTAAGTTGGATTCCTAGGTATTTTATTCTCTTTGAAGCAATTGTGAATGGGAGTTCACTCATGATTTGGCTCTCTGTTTGTCTGTGATTGGTGTACAAGAATGCTTGTGATTTTTGTACATTGATTTTGTATCCTGAGACTTTGCTGAAGTTGCTAATCAGCTTAAGGAGATTTTGGGCTGAGACAATGGGGTTTTCTAGATATACAATCATGTCATCTGCAAACAGGGACAATTTGATTTCCTCTTTTCCTAATTGAATACCCTTTATTTCCTTCTCCTGCCTGATTGCCCTGGCCAGAACTTCCAGCACTATGTTGAATAGGAGTGGTGAGAGAGGGCATCCCTGTCTTATGCCAGTTTTCAAAGGGAATGCTTCCAGTTTTTGCCTATTCAGTATGATATTGGCTGTGGGTTTGTCATAGATAGCTCTTATTATTTTGAGATACGTCCCATCAATACCTAATTTATTGAAAGTTTTTAGCATGAAGGGTTGTTGAATTTTGTCAAAGGCCTTTTCTGCATCTATTGAGATAATCATGTGGTTTTTGTCTTTGGTTCTGTTTATATGCTGGATTACATTTATTGATTTGCGTATGTTGAACCAGCCTTGCATCCCAGGGATGAAGCCCACTTGATCATGGTGGATAAGCTTTTTGATGTGCTGCTGGATTCGGTTTGCCAGTATTTTGTTGAGGATTTTTGCATCAATGTTCATCAAGGATATTGGTCTGAAATTCTCTTTTTTGGTTGTGTCTCTGCAAGGCTTTGGTATCAGGACAATGCTGGCCTCATAAAATGTGTTAGGGAGGATTCCCTCTTTTTCTATCAATTGGAATAGTTTCAGAAGGAATGGTACCAGTTCCTCCTTGTACCTCTGGCAGAATTCGGCTGTGAATCCATCAGGTCCTGGACTCTTTTTGGTTGGTAAGCTATTGATTATTGCCACAATTTCAGAGCCTGTTATTGGTCTATTCAGAGATTCAACTTCTTCCTGGTTTAGTCTTGGGAGGGTGTATTTGTCGAGGAATTTATCCATTTCTTCTAGATTTTCTAGTTTATTTGTGTAGAGGTGTTTGTAGTATTCTCTGATGGTAGATTGTATTTCTGTGGGATCGGTGGTGATATCCCCTTTTTCATTTTTTATTGCATCTATTTGATTCTTCTCTCTTTTCTTCCTTATTAGTCTTGCTAGTGGTCTATCAATTTTGTTGATCTTTTCAAAAAACTAGCTCCTGGATTCATTAATTTTTTGAAGAGTTTTTTGTGTCTCTATTTCTTTCAGTTCTGCTCTGATTTTAGTTATTTCTAGCCTTCCACATATCTACAACTATCTGATCTTTGACAAACCTGACAAAAACAAGAAATGGGGAAAGGATTCCCTGTTTAATAAATGGTGCTGGGAAAACTGGCTAGCCATATGTAGAAAGCTGAAACTGGATCCCTTCCTTACATCTTATACAAAAATTAATTCAAGATGGATTAAAGACTTACATGTTACACCTAAAACCATAAAAACCCTAGTAGTAAACCTAGGCAATACCATCCAGGACATAGGCATGGGCAAGGACTTCATGTCTAAAACACCAAAAGCAACGGCAACAAAAGCCAAAATTGACAAATGGGCTCTAATTAAACTAAAGAGCTTCTGCACAGCAAAAGAAACTACCATCAGAGTGAACAGGCAACCTACAAAATGGGAGAAAATTTTCGCAACCTACTCATTTAACAAAGGGCTAATATCCAGAATCTACAATCCAGAAATTTACAAGAAAAAAACAAGCAACCCCATCAAAAAGTGGGTGAAGGACATGAACAGACACTTCTCAAAAGAAGACATTTATGCAGCCAAAAAACACATGCAAAAATGCTCATCATCACTGGCCATCAGAGAAATGCAAATCAAAACCACAATGAGATACCATCTCACACCAGTTAGAATGGCCATCATTAAAAAGTCAGGAAATAACACATGCTGGAGAGGATGTGGAGAAATAGGAACACTTTTACACTGTTGGTGGCACTGTAAACTAGTTCAACCATTGTGGAAGTCAGTGTGGCAATTCCTCAGGGATCTAGAACTAGAAATACCATTTGACCCAGCCATCCCATTACTGGGTATATACCCAAAGGACTATAAATCATGCTGCTATAAAGACACATGCACACGTATGTTTATTGCTGCACTATTCACAATAGCAAAGACTTGGAACCAACCCAAATGTCCAACAACAATAGACTGGATTAAGAAAATGTGGCACATATACACCATGGAATACTATGCAGCCATAAAAAATGATGAGTTCATGTCCTTTGTAGGGACATGGATGAAACTGGAAACCATCATTCTCGGTAAACTATCGCAAGGACAAAAAACCAAGCACCGCATGTTCTCACTCATAGGTGGGAATTGAACAATGAGAACTCACAGACGCAGGAAGGGGAACATCACACTCCGGGGACTGTTGTGGGGTGGGGGGAGGGGGGAGGGACAGCATTAGGAGATATACCTAATGCTAAATGACGAATTAATGGGTGCAGCAAACCAACATGGCACATGGATACATATGTAACAAACCTGCACATTGTGCACATGTACCCTAAAACCTAAAGTATAATAATAAAATAAAATAAAATAAAATAAAATAAAGGATTTGATATACTGAAGAATTTAGGCAATTGTAGAGCACCAAATTAGTTAATTTTCCAGTATTATTCACAAATCATTTGTTGATTAAATTGAATTCTTGTTAAATGAATAAAAATTGCTTTGACAAATTCCAAATTACTTCTTGTATCTCTTGAAAGATTCAGTAATTTGAAATGTGCTTATAGTTGAAAACTAAAATAATAGAATTAGGGTGCCATTTTTGTCTTCCATTTGATTACAATAAATGTATTCTCTCTGAGTATAGCTAATAGGCATATTGTCTCTTTCCCTATGTATATGGTCATCATCTTTATCATTAACAACAGATATAAATGCAATCCTCTGGAGGGCATTGGGCAAATGAGAATACGTCATATAGTTTATAATTTATTTAGAGTTATATTCCTTTTAGTATTGAGTATAATAGTGACATCTACTGTGCATAAACTTAGTTATTTAGTAAGCATTCAATAAATTTATAATGCAACATATCCAAAGTCTGATTTCATAAGTGTTCTGTGACAAGGACGACAAAACAATATGACTCTTACTACTAAAATGCTATGAAGAATGAATCCACCCATCCCAAGCAGTTTACAATATTAGTGGAATTTTAATGGCTTAATATTAAAGTTATTAACAAAGAAAATTAGTAACAAATAAATATAACTGCATTAAATTATTCTAACATGAAGCTATTTCTCTTAGAAGTGATCTGTCAATTCCTCTGATGTTTTACTTTACTAAATCTTCGTTCACTTTGCATCATAATTTCTTACTTTCATAGAACTTTATTAATGGAGGGTCACATTAGTAATAGCTTATCCACTATCCATTTAGTTTTTCTTTAACTTTTTTTTTTAACATCATTAACTTTAAGCAATAATCAAGCACTTCCCACTCCGAGCAACAAAATAAATAAAAAAAATAGCCACTTAGAATGCACATTTCTCAGTATATTGTTAAATTTGTGAAATGAGAGGCCTTTAGACTGAGACAGCTCCAACACCCTGGGTTCCTGCATAAAAATGAAACTTAAGCTCAGCAAATCACAGGGTAGGCATTACTTATATTGTTTTAAACTTCTTAGTGGGATAGTTCAAATAACTCAATTGCTCAAACGTCAACCAAATTATTTTGCTGCTTACTTTCCACTTCACCCTATAAGAGCCTTTCCCTGTGCCCTTTTATCTGAGACCGTGTTCTCTTGCAGTCTAGAGCTGCCTGATTCATGAATCACTATCAGCTCAGATACACTTCTTAAAATTTTAATTTACCAAAGTTTATCTCTTAACACTGTTTATAAAAATACTTTGATGAATACCTTACCTCAATGCTTTATAAAGACCACACATAAATACTTGATGATGCCTGAATTTATATTATATACTGAAAAGTAATTATTCATTTAATAAGCATACATGTAGGATCTACACAACATATTGTAGAGTGTTGAGATTAGTTTTAATTTTCTTCTTAACAATGCATTTGAGTGGAGAAAATGCCGTTTTTATTCTAGTTTCCTGCTTTAGGAATTTAATTTTCACCAGTGCTGCTATAAACTCTAGAAATAGTACTTTTAGTCAACTTTCCCTTTGCTAAGTCTTCTCTGTCCATCCTTTTAATCCATTTCCTTGAGTCTAAGTGCAAATTTTTACAATTAATTAAGAAGATTGTCCTCTGTAATCTACCTCAAGTCTCTCATCTCTTTCTATCAAGAATATGTAGAAAGTGATTTCATTATTAAATTATTGTCATACTTTTCCTGACTTCCTTTTCTTCCTTTTGCCTCCAAATGCTTTAGCCACTATAATTTGTGGTCTGAATGCCAATTTTACTACTGCTACTAATCTGCATTGCACAGAATGTTGATTTGTCAAAGTAGACTCAGGCGCATCATAAATCCCTCACACCAAAATTTGCTAATGCTTGTTGTATTCACTTAATGAAGTACCACAAGTTGGGTGGCTTAGGATAAGAGTAATGTATCTCCTATAACTCTGGAGGCCAGAAGTCTGAAATCATTTTTCTGTAGGGTCACATGCTAAGTAATATTCTAGGGAAAAATTCTTTCCATGCCTTTCTCTTAGTTTCTGGTGTAGCTGGCAATCCTTGATGTTCTTTAGTTTGCAGATGAATAACATCAACTTCTGCCTCCATTGTTACATGATATTCTCCCCCTACATATTCATATCATTTTTTAATAAGGACATAAGTCATACTGAATTAAGGACTCATTCTACTCCAGTATGACTTTGTTTTAACTATTTATGTCTCTGAGACTCTATTTTCAAATAAGTTTGCATTCTGTGGTACTGAGAGATAGGACTCCAACTTTTACTTTTGCTGGATGCAGTTCAACCTATAACACTTCCCAAATGATACAAGAAAAATCAGGCACAGATTCAGCATTCTTTTCTAGAGAGGTCTCCAAACTTATCCTATGAAGTTTTTTAATGGCCTCTTTTCCCACAGTGTAGCACGTTTAACTTTTGGATTGATAGGTCAACACTGACAATCCCTGTGGTATAGATGTGTAAGTTTAGACTTTGCTAAGTCTTATGCTTGGTGAATCATGCAAGGGTAGGAGACTATGTGTTACTTTCCACTTTGTAGCCAGGTGCATCTCTCAACCAATAAATTCTGGGATTTTCAATGATCAATTTAATGAGATCAAACATAGCCTGCTAAGAGTAACCATAGGTGAAAACTTTTCTAGTTACTTCCCAGCTAGAAAACTACTCTGAGCATATTTATAGACGGCTCTGGTTTATGTCCACAGCACCTGAGATGTCTCCTAGGAAGGAGAAAATGAGTTACAGGCCCTGTGTGTGATCACCAGATTGTGAGAGGGCTCTAATGATCCCTATTTTAGGTATTCACATTTGTGTGTAGTTTCCTGTCACATGTTAATTGGATTGGTGTTTGACCAACAGAATATAACAGAAGTCATTATATATGACTTCACGGACAGGATCATAAAAGACACTGTGGCTTGGAGCTTTTCTCTAATAAGAGGAGCTGTATCTGCTGCCATGAGAACACTCAAATAGTCCTATGAGCTGCAAGCCAGGACCTGAGGCCTCCTGTCAACAGCTAGCAAGGAACTAAGACCTTCTGCCAAGAACCTAAGTGAGCCATGATATAAGCAGATTTTCCAGTCCCGGTCAACCTTCTGATGGCTTTAGTCCCAGCTGATATCTTGACTGCACCTTGTGAGAGACGCTGATCCTGAACCACCCAGCTAAGCCACTATTTAATCCCTGACTCACAGAAACTTTGTGATAATAAATGTGCTAATTTGCTAAATTTGGGGGTAGTTTTTAATGCAGCAGTAGATAACTAATATACACGGTTAACTTTTTCAGTGTCTTGTAATACTTTTCACTAATTTTACATATGTTGGGAATTGCTTTTCTCCTCCCAGAGTATATTTTAAAATTTCTTATTGGTTTAGGAAGGCTTCTTTCTCTTTGTATCCATGGTTCTTCAACTTTCTGTCTCCGTAATCTGAACACTGTGTTGTCTAGCTGAATTTAGCCTGAGTTGCTCTCTGTTTTATATATGAAAATGTGACTGATAAATTAACTCAAGTTTTGCTAATGGAGTAGGGCAGCATAGAAGAAATTCTTGATTGGGGGTAAATAAGAGTGAATTATTTCATTTAGAAGAAGGAGGAACATCATGCCACTTTCTGATTTGTATTATTAAATACATCCCAGGTTTTAGTTGTTCTGAGATATTGTTATTTAACAATTTTATATTCAATATTCATGTCATTTCCATGTTTATGTAGTTTCACTGAAACTGATTTCTTAGCTTTATTCATGGATTTACACATGCAAATAACACTTAAATGATAATTCCTCAAGGGTACGCTTTCATTTTAGGACATCTTTTAATTTCTGTGTCCTAGCTTTAAAGTCATTGGGGATGCTAACTTCATTTATGATTAAAATATTTTTTTAATACATAGGAAGATTCTAAATTTTGCAAGATTTCTTAAATTTAGTGTTATTCTAGACAAAGAACTTCTTATTTTTACAGAGATGAAACTTATATTAATTACTTATTCTACAGCTCACATTTCAAGTTTAAAATTCTGCTACAAGTTTAACCTGCTCTCATTGGAATTGTTCTTTCCCTTATGCAGTTTTCATTATATTTTCCATTAGTGAAAAAAAGCAATGACCCAAGGAATCCATGTGTCTAAGACATATAATTTCAGAAAGCGACAACTACATCATTGATTTTTCCCTCCCAAATGATGTGCTGTGAAAAAGAGAAAGGATATAGAGATTCAGTATAAAATAAGGACATGTTTCAGCAATATGAAACAATTTCACCTCAGATTCTTACTGAATACAGATTTTTTTTTAATTTTAAAAGACATTTACCCCCAACAAACACAGTCACAGACTCCCCTTCTTCTCTTTCCTTCTCTCTCTCTCCACTTCCTGTTTGGCAGTAATTTTTTATACATATACAACTTTTTTTAGATGTTCTTAAGAGTATTTTCATAATTACATAAAATACAAGCTAGCATAATTTAACAATAGGTGAGAAATAACTTTCATATGAGCTAGTATAAAGGCGTTTTTTTCTTATTAATACTTTATCACTGATTTTGTTGAAATCTACCACAAAGTTTCTATGTCTAGAGAAACTCTAGAAGGGTGACATTTGCTCTTGAGAAATTCCAAGGAGGAAGAGTAAAAGTTGCCAATGGTAATTCTGTTGTATCTGAGAAAAGTAGAGTGATAAGAAAATAAGGACAGGAGACTGAGAGAATCTCACTGACAGCTTTAATGCTGAAGAGTTAAACTACAGAAAGGAGTGAATGATGAAGCAGGAAGGGAACCAACTGTGTGCTTGCCACTCACTTAACCCAAAAGCCATCTAGTCACTGGACTAAGAAATACATTTCAGAGGCTGAGCGCGGTGGTCACACCTCCCAGCACTTTGGGAGGTGGAGGTGGATGGATCGCCTGAATTCAGGAGCTCAAGACCAGCTTCAAGACCAGCCAGGCTAGCCTGGCCAACATGGTGAAACCCTGTCTGTAATAAAAATACAAAAAAATTAGCCGGGCGTGGTGGTGGGCGCCTATAATCCCAGCTACTCAGGAGGCTGAGGCAGGAGAATGGCTTGAACCTAGGAGGCAGAAGTTGCAGTGAGCCAAGATTGTGCCACTGTACTCCAGCATGGGCAACAAGAGTGAAACAATGTCTCCAGAAAAAAAAAAGAGAAAGAAAGAAAGAAATACATTTCAGGAGGCTCTCTCAAGACAAAGATTTAAGAAATTGAAAATCTAAGACAATAATAACAATAATGAAGATGATGACAACAGCAAAGACACAATTCTCATTCATTGAGTGCCTCATTTGATAAACGATACATTAATTAATAGTGGAAGAACAGCGCTGAAGTTTGGATAATAATGCTGTACAAAAAACATGGAAACCTCTGGTGCAAATTCACATATTTCATAACAAATAAAAAGAGACAGAGAGAAAAACATTATCAGAGAAGTAAAGGTCCCTATCCTTTCATATAGTCCCAGGTATTTCTATCCTACTTCCGCTCTGAAGGATTTCTGAACTGTATGCAGTAATTTATAGAAATCATCAACTCTTACCTTCTGCCATCCCGTCCTGATCCCATATTAAATCCAAGTGTTGAGTAGACTTGGGTTTCTCTCTATAAAAATTAAGAAAACAAAGAAATTTCACAATGGTCAAGGAAAGATATTGCCATTTAAGAGGAGAAAAATATTTATAATCCATTTAACAATAGTTATTGCTTATTTCTTATGTGCCAGGAAATGTGCTAGTAACGGGGGAATCAAGAATGAGATCAAAGAGACATTCAACCCCTTCACTAAATTTACTGTGAGGACAAAAATGAGTGTGTTTTTAAAAAAATTCTGGGTTCAGTTCTTAGTAAAACTCAATAAGTTTTACTAAGAGAAACAATGCCAAAAGAAAAGACTGCGGAAGGAAAAGATTATTGAAGTAAAACCTCTGATGGGACTAGTTTTCTCATCTTAAAATTTGTATGGACTCCTTATCTCCCTCTAGCAGCTATCTTATCCCACTCTACCATCATTTTTTTCCCCTGGGCATTATTGTAAGCATTGGAGATACAGTAGTGAAATAAACAGTCAAAATGTCCTGCCCTCCTGAAATTTGTCATCTAGTGGACTTGGAAGTCCTCATCTTGATTGGTTTCCTACTGGCAAGAGTTGGAGTTGATAATTATCCTTGAAATACTCTCTATTTGTTTTAATGGTGTCCCTCTTCCTTTTTGATACTTTTTGTCATGATCCTTTCCCGGATCATCCTTGGCCTTTGGGGTTTTTATTTTCTCTATTTGCAATTATTCCTAGGTGATCTTCTTCAATTGCCCGACGATCAAATATGTGTTTCTCACTCTAACTTCTCCACTGAAATAAAGACTTATATGCACAAATTTCAACTTGTAATTACCATTTAGAAATCAAACATGCCAAGCAAAACATGCAAAGAAATCCTGCTTTCACCTAATATTTTCTATGCCCTCAAATAGTATCAATGTTTTTCTAGTTACTTGAGCTAGTTACTTGAGCTAGAATCTTAAATTCATTCTCGATATCTCTCTTAAAATGCACATCCAGCTAGTTCTCCTTGTAAAATATGTACCAAATGAATCTATCGAGTTCTGCATATCACTGTTGCTGTCTCCCATGTCCAAGTCATTAACATGTCTTGTATGACTCTCAAAGTGATATTTCTGATTCATCAATCTTCACTCTAATCAATTCATTTTCCACATAGCAGCCAGCAAAGTCTTTAATATTCTATATTTTAATCTTTGTAAAGTGGGATGGTAATTACTTCATCAACTCCTCTCGTTTCTTCAATTTATTGATTATTTCTATTCCCTTAATATCCTCCAATTTTCATCTGTGTTCATCTCTTTCTGGTCAAAAGAGGAATCTATACCGTACACATGTTCTAGTATCCAATCTCTTTCCTTAGAGTTATAATACGACATCTGCTTCTAAGTTATTTAAAATATTAGTTTATCAAATATTTTGCCTCTCTAGGACATAGAACACTATATTTCCAGTATTTGATTAAAGATTTTTTACTACCCACCAAGTGGCTATTAAGCCAATCTAATATTTTAACACTGAGTTACATAACATTGTACCAATTTTTAGACTAATCAAATTGAGCTAGATTATACCGTGACAATAGAACCCTACAATCTCAGTGACATAAAGCGCACGTGCACACACACACATACACACACACACACATGCGTGCTCATGTACCCAAACACAACACTATTTCTTGCTCAGAGGAGGTCAATAGGAAAACTCATAGTCACTCAAAGGCTGAGAGAAGTTTATCCTTTCTTGATTCACCAATGTCACTACAGCAATGAGAAGAAAATATCGTGAATCAAACACTGTCCCTAAAAATTTTCTTCCAGAATAGGGCATTTGATTTCTGCTTACATTTCCTTTGCAGCAGCAAGTCACATAGATGTATGTACATATCTACAGAGGGGATGGGGAAATGCAAATCTACTATGTGGCAGAAAGAAGAAAATCAGAAAAGACTTGGTGAATAGCACTGTTTTAAAACAATGAACATACACTATTTTATGGAGTTTGGAGTTTGTGCTAAGTGCCAAATGGAGCCATTTAGAGAATGTTAAGCCGGCGAGTGAAACTATCTGATATATATTTTTAAAGGTTTCTTTTCTTATACTGGTATGAAACATAAACTAGAATATCTTTATCTTATTCTAAAATACAGCATAAACACAGTTGACCCCATGTTCCACCTGACTACACATGCATGAGACAGCAACTGTGGGATCATCATCTGCGACATATTCCCACTGTTTCAACAGGTGACACAGCCTCCTTTATCTGGGGCATCAATCACCACTTGCCCTGGACATGGGAAAAGAGCACAACAAACTACCTACCAGCTTGAGGAATACAACTACATTGCTTACCCAGTTTGTTCTACTATACCTGTTGCCTATTGATGGATAATAGCATTTGTAGAAGCCAATAAATATTGCTCTGAAATTGAGTTTAGAAACAACTGGGAAATAAGACAAAGGAATGTGATTGGAGACAATGTTTCAAAGTAGAGGTAAAATCACATTCCCTAATATGTGCTCTGAATTGAATGTCTTCCCCCCAAACTATAGTTCTCCTCATTGAAGAGGCAGTATTCCCTGATAAGCTTGCAATATGGATTAAAAGAGAAATACAGAGAGTGATAAACATTCTCTCCTACAGAATGGCAAAAGCTGAAGTTGTAGCTGTTTTATGTTTTTGTTGTTAATATTCTTTTTTAGTGTGTGGAATTCAACATTTGCTCTTTTCAAGCCCTTGGAAAAGAAGTTGTGATTAAGGACATTTAGTTGCACAAGAAAGGGACTGTAATAGTTTAGGGGTCAGAAAGCCTGGATTTAAATATTTCTTGGCACCAAATAATTGCTTAGTGACTACAAATGAGTGTGGAGACACCACTGCTGTGTGGTGTGGACTAGCTAGTCTGCTAGCAGAGACTAATTGGTTACTCTTTAATGTGTAAACTTTGGTGTGCTGCTAAGGCCTACAATCCTGGATTTAAAATTTCAGTTATGTCACAGATTAATTACTAAAGTTAAGCAAGATATGCTTTTAACTTTCTTTGAAAACAATCACCTGCCAATTTTGGTTGAATATAATATATGGGACACTGTACTTCAGGTCCGCTGCAAATTATCTCATTTAAAGAACCCATGAGAAATATATTGTTACCATGTTCATTTTTGCAGATCAGAAAATTAAGACTTATTGAGGGTAACTTACTAGCCCCAAATCATAGTGTTAGTACCTTCCAGAGCAGTGATTTAAACTAAAGCTCATCTGATACCAGTGCCAGTACCACCAAGTAGAACCTTGTTTTGTTGTTGTTGCTGCTGTTTTTAAAAAGTGGGACAAATAATTGTAGCAGAAGAAGCCAAGGTTATAAAGGAAAAATATTTGAGAAAACTAAGGATAGGTGGTAACTACATTGACTGGAGTAATTGCTTGGCAGTTGAAACTATTGAGAAACTGCTTTTAGGTTTGGATAATTCACAAAGAGAAGTTATGTGATCGTGAAGCCCTTTCATGCAGTAGCTACGCTGTATTGCTGGATGAGTCAGTCCTACTAAAATAAGCTTTCAGGCTTGACAGAAGAGTTGCTTGACATTAGGTTAGGGCTCCCTCCACATGGGAACTTTTGGTCTGCATCTAATACTTCCAGTCATCCTTGGAACAAAACAGATTTCTGGATCCTTCCATCATTACATGTGACGGAGTGAATGAAACTGGTGACTTGAAGCTTTAGGGAAAGATAACTTAGGCTAATTGAGAGCAAAACTTGCTACACTGGAATCCAAATAACTGCACTGCATTATGACAAGATTATGTTGTTTTCTTGAAGATTGTCCTATACATGAAATTGCCTTGATCCTAAAGAGAAACCCTAATGAAAGAAACTCACTAACTCTTGCCTCCTTTAGTCCTCAACTTTCTATTATGCATTCTACACCTAGAAGATTTAAATGGTCTGCTCTGAGTGAAGAAAAGGAAGATTGATTTTCTGTTAGAGCTATTTAAATGGATGATATATGACCCATAGGAATGAAATTAGAATATGCAATCCTAATTTAGAGGTAATTTTAATTAATGACTTAAAGGGACATTTTAAATAAATGACACACCTCCCTGTCTTTCTAAATTAAGATATGAAATACATAACTGGAATGCAAAGTTGCCTCCCCAGAATATTCACTAAAATATTCAAATCACTCATTTACATGGTACTTGTTATAAATTTAAATTCTGAGAGAACTTTCTTGTCTCCAATTTTGTGCCAATTATATTCAAGCAATACAAATGTCTCATAAAAAAAAAGTAACAGTTATAGAGAGGGAGCCCTTCCCTTAAAAAAAAAAAAAAACATGTAAAACTGAACCATATTCTGATCTTAGCCATTTCTGCCTTTTAAAGAGCTGAATGAGGTTAGTGGCTGCATAATTCAGAGGAGTGGAGGAAATTAAAATATGTTTACTCCTTTTATCGTATAGGGCTTTGTTGTCAGAAGGAGATTAAATATCAGACATTTTATTAATAATAATGCCTTTGCCAGTGTAGGGTGCTAACAGTTGGCACCTGGTGTAGGTGGCCCATTGCTTAGTAGAATACATTAGTGAGTCTTCGTTTCTGCAAAGGCAGAACCTCAGTAAGCTGTAGGAGGTGGAGAACGAACTTCTCCTTTAAGTAAGTGTGAGAATTAAGAGTCTGTGCATGTAGAAGGATTGGTGAATAAAACAGGTCCAGAAAATCGGGGAAGCAGATGGTAGAGAGGAAAGACCTTTTGCCCTGAACAACAGGGCAAAAGGCTGGAGCCCTTGCACAAAATGAGCTAGCAAGAAATCTCGTTGGTGAAGTGGCCAGAATTTTAATTTTTAAACATCTAATAAATCATATATTTACTTTGTGAAATATTAAACCTATAAAAATAAACAGATTTTTTTGTTTGTTTTTTTGAGACAGAGTCTCGCTCTGTTGCTCAGGCTGGAGTGCAGTGGCACGATCTTGGCTCACTGCAAGCTCCGCCTTCCGGGTTCACGCCATTCTCCTGCCTCAGCCTCCCGAGTAGCTGGGACTACAGGCACAAAAATAAACAGAATTTTTAAATCATGCCGTCTGTCCCTGTCACCCAGCTTTAGCAGTTACCTATGGGTGACCATACTTGTTTTCTCTGTGCCCAGATCCCTTTCCTTTCCACACTCCTCCTGGATCATTTTGAATCAAATCCCAGTCATCCTATAATTACTTCTTAAATATTTCAGTTAGTTCTAAAATATAATGGCTATTTTTAAAAAATCACCACAGTACCATTATTATGCCCTAAAAAGGAATGATAGATCCTCAACATAATTGCATACCTAACTGGTGTTCACATTCTCCGTCTCATAATTTCACTTTTTAACCGTTTAAAATCACTTATACATCCCCAATCTTAATTCATTTGTCTTCTTCTCTATTTCTCTTTCTCCCTACTATTTTTTGAAGACACATAGTCCTTTTTCCTTAGAGTTTGCCACATTCTCAATTTTGCTGATTACATATCTATAGTGTTGTCAAATATGTACTTTTTTCCCTCTATTTTTTAGAAATTGAAGGTTAGATACAGAGACTTCATGAGATGCAGATTTGATATTTTTTGTGAAGAATATAAGTGGTATTGTGTTCTCCCATCAGGACACAAGGCTTGTGCTACTCTCTCCCTTTTTCTCATGTTATCAACATTATTTATTCCTACATTCAGTATTTATTAGAGGGTACAATTCTCAGTCTATCATTACTTCTTAATTTATTAGCAGGAATATTCCTATAATGAGTAACTTGAAAAACTTTTAAGAATTGCAATTTTGGAGCTTCAGTTTTTCTTGCACATTTAGTGAATGTAATGGTATTTAGTGAAATTAGTGTCCACTAAATAATAATTTATTAATTGATTTGTTGGTGTGTTAAGTGCTTAACATAATAACCAGGTATAGCTTTATTTCTACTCTGCTTGATAAATGTATCAATATTAAAGTTCTCATATGTTGCTTATTTATAACAGCTATTATTTGTCTTTAGAGAAATGCAATCCCACTTGGCCATTGTTATTCTCAGTTATGACTGCAAAGCAGAAAATGAAGAAATAATGTTTCTATTTGGTTGATGCAATTGAAAGGCTATAATGAAACATTCTGATAATTGGGATTTTCCATGAGTTCCCTTACTTTCAAATCATTTTGTAAGATTTTCCTTTTGAAGACATTTATTCATTTTTTAAAAAATGAGGCTTGTGCCTTTAAGGTCTACTGGTATAAAACTTTCATTATAATCCTGAGAGATCATGTCCCTATTGTAATTCACTTTATGGAGAAAATGAACTGATTATATGGAAAAATGGAGACTCTATAATCCCTTTACAGTTCAGCTTAACACTTTAATTGTAATAGGCGTTATGTGCCAGGGGAAAAATAAACTTCTTTAGTTTATCCTTTTCCTTTCACCACAAATTATTGTCTTCTCCAGTAAAGTTTAAGTTTCCATGGCTGTTAGAAAACGAGAATCTGTATCTATTTTCATGTAAGTGGAGAATTTCTTATCCAAAATTTTTCACTAGATACCACTATCTACACAGCGCTATTATTAGCTCAGTGTCTTCTCCTCATCATTGATCACAATATGTTTTGAAATGTGCTTGCCGAATGGTTCAATACCATCAATGTATGCACTCAGTCAAACATTTAAATATCTACCATGTGACAAACCCTGTGCTAAGCTCAATTTCTTTCTTCAAGGGGCTTATACAAGTGCAATCCATTGAAATAAATATCAACAGAGTTGTGTGTAGATATGTAAAAAATAAAAATAAATATGTAAGAAATAAATTTATACATGGCTTGGAGGATGAAGAAAGGAAGATGAACCAGATTAAGAAAGGAAGCAAGAAGAGGCAAGGGACTCCAAGCAGAGAGAGTAACATGTACACAGTCACTGAAACACAAGTCAGAGGACCTCAGACAGGCCTGATCATGGTCATTTGCCATATGGCACTGCTTTCTCCCTTCAGCAGTACATAGTCTTGATCAATTGCACCAGAGAAAATAGGACCACATAGTATGGGCCATTCCATTCTTAAGAGACAATTTATAAAATTTCTAACAGGTGGTAAGATTGGAAGGCAGGGTATGTAATATGGCACTTACACATTTTACTGTATTATGAGAAATATTGGGTAGTTTTATATGTTGGGTAGTTTTCATATCTCTATGTGAGAAACTAGCATTAAATATTCTTGTATTCTAAATCATTTGGGGTGTAAAATAGGGACAGAGGTCACCTTGTCAAAGAATAACATAACGACAAGTTAATGATCGTGGAGCTTTGTCTAGATAAACCTCTTCCTATCTACCCTCAAAAAAAAAGTAGGTGATCTACTTTTTAGAAACATAAAAGGCCCACCAACAGGTGAGAAAACAATATACACAACTAATATCTCATAATTGCTTAATTACTTGAAGTTATTGTGAGTACAAAATGAAGGAACATTATAAATAAACAAAAAACTTCTAGTCTGTCTCATGCTGTTCTGAACTTCTGATTCATGCCTTAAAAAATAAAACAAACCAAAACCTAACTAATTAGTAAGTAACCTGAAAAGTTAATGGTGACTGCCTTATCTTTGTCTAGAAATTCCTCTAAAATACATTCACAGAATTGCATTAGTTCAATATTGTTGAAGATGTAGGGTATAAAAATTTTGAGGGAAGAAATGAGGAATGCTGATGCTACACCCCAAGGGAGATGTCCAGAGGAAGTTTTTTACTTTATAACTTCTGTTACCTATCTGAAGAAGAATATGGAGAAAGAGAGGGGGTTGATATCGGGCATTAGAGAGTTTAATCATGCAACTTGTAATGACTGGAGTTTGGCCTCCAACAAAGACCTTCTGCCTCCAGAATCTGCTCTCAGTTATTTTACTGTATTCTCAACATGTATAGAAGGTAGCCAGATGGAAAAGTTTGCTGCTGCATTTAGGGAAACAGATATAGTTTGTATAAAGTTGTAAAATACTTGGAAACATAAGCTGTTATATCATTGAATGATAGACTTTTATTTGCAACAAACTCGCTTTCTTCTGTTTTTCTTTCTAAAATACACTTCAGCTCCTTGTTTCTTTTCCATTAGAGATACTGGCACATATACTCTTGGGTATTTTTTTTTCCTTCCATAAGATTCTATTTCTTATATAGTTTGGGCCAAGTGTAGATTTCACTGAGCTTTTTCAAAGAATAATACTTAATGTTCTTTTTGTATATTATAGAATTTATTATCATTAAAAACATCATAAAAGTTCCTGAATAATTACATCTAGTACCTTATAAAGGGAGCGAGTTTATAGTACTTTAAAGTTAAGCCTATATGTATTACACTTACATTTAGGAAAGTGCCAATGGATTGTTTTCAGGTGATAATACTGTATTAGCCTAATGACATTTTTGAAGGAAAGGTTACTTGGTATCATATATTACATTCATTGACAGAATGGGTACCTACTATTAAAGATAAAGCTATAATAAAGATAAATATATTATGAAATAATAAGTGCTGCTTAGCTGGCTTTGCCAATCTGTTGTGATGTACAGGTTTGATCTTTATGGCAGTGGACACAAAATAACTGAAAATTACCCCACAGCAATTAGGGATCCGGAAGATATTTATTAGTGTTAAACAGGTGACTATGTGTTTGTGTGTGTGTGTGTGTGTGTGTGTGTGTGTGTGTGTTTTCCTTTTCATTCCAAAAATATTTCCAAACTAACATTTACCAGGTCTTGTTCTAAACATTGGGAATAGAGCAATGAACAATTGTGGAAGAAAGTCTTCGCAGAATGGAGTTAACACTTGCCTGTAGGAGACAAACAATAAAGCTTGGACTCAATATAGAAGTTACATTTCTCAAACAAAACAATATAATTTAAATTTTACCATACACTGTGATAGACTCTGTCTCAGAGTGTGACTCCAAATTTCCCAATTCATAGGCTAGGTAAGGTAATGTCCTATGGAATGTCCTAGTATGAGAGGATTTTTTCAATAAAGATGATTGTGATTGTGATTAACTGGATCAACTCAGTAATTTGAACTTGAGATGCAAAGAGACTTACTAATAGGGGCAGAAAACAGCTGAATTATAAGCAAATACTAAGAAACATATAATAGACCACAAACATATTAAATGTTCATAGGAGTATATGGATGGTTTAAAAAAAATGACTCTTACCTTGAAACGCATATAGTTTCATGAGGTCATACAGACATAAAATCAAATAGCTTCAAGAGTTATATAGTAATTTTTAGAAATTTTGGGAGTACATAGCAAGTACATTTATTGTCTACATGAGACGTTTTGATACAGGTATGCAATGAGAAATAATCACATCATGAAGAATGGGGTGTCTATCCCCTCAAACATTTATCCATCAAGTTGCAAACAATTCAATTAGACTCTTTATTTTAAAATGTACAGTTTATTGTTGACTATAGTCACCCCATTATACTGTCAAATACTAGGTCTTATTCATTTTTTTGATACTTTAACCATCCCCATGTATGCCCCATCCCCCCACTGCTTTTCCCAACCTCTGGTAACCATTCTTCTACTCTCTATGTCCATGAGTTCATTTGTTTTGATTTTTAGATTCCACAAATAAGAGAGAACATGCAATGTTTGTCTTTCTGTGCCTGCCTTATTTCACTAAACATTATGAACTCTGGTTCCATCCACGTTGTTTGTTGAAAATGAATGGATCTCATTCTTCTTTTATGGCTGAATAGTACTCCATTGTATATATGTACCACATTTTCTTTATCTGTTCATCTGTTGATGGACACTTAGATTGCTTCTAAATGAGGCCAAGTCAATAGACATATGCTATACTTTTATATTAAGTAACTAGCAGTTGGCACTTTCAGATTACTTATAATATTGTTCACAAACAAATTAAGAACATGTGTATATGTAAATATATAAACTGACTTTTCTTGTACTTAAAATGAATAGGCTAAACCTAAGAATATTTACAGACTCTGAGAGAAACTACCAAATCCACTACTCCTGCAGAATGAGGTGGCCTGGCCCTAGACACATGTGTTCATGAACTTTGTCATATGATCCATAAATATGGAAAGAACTATTTGGATAAGATGAAGATATCTAACTCCAAAGCACCCGATTTATAGGCTAGGTAATGTCCCATGGAATGTCCTAGTATGAGAGGATTTTTTCAATAAAGATGATTGTGATTAACTGGATCAACTCAGTAATTTGAACTTGAAATGCAAAGAGACTCACTAATACGGGCAGAAACGTAATGAACAATGCCAATTTGCAGATGCCAAAAAGTAAAAATGCCCATAAGTAAGTAGAAGCTGTGAAGAGTGTCTTTTGAAAGACTTTTATAATACAGAGGAGGTGTGTGGTTTATAGGAATAATGAAAATAACACACATTGGTTGGAACTGAGTCACTATTACGGAGAGATTACTAGTATACGGATTAACAAACAGTGACTTCTAATAGACAAGGCTAGAATAGAAACCAGTCCCCAGAACCATCTTGGTCCTGAGTGATCTTGTTTTTGAACTATATGCCAGTTTCCTCCAATTTCACTAGACTTGTTTCTGTTCCTTGCATGATGTCTGGCAGGATAGCTTTTCCTGATTCCAGTGAGTTTAATTTTAGCATTTTATTTTAAGGGAAACAAAAACAACAATAACAATTTTTTTTGAATTGAAGGAACATGAATGTGTTTCTCTTCCTTGCAATTAAAACTATTGCAAAGGGAGTGATGTTCTAGCTCAGTATGGCAATGGATGAAAAAAGGATGAAACATAGAAAAGAATCTGCAGTAATTGTGTGGAAGAGGAAAACAGGGGCCTTGATAAGTTCACAATGAAAGGAGCTACTTTTATTGATGGGCAACTATGTGGCAGGCTCTGTGCAAAACCATTTATGTGTTATTGAATTGAGTTCTTATAGAAGGCTTTCAATAATTAAAAATAAGTATTTTATTGATGAAAAAATTAGACTAAGAATGGGTAAGCAGACACTTTAATGTTAAAAACTTCTATTTAGAAGGCTTATTTGACTCTCAAACCATTCTTTACTTCTGAAAAAAAGTTTTTTTTCTGAAAGAAGAAAGTTTTTCTCCAGGCTAAATTTAACTGCTTTCTTGATGAGGAAGATAATGCAAAGGAATAGATGAGAGCTTTTCTTGCAGCTTCATTCAGTCTTTCTCATGTTTATGCTTCAGTTAGTTTAGTAACCTATATATTGTTCTCATTCTCTATTGTTAGTTCAGTCATTATTAACTTAATATGTTTATTTTCTTCACAAAATTCTGGAAACCCTAGGCATGAGTTGTTGATCAAATTCAGTAGAAAAATAAAAACACCCACATTACACAAATGACACACAATAATTGTAAAAGTAAATATATGTCATAAGAAACTGTCCACTTCTCCATTATCTCCACTGCTACCACCCTCCTCAAGGCAACTGTCACTCCTCATTTAGACTATCATTATCACCCCCTACCTGGTCTCCATGATTGTACTCTTCCAATCAATTATGAATAAAACAGTTGGAGTTGCCTTATGGAAATATAATTCAGATTTGTTTTATTCTGTCCAAGTTTGCTTAATGGCTTTCTATAGTTATACTAATGGCTTCCTTTCAGTTATACTAAAAGTATAAATGTTTTAGTTATACTAAAAGCCAGGTTCTTTAATGCAGGCTAGATCCTGCATTAAAGTTCTTTAAGTTTAAAGTTTATTAAGTTCTTTAGTGCAAGCTGGCTCCTGGAGGATCTGGCTGCTCCCAACCTTTTGAAGGAACTAGCTGCTTCCAACAGTTTCTCAACTGTGATCCCTAGGGCCTGGTCACTCTACCTTTTTGTCAGTTGCATGAATTCACTAAATTAGATCCCACCTTAGATCTTTCTCATGTGTTGCTCTCTCTGCCTGGAATGTTCAATCTCACTTACTTTCTTCATTCAAGTATCGCCTTAAATGTCACTTCCTCAGAGCAACTTTCTCAACCAACCTACCCCAAGCTGTTAACCATTCAGTCTTTCTGATGTACTTCTGTTTGCTTTTCCTCAAAGTGCTTTTCACTAACTGAAAGTATTTTTATATGGTTGCTTATTTGTTATCTGTTTCCACAATCTCTTTTTCCTGAGTATAGGGATCCTGACTATTTTGCCCACAACTGTATCTCCTGTGCTCAGAGAATTGTTTCTATCATAGTAGAGAGGCAGGCAATAAGTACTTTTGTTGTAAATGGAATTGAAATATTATTTATGTGGGTGCATTGTGGGAGGTTTGACATTGTTAGAGATAAAGCTCATGAGGGTTACAATCTGCAGGAAATTATGGACTCTATAAAAGAGTGGGCTTGGTCAGGCACAGTGGCTCACTCCTGTAATCCCAGCACTTTGAGAGGCTGAGGTGGGTGGATCACCTGAGGTCAGTAGTTCCAGACATGCCTGGTCAACATGGTGAAACCCCATCTCTACTAATAATATAAAAAAGAAAAAAAAAATAGCCAGGTGTGGTGTTGGGCACCTGTAGTCCCAGCTACCTGGGAGGCTGAGGCAGGAGAATTGCTTGAACCTGGGAGGCAGAGGTTGCAGTGAGCTGAGATCCCACCATTGCACTCCAGCCTGGGCAACAAGAGTGAAACTCCATCTCAAAAAAAAAAAAAAAAAAAAAAAAAGAAAAGAAAAAGCGAGTGGGCTTTTTCCAAAAACAATGGCCAATTTGCTAAAACATTTGAATCAGGGGAGTGATATTTTTCCAGCCTGCATTTTAGAAAAATCAGTAGTTTCAGAAAAAATAGTAACAACAGAAGTATGGTAATAGTAATAGCAGTAATTAAATAATAATAATAGTAGTAGTTGTAGTAAACAGGTATTTGTAGTAAAGAAAAGTTATAATAAAAGTAGCAATTCCCCAATGCAACCTCACTATGCACCAAGTTCTAGGACATACACTTTATGTGTATATTATGTATATATTACACATGCAATATACATATAGTATTTAGTAGTCACAATAGTAATTGCTTAATCTTCATAACCACCCTATGTAGTAGGTACTATTATAGTTCTTATTTTATGTGTGAGAAATCCAGTAACTCATTTGGCAAAGACAATCCCATCTGGGGCCATAGGAGGGTAAATGTTACATGGTGATAAAATAGCTGAAATCTGCCAAGAACAGGATTTCTATTGTAGAGCAGGTGGAACTCAGGGGGAACTTCCACAATAATATTAATAGCTTTTATCCAATCACATATACTTTAATCCAATCATAGATCTAAGATTTGGTATGTTTGAATAGCTTCAAATCAGTAAGCAAGAAAGTGGAATGAATACTTTGACACAGGTTTTTTCACCTCTAAGATTTATGCTTTTTAAATTTTATTTCGGTATGTGTATGTTTTTTGGACTAAATTGTATTCTCTCAAAATTTATACAAAGAAGCCTGACTCCCAGTACCTCAGACTATGATTGTATTTGGAGACAGGACTTTATAAGAGGTAATTAAGTTAAAATAAGGTTGTTAGGCTGGATCCCAATTCAATCTTATTGGAGACTGGAAAGAAGAGTAGAATAGGATTTACAGAGTGACACTAGAAAGGTATGCACACAGAGAAAAGCCCCTAACGTGAGAAAATGGCCATCTGCAAGCCAAGGAGAGAGAAACCAAACCTACCAACACCTCGATCTTGGAATTCTGGCCTCCACAACTATCAGAAAATAAATTTCTGTTCTTTAAACCACTCTGTCTGCGGTATTTTGTAATGACAGCCCTAGCAAATGAATACAGTCTATGTTATTTTTCCTTATCAAACTTATAAAATCAGCTAATTTTTTCAAATTTACTTAATATTTTATATGGGACAAAATTAATGCTATTTTATTTTAATGAAATATTTCTTTTAGAACCCAAATACTTTCTAAGTTGAATGGTATTTCTGTCTTTAGGTCTTTGAGGAATCACCACACTGTCTTCCACAGTGGCTGAACTAATTTGCACCCCCACCAACAGTATATAAGCATTCCTTTTTCTCCACAACCTCTGCAGAATCTGTTATTTTTTGACTTTTCAGTAATAACCATTCTGACTGGTGTTAATATAATATCTCATTGCGGTTTTGATTTGCATTTCTCTAAAGTTTATGATGTTGAGCTTTTTTTCATATGATTGTTGGTTGCATGTATGTCTTCTTTTGAAAAGTGTCTGTTTATGTGGTTTCCCCACTTTTTTATGGAGTTGTTTGTTTGTTTCCTGTAAATTTTAATTCTATTACTGGGTATAAACCCAAAGGAATAGAAATCATTCTATTATAAAGACAAGTGCACGTGCATGTTCGTTGTAGCACTATTCAACCTAAATAGTGGAATCACTATTTGGAATCAACCTAAATGTCCATCAATAATAGACTGGATTAAAAAAATGTAGTACATATACAGCATGGAATGCTATGCAGCCATAAAAATGAATGAGATGATGTTCTTTGCAGGGACATGGATAGAGCTGGGGGCATTATCCTTAGCAAACTAACCCAGGAACATAAAGCCAAATACCACATATTCTCACTTGTAAGTAGGAGCTAAATTGTGAGAACACATGGACACATAGTGGGGAACAACACACACTGGGGCCTACTGGAGGGTGGAGGGTGGGAGGAGTGAGAGGATCAGGAAAAATAACAAGGCTTAATACCTGAGTGATGAAATAATCTGTACAACAATTCCCCATAACACAATTTTACCTATGTAACAAATCTGCACTTGTATCCCTGAACTTAAAATAAAAGTTAAAAAAAGAACCCAAGTACTGTCAAAGGTACATATAAGGTATCCTCCTACCCATGCTTCTCAGCCTGGATTCCTATAGATTTGTCATTAGATTACATTTCTGTAACCTGTAGAATGTTCAACTGTGCATTCTAAGCATCTACAGCAGTGTGGCACACCTATAATAGCTGCTGAATAATAAAATCCACAACATAAGGGCAAATTAGAATATTTTTCTAAATAAAATAAAATCAAATATTATCTCAGGCACAACCTAGACATCTGCAAAAGAGTATAGATTAATATTTTTTTAAGAGAAAAGTACTCATAGGTATCATTTATTTTGCTCCCTTGCCTTTGCCGTTATTGCATTGACTTGAAGTTTTGCTTTGTGAGACTAAAAATCTCCATCTTATTCAGTGAGGCATAATTGCTTCTTGCAGTTAAGATTAATTACCTATTTAATATCTGGGAAGATGAACCCCTGCTGCTAAGTTTTATGATTTCTTCCTCTTCTGTAACATCATATGCTCCTCTGGGGTTGTGGGTAATTAAGCCCTTAACTAACTGCCTTATTATAACTTATTTCAATGAATGTTTTGTTTTTCTTTCCCTTTAAATCAAAGTTTTCTTACTGGTATTTTTTTTTTCCTAGGGGTGTATGAGTGTGCATGTGTGTGTGTGTGTGTGTGCGCGCGCATGTGTGTGTGTGCAGGCACCCCTGCACATTGGCATCAGAAGGATTGTTATCTTTCCCTTTTGGGAAAAACAGCTCTAGTCCGCTATGGTCTAGATAGCTACTTTTTGTTCTCCAGTTGTGCTAGCCAGCTAAAATGGAATTTCCTCTGAGCGTAGAGGTATGTGGCCCAACCTCAGTCCGTGACTGAATTCCAAATGCCACCCATCTGATACGCATCTCTCTGTGTCTTTCCATTTAGGAAACTCATAAATTTATTCAACCGCCATCAAAGAGATAACACAGATTGAGCTCTTCTGTACTAGGCAACATGCTAGGGCTTGGGTATACAAAGATAAACGAGATATGGCTTCTGAGCTTAAGCAGTTCATAGTAGTTAGCAAAACAGATGAACAAATAAAAAACTATTCCGTACAGTCCCTAAATAACTTTAATGTGCTATAACTTTTCAGTGATGAATGTACACACCTACCCTGCTCCATTTCCTTATTATTTCCTTAATCTTATTTACTTATTGTTATTATTCTCTTATTTACTTACTCTTCTTGCACTTTAAATGTAAAGGAACATGCGAAGATTCTTATAAAGCATATTCCTCAGTCTCCCAGAAGGTTCCGACGGGGGTTGAATCTCTGAAGTAATCAATTATTTTGATCAGGAGATTGCTTTTCTGAAGTAGCATCAATTATATAATAATGCAGACTCCTGGACTTTGAAAGAAATGTGGTATTACTCAGTCTTTCATTCTACTGATTAGTTTGAGCAGCAACAATGGAAAGTATTTGTCTGGAAAAAAAAAAGAATAAAAAAAGGGTCATTCTTTTTATCACAATCTTTTGAGTAATGACGTAGCTAAGGAAAACTAAAATATTCTATGATTTGATTGTATTCCCAAGGTAATAAATTCTGGCTTTCTAAAATAACTGATTTCTGCTGACCTTGACACATTTTGACTCTCACATCTTATGTCTATTTTAAGGCATAATCAACTTTTATTGTCTTTTTCTCCACCACCTGCACTCTCCATATAAATAACTCAGTGTAGATTCTTTCGTATTTTTCATTTTCATCAATATCATATATATGGCTATGCATAAATTCTATATATGAGTGTGTATAAATTGCATATGTGTATACACCTTGAGACAAGGTATACACATATACATATGTACATGTATACAATTTTCATGTGTGTGTATATATACATACACATGATTCATGCACACACACATATACATAATGAACATGGTATACATACACATATACACACACACACACATATATATACATATAATTTATACACACCCATATATATGCATGGGATTGTGAACCCCCAATATCTGAGACAGGTCTCAGTCAATTTAGGAAGTTTATTTTGCCAAAGTTAAGGACCAGTGCCCATGACACAGCCTCGGGAGGTACTGATGACATGTGACGAAGGTAGTCAGAGCACAGCTTGGTTTTGTACATTTTAGGGAGACATGAGACATCAATCAACATATGTAAGATGAACATGGGTTCGGTCTGGAAAGGTGGGACAATTCAAAGCAAAGGCAGGACAACTTGAAGCAAGGAGGGGGCTTCCAGGTCATAGGTAGATTAGAGACAAATATTTGCATTCTTTTGAGTTTCTGATTAGCCTTTCCATAGGAGGCAATCAGATATGCATTTATCTCAGTGAGCAGAGGGATGACTTTGAATGGAATGGGAGACAGGTTTGCCCTAAGCAGTTCCCAGCTTGATTTTTCCCTTTAGCTTAGTGATTCTGTGGCCCCAAGATTTATTTTCCTTTTACGGAATTTTTTGATCTTTAGTTTTCATATGAAATCATAATATTTTTACCATATGGAAACTTTTCCAAGCCAACTTGTATAGTTATAATTTATTCCTTTTAATAGCTTTTTATTTTCCATGTTATTAATATACAATAATTTATTTCACTATTCCTCTATCAATGGATGTAAAATTGGTTTGATCCTTTATCATTTTTTGTGTGTTTTTCATTGTGTTTTTGTTCCACATCAAATAACTCATACAACTCAACAACAACAAAAATAATCTCATTAAAAAGTGAGCAAAGGACATGAATTGGCATTTTTTCAAAAGAAGACATAGAAATGGCCAAAACGCATATGGGAAAATGCTTAACATCACCAATCATGTGAGAAATGTAAGTTAAAATCACAGTGAGAAATTGTCTTTACACCAGTCAAAATGGTAACTATTAAAAAGGCAAAAAATAACAAATGGTGGCAAGGATGCAGAGAAAAAGGGAATGCTTATACGCTGTTGGTTGGAATTATATAAATTAACAAAAGATTGTAATAAATTAATATGACCTCTATGGAAAATCTCTTATGGACATTTCTCAAAGAATTAAAGATAAAACTACCATTTGACACAGCAATTACACTACTTGGTATCTATCCAAAGGAAAAGAAATCATTATATCAACAGGACACCTGCACTCCTGTGTTTTTCACAGCATTATTCACAATAGCAAAGACTTGGGATCAATCTAAGTATCCATCAATGGATGATTGGATTAAAAAAGTTATATATATGTATATATATATATAACTTTTTTATTATAACATCACATATATATATGATGAACACTATTCAGCCATAAACAAGAGTGAAATCATGTATTTTACAGCAGCATGGATGAAACTGGAGGCCATTACCTTAAGTGTAGCAAGTCAGACACGGAAAGACAAATATCGCTTGTTCTCATTTATTAGTGGGAGCTAAAAAATGGGTACACATGGGTGTAGATTGTGGAATGATATTCAATAGAAACTTGGAAGGGTGGCTGGGGTTGGAGGAGAGTGGATGATGAGAGATTACTTAATGTGTACAATGTATTTATTTGGGTGATAAATACCGTAAAAGCCCTGACATCACCACTATACAATCTATCCACGTAACAACATTTAACTTGTACTCCATAAATTTATACAAATAATTCAAAATAACCAATCACCAGCATGGTTTGAGTAAATATTGAGCAAGTTGAGAACTTTTATTTTCACTATCAAGCAAGGTGGATCCTGTAATGTTTGCCACCAATCACACACTAGACTTCAGGACATTTTCTGTAATATCACACAAAAATTTTTAGGAAAGCTTTTAAAACAGAGTTCAACAAGAAGAGGAGCCAGAGATCCTCAGTCTTCATTATCACCCACAGAAATTCCTGCCAGGGATAGAGCAGCTTATTGGATACACACTCAGTGCATAAATGTTCCAAGAAAGGAATCCTATTCACTGTTGTAAATTTGTCAGTGGAGAAATAAATATTCTAGCTTGTTCCAGATAAGGCAGATATTTCTTGTGAGATATTTACATTGGTTTGGAGAAAGCCAATTGCCCAGCACCTAGAAACCCTGAAGTTTATTTTGCTGGTGGTCGAAGGTAGCTACTAGTCCTGTGGGAAGCAGAGTTTTGGTGCAGGCATCATCTCACTGGTAACCAGAGTGAGGGCCTTAAATAATTTTTGAAAAGCTTTGTTTGTTGCCCCAGAGTTAGCTTCTTCCCAACATGCCATCCATCCATAGGTATTATTATTATTCTTTAAAACCTTCGCAAGTGGTTCAGATGTGATGGCTCATGCCTCTAATCCCATCATTTTGGGATGCCAACCTGGGACCATCACTTGAGCTCAGGAGTTTGAGACTGTCCTGGGCAACATAGCAAGACCTTGTCTCCTCTAATAAAAGTAAATTTAAAAAAAAGAAAAAAAAAATAGCCAGACATGTGGCATGCTCCTGTAGTCACAGCTACTCCAGTGGCTGAGGTGGGAGGATTGTTTGAGCCCAGGAGATTGAGGCTGCTGTGAGCTATGACCAGGCCACTGCAGTCTAGCCTGGGCAACAGAGTGAGACCCTCTCTCAACAACGACAACAACAAAACCCACAAAACAAAAATAGCCTTTTGCCAGTCAGATGCAGTCAGATGAGTACGAAGATGTCCTGTTATCTTTTACTATATAACAAACTATCCCCAAATTTAGTGGCTTAAAATAATGACAATGTTTGTTAAGGAATGTGCAGTGTGGATAGGACTCTACTGGAGATAGCTCATTATTCAACTTCAGTTGGGCTTGCTCAAAGGCTGTGGGCTGGACATCCAAAGGCTTACTAACTCATATGTCTGGCAAGTTGATGGTGGTTGTTGGCTGAGATTTCACCCGGGGTAGTGCCTAGAACACATACATCTGAGTTTTTCAAGGGCTGTTTGGCTTCCTCATGGTATGATGGCTGAGTTCCAAGGGCAAACATTCCAGGAAATAAATCTCAGAACTCCATGAGAGTCACTTAGCATCACTTCTACCTCATTATAGTCATTAGAAGTCAGTCAATAAGGCTGGTTTATATTCATGAAGAATTGGACTCCCCCTTTAATTGGGGTGAATTTCAACAGAATCCATGTGATAAAACCATCACAATAGAAATAACTCATTGTTTCTTCAATTTTAATTTTTTGGAACCACTTATTTTCAGCATCTTGTTTTCTTATATATTAGTTTTTTATTGCACATTACAAATTACCACAAATTTTGCAGCTTAAAACAACACTCACAGATTCTCTAAATTTGAAGTTCAGGCATGGCTTCTAACTGTGTGTGTGTGTGTGTGTGTGTATACATATATATATATAAATTGTTTCTATATATATAGAATTGTTTCTATACATATAGAGAGAATTTATATATTATATAAATTCTCTATTTTTGTACATTAATTTTTTATATAATTTTTTTAATTCATAAAAATGTTTTAAATTTTTATTCAGTTTAAAAAGTTGGGCTGATGAAACATTTATCTACATCTGTTTTGTCCAATAGCAACATAAATTTAAATTTATATTAATTGACTTAAATTATAAAATTATATAAATTTAATTAATGTATTCATGTTGATTAAAATTAAATAAAATTAAAAAGTTAGTTCTTCAGTTTCCCTGAACACTTTTAAGTGTCAGCAGACATAGGAGCTACAGTAATGGGCAGTAGAGATATAAAATATTTCTAGTATCACATAAAGTTCTGTTGGACAGTGCTGGTCTAAACTCTTTTAAAAAGTAATTTAGATGTTTTAACTTTTTCTGTATATGCTTTGTTATATATTCATTAATTTTATATTTTCTTTATTGATTCCTTCTTTCTGGTTTATTTGGTTTATTTTGTGTCATCTTTCTGATGTGTTTTGTAAGCTAAGAACTACCTTCCTTCCTTGCTCCCTCCTTCTTTGCTTTTTTCTTTCTTTCCTTCTTTCATTTCTTCCTTCTTTTCTTTTTTTCATTCTGTTATTTATTATTAAAGACATTTAAGGATATACTTTTTCGTTTCAATTTTTCCAATTCTTAAAAGTTTTGACAGGGCATGGTGGCTAATGCCAGAATTCCAGCACTTTGGGAGGCCGAGGCAGGTAGATCATTTGAGGTCAGGAGTTGGAGACCAGCCTGGCCGACATAGTGAAACCCTGTCTCTACTAAAAATACAAAAATTAGTTGGATGTGGTGGCACGCACCTGTAATCATGTTGTGATTTGATCTGTTAAGAAGAAGGGGTTATGTGAGCAGACCCTGAAAAAGACAAACATTGACTAGTAAGACGTCTGTATCATTTGATAGTTCCACATGCTCCTAAACAAGGGGTTATATGTGATTATTTTACAAGAGGTGCTAGCTGCTTCTCTAGGGCTAGAATCTTCGGGGACATTGAACCCTCAAGGTTTTTCACTTGGTCTATCTAGTGTTCCCATCCCAAGGCTCGGGATCCAACTCCTTTCATAACTGGACCCCGAGTCCCTTTTATTTATTATTTAATTAATTAATTAATTTTTTTGAGACAGGATATCATTATGTTGCCCAGGCTGGTCTTGAACTCCTGGCTTCAGCCTCTCAAGTAGCTGGGATTGCAGCTCATGGTGTGAGCCACTGTACCTGGTTGGACCTCAAATTTCATGTAAGATATTTGCCAATGTGAGTAATCAAACTACTACATTTTACTACATTTTATTCTTTAGATAAAGTTCTATACCTGTTCCTCAATATGGTAAGCCTTCTTGTTACAGAAAATAATGATGTTTTCAAGTTTTGCTAAGGAAGCCTCTCACTCTCACATTTTAATTTTAATTACTGGAATTAATGCTTGATTACCTGAGTCTCCCATTCAAAGTACCAGTGCTGTCCACCAAGAACTATCGAGTTTCTCAATTAATATGCTTAAAATTATATTTAAAAAATTAAGTTAAATTAAAATAAATAAAAAATAAAAACATAACATTATATTTAAAAATTTAAAGTATAGAGCCATATTTCTTAAAGGCCGGAGATATTATACCAAAAATCCAATGCCGTGCACCCCTTTCCAAATGTAGTTTAACCTAATTCATTGTAGGTGAAAGCCTTAACAATTGCAGTCTCACAGCCTGCCAGTGACTATCAATTTTCCGCCTACCATCAGAGATGAGGCCCTCACTCCAGCTGGTCACCAGATGTTCAAGTCCAGAACCTCATTCTTAAATTTGCTTCTCTAGGGTCCCTCCTTAGGTCAGTTCCCTAGAAGTGAAGCCCTAGACATGGATTCAGGAATAAGTGATTTATTAAGTGAATTATCTTCAAGAAAATCCTGAAGGAAATTAGGGAAGCAGAGTAGCAGAGAGAAAAAAGCTGAGCAAGAATGTAGACTATCCTTGCTCTGATACATAGAGGAATGAGGGGCCTTTCTGAAGAGTAAATTACACCCCAGAGTTGTACCAACTTAAGGCTTAGGGACAGTATTTGGTATCTTTTTATTAGTCAGCAAATATTTGTCAGTAAATGGTATAACCATCCATGTGTTTATGGGCAAGTTGACTTCCTTCAACCAAGGGCAGTTGTTTTGAGGTCACAGTTATAAGCTGCTAGCTGCGGTACTCACAGCATGGTAATCTGGTAAAGGAGATATGAGTGGAGCACCAAGAATTTCTACCACATATGTGGAGTGTAGTTAAGAAACACAAGCATCCATAATCTGTGACAGCTGAAGAATTAAGACATTGTGTCATAAAAGGTCATTAACAAAATTTTTAACATTTTCTTGTAAGACGTTTTATTACATGTTATGACAGTTTTTGACTTTATTATATTTTGAAGGCCCACTACCTGTTATGAACTTACACAGAGCTACAAAAGAAACATAAGCCATAATGCTGCTCTGATCGACTTTACGAGAGGTGTCAACATTTCAAGACACCATGTAAATTCCAAGATAACTTTTATTATAATTACCATTGAATGCCAAGGAACACAAAAATCAATAAAATATTATTTTGTTTAACAGAACACCTCAATCACTCAGAAGTAAACACTTAAAAACATTTTTGGATATTTTTTAATCAGTAAAACTGTATAAATATCTCTGTTTTTTGAAGATTCAATTTGAGTTCCTTAGTATAATCTATCGCCACAGTAATTACAGAAAGGGAAAAGTGAGACTGGATTTTTTGGTTATGATTCGGTTATAGATTTGGGAAGGAACGGCAATCTTTGCAGTTTTAGTCTAAACAAATAATGATCACGTCACTAATATACAATGTCACTTTCCCTTATTATAGCTGTTACTGTTGAGTTTTTTTCAGCTAAGCTTACTCAGCAGTGGCTAGCCACAAATATTGAGTGTTGGATGGCAAATTTTTTCTATTTAAATTCTCTTTGGTTGAGGGAGAGGCCAACCAGATTTCAGTTAGGAATTTATTTTTGATCAAGAGCTAGTCTCATAACAAATATCATATATATATATATATAGCAATAAAGTGGCCAATGTCACACATGGTGAAGATTAGGAGTAGAAAACATGAACTGAAAGCTCTATTTATTCCCTAGCTAGTCATCATTTAGAGATCTATTTATAAATCATATCAAGATTATATATACCCAACATGAGTAGTAATGCACTTACGTAAAAGTGGGAAACCCTTCATACAGCCAGATTTTCATGGCACTTTCAAAAGAAGAGCCTAAGAAATAGCACACAATGGCACAAAAACACATTCTCCATGCTCTTCAAATGCTTTTACCCTTTCTTTAAATCAATGGAGCTATTTATTATGCTGATATCCTTAAGAAATCAGTTTCCAAAGTTTATTTCTCAGTATAACATTTCACAAGTTGCAAGAGTTGTTTTTGTTCAGTGAACTGTTTTCAAGATCAAAAACGTTCAGGAAATGCTGGCTTACACAAAATTAAGTGGATTATATTAACTACAGAACCTCTGAGAAAGTTTAATATTCTCATAAGCACTATGAACCTCTAATTGAAAAAAAAAATTAGCTATTGGACCACGGAATAGATTTTTCTTGGAACGCATCATGTGACAAAGCACATCATGTTCTGAAAAGCATTTTTGAGAGAAGTTGTTTTAAGGCAAATTCTATAAACACTTGTAAAATATTGCTCTAACTTTATAGACAATAGCCTCAAATAACTTGGAGATATAGCTTTGATATACGATGTGTGTCAGTCAGAGTCTGATCAGGGAGAACACATAGTGATTTGAACAGGAATATTTTTAATTAAACTTTTAAACTATAGTGTGTATTAGAATAATGAGGGATGGGGTGGTAAAACATAAAGAGAACTCTAAAAGTCATGGAAATAGCAGTTACAAGGATTAGCCAGTACCCCTTCACTGAGATAGAGCACATGTAGAGGAAGATGCCCTGCCTTCCATCCTACCAGGACGAAAAGCTATACCTTGTCGGAAAGGGCATGGCCATTTCTCACTGAATGGTAAAGAAGTCACTAGATGAAGCATTAGTGGAACTTGCTGGAAATCTTTCCTCTGAAACTTGCTGGAAATCCATTCTCTAGGGTGCAGAAGAAAGCTGATCACAAAAAAAGGTGTTTCATGGAAAAGTATTATAAAACAGCCTAAGAAGTTTCTGGGGGACACTGCTGGCTGCTGAGTACTGCTGGATGGCATGCCCTGCAGGAAATGAACTGAAGAAGTTGCACAAGCACTGAAGGAGCCTGATACTGGAAAAGCTGTGTGTGCTGCAAGAGCTGGACACTGGAGAAACTGACAAGCCATCCACATCACTATTGCTAAGTGCTGGAGAAACCAAGTGTGCTATATTTACCTGCTAAGTAAGCACAACTGAACCAGGAAGGGAAGCAGAAGCCTTTTCTCCAGCAATGCCTTTCTAGCACCAGCTATTGGCAAAGCTTACTGCCAGCTGACAAAAGAAAAACATGTATAAGGTGTCAGATCCATTTTTGCAGAGTAGACAACGAAGAACAGATTTCATGGGGAGAGGCATTATATTAATAATTGTCAGATAACATTATAAATATTTAGAAGAAAATACACTTTTATGTTCTTTTGTTACTATTTTCTGTTTACTCCCATTGTAATTCTATAGATACTAGGACTTGCCCCCTCCCCCATATCGATAATATTTTTTAATGAATAATAAGAACATGTATTTATTTCTAATAATTAGAAATAAATAAGAATATTTAGGTCATTTTTTTCAGAAAAAAATTCTTAAAGTGTTGCTTCTAGATCCAAGGTAAACCAGATGTGAGTGATTTTGACTTCTAACTTCAGAATATCAATTTGGCTGCCATTAACAATAAACTATTAGGTTGGTGCAAAAGTAATTACAGTTTTTGCTATGACTTTCAACAGCAAAACCCACAATTAATTTTGCACCAGCCTATTATTAGTAGTCACATAAATAAATAAATGCTGATTTTTCTCATATGACAAAATGCCTAAGGTAAGCAGCTGGAAGTAATAGTTTGGTGTTTCATCACATCAGAGCAGACGTATCAGTGATTTTCTTGGCCTTTTAATCAGCACATGGCTCCAGGAATCAATTCTGTAAATGAGGTAGAAAGAAGAAATAATGTATGTCAGCAGATAGGTCTGACTCTTTTAAAAGGAAAGTAAAAATATTTTGTAGAAGGCCACAGTGGACTCATCAACCAGAACTATGTCATACAGACACTCATAGCCAGGATCCTGGTTGGGAAAGCAATTTACAAACTACATCAGTCTCTACAATGGAGGCTACAGGGAGAAGGGGGTTTTGGGATTTTTGTTCAGTGAGTCAGTGAGTTGTAAGTTCTTCACAATAACTTCTTGAGGGTTTAAATGTATTGCTAAAATAGCCAGTAATTTACAGGACACAGAAGAAATGCAATGGAGGAGTTTGTTAGGTACACTAATAGCTCCTCTTCACTTCTCTTCAAGATGCCCCTGTCCTAGTCTTTGGAACCTGTGATTATGTTAGGTGGCATGGTAAAGGGAATAAAGACTGGAGATGAAATTAATTGCTTCTCTGTTGACTTTAAAATAGAGAGACTATTCTGGATTTTTCCAGTAGGTCCAGTGTAATCACAAGAATCTTCATCAGTGGAAGAGAGAGGCAGAAGAGGAAACTGGATGATGATGGATTTATGAAAGGATGTTGCTGGAGATGCAGTGTCACTGGTATTGAAGATGAGAAAGAGGGCCATAGCCAAGGAATGCAGTTAGACTTTAGAAACTAGAAAATGCAAGAAAATACACTATCCCCTAGTGATATTAGAATGAAATACAGCTCTGCTGACACCTTGATTTTAGTTCAATGAGACTGTGTTGGGCTTCCTCCCTCTAGAACTGTAAGATAACAAGGACTTGTCATTTTTAAATCATCAAGTATGTGACAATTTGTTACAAAAGCAATACAATACCAAAGTATGGAGAAAAACAACGTAGATACAACAATGGGATGGACTGAATGTTTTTAATCTCTCATTCACATATTAGACACTTCTTTGTGATGTTTTCCAGAAAAAAAATTATTATAAAGCAGATGTATTCAAAGTTTAGATATAGCCAACTGAAATTCAGGAACTATATTAAGTCCGTTAATAACTTTTTATTTTTTATTGGGGAACCAAAGTAAAGGTGTGAGAACATCACTGAATAAATAAGACATAAAAGTCACGTTTGATCCAAAGATATATAAATATTTATTGTCTTTTTCTTGGTTTTTAAAAAATCTCATTGTAACAATCTCCTACTAATTTTTAGCATAGAGATTGTTACATTCCAAATGTTTAAAGAAGAAAGATGAATAGTAATGATAATTTTTATAAGTTTTTTCCAGCTCCCCTTTCGTCTTTTAAAAAACTGAAATTCAGTGGCAGATGTACTTACCATGCAGCTGTATACATGATTTTATAAGCAAGTTCTTTTCCAGATGCTGAGTACCTTTAATGTTATAAATAATTAAGAATAATATTTGCAGTCTCTGAGACCCTCTGAACTGTCAATATTAAAGTAAATCAACACACTCTTATTATAACTTCATATTGTGCTGTTTTTTTCTTACATTGAGTAGGCCTGAAAGTAAATTTGTAATAAAAATATTTTAAATTAAAAATAAATACCACACTCCCATTTGGGAGCACTATACATCTTAAGAAAACCTTTTAACAATAGAGCATTTATCACCATAGACTAGGTTTAACTAGGTTTTGTCATTTTTCCTTTCACAGAATATATATCTTCTCCCTTCCCAAATTAGTTCATTCTTAATATAGTATAGATAATGCTCAGGCTTTAGATACATTCTAACATGAGTTAAATTCCCTGCTCTACTTTTTATTTTCAGGTGCATTTTGGCAGGCCATATGCCTCTCCAAATATCCGTTTTCTCATTTATAAAATGGGTATTACATTACATAATGTGTAGGATCTGGAGTTTTTGCACAGCAGAAACTTAATTGTAGTACTTATTAAGAATATTTGTGTTTACAGGTGAAACAAAAAAAATACACCAAATTGGTGGTTTAATACGTATATATTCTGTAATGAAATATTCGTTTCTAAGAGAATGCTTTCAATATACGAGCAATTAACTTAGGGAGTGTATATTTTAATTGATAAGGGTCTCTTTTTATTTAAATGAATGAAGAAATGCTGTAGGGTAAGTATAGACTTTATTGAATTTCCAGATTACCCAACTTGGTGGCTGAAATATATAGTACATACACCTCAGAGTACACAGTTGAAAACTGAATTCAAAGAAAAGTTTTCTTAGCTAACATGAAAAGGTAAAAAGGTAAGGCAAAGATGGAAACAAAGATGCAAATTTAGAATATATAATGTGTGCTTTGGTTTACACACACACACTCTGTTACAGAAATGTGTAACCAAATTAAACCAAATCAAATAAAACCGCTTTTCAGACGGCATGGTCATTGGCTTTGGACTTCTACATTCTTGTCAAGGACACTGGACTACGGAATGAAGTTCAATTCCACATATAGTTTTAATATGCGGCTGTGATTCTTTAAAAAAATTATACTACTATTACTATTAATAATAATTACAATTATAATAGTGGTACCCTATATTTTCGTATGATTGTAACATACCTAGCTATGTTTTAAGTGGTTTAGATTTATTATTAACTCATTTAAATTTCAAAACAATACCACTTAGGTACATACTTTTTTGTTTGTTCGTTTGTTTGTTTTGAGACAGAATCCTGCTCTTTTGCCCAGGCTGAAGTAGAGTGGTGCGATCTTGACTCACTGCAATCTCAGCCTCCCAGACTCAAGTGATTCTCATGCCTCAGCTTCCTTAGTAGCTGGGACTACAGACGTGCCACACTGTACTGGCTAATTTTTGTATTTTTAGTAGCATAGGGGTTTCTCCATGTTGGTCAGGCTGGTTTTGAACTGGCCTCAAGTGATATGCCTGCCTCAGCCTCTCAAAGTTCTGGGATGAGCCACTGTGCCTGGCCTGGTATATACCATTATTATCATCTCATTACACAGATGAAGAAAGTGGCTTGATGAGGAAAATAATTTGCCTACCACAACATAGTACAGTTAGTAGGAGAAGAGGTCAGATATAATAATGTATGTTAGCAGATAATTCATATTTATTATTCAGTTATATGAATGGTTGGATTAGGGGACAATGTGAGCGAAGTATTAAGTGCAAAGTGTTTACACATTTTAGCTCTAATATCTTATATAACCCCTCATGTAATTAATAACATGTGAGCTGAAATTTGTATGAACACAGTTTCTAAAAGTCTGGTAATATTTCTATTACAAAACAAATGTCCTCATCAGTTTTATAATTCTGTCACAGAGAACCAGCATAAACTGATTTCCACCACATATGTTTTTTAATCACGGAACTATGCCAAGATAATTAAAAATGTTTATTTTCTTACATCACTCCTAAAATCTCTCAAAGAAATATGGGTGGCCAAGGGTTTATGTCCAAGGATGTCCACTGCGGCATTATTTACAGTGGTGAAAACATTCCTAGTACATTTTTAAGAGAGAATGAGAAGTTTTAAAACAATTTATGCAGCATAAACCCAGTGAAGTACAAGAGATCACATTTGTGAATGTTAAAATATAAGTGCAAATAAATTTGCACCAAAATATATATTTTTAATTATACTTTAAGTTCTAGGGTACATGTGCACAACATGCAGGCTCGTTACATAGGTATACATGTGCCATGCTGGCCCGCTGCACTCATCAACCCATCATTTACATTAGGTAAATCTCCCAGTGCTATCCCTCCCCACGTCCGCCATTGCACAACAGGCCCCGGTGTGTGATGTTCCCCACCCTGTATTTACACCAAAATCTTAATACTGGTTCTTTTAGGTTTTGAGCTAGTTTTCATTTTCCCTTGGAAAAAATATTATTTTGAAAGTTTATTTTTGTGAGTACTTGATTTGTAAAGAAGACTTTTCATGCATCAACTTTTTTCTTCTATTCTGATTTGCTAGCAGAATTTTCATCTATTTATGATGTTTATAAGATGAGCTTCCTAGAACAATTATGTATATGCCAAAATAGAGGTTTAGCACAAATTTTTTCAGAGTGCAACATTCATGTGAGCCTTACAAATGGTGAAATGAGTTTGCAATAATCAAGCTATATCCTTCTTAATATTATTATTAATAGTCCATATAACTAAAATTATAGTTTAAGTAAGTAGATGCTTCTCAAAGATATTTGACCATAAAATATTCCCTCAAAAATTTTTCATAGCATTATTTTCCAGGGAACGTGAAATATGTTGCTGAGATACTTAACACATGTTTATCAAAGATACGTTGATATTTAAAATTAATTTTTATGTTAAGTTTATGGCAATTAGGTGTCTTTATTAAAATGTTATTAATTACTGTAGAATTTTTGCTTATTAATGAATGACTTTTTAATGATAATTGTTAGACGTTTGTATTCTCAAATTTCCTTTTGCTCTCAACTTTTGCTTTGTTTTCTGCAGACATATAAATATTTTTGTGATCCCACTTTGTCCTAGAAATAAAGTATTGGAAATATTTTTATAAAACCTACCGAGTAAAATAAATTGTTAAATAAGTGATTTACTTCACAATATTTAATAATAATCTGTGAAATAAATGGTGTTGTGGGGTGTGTTTTATAACACACCTACTTCACACATCCACATATGTTTATGAGTGGCTGGCTGATCTTACTCTTATGCTGAGGCTGGTATTATAATTATTTAAAATGGGCTTTCATTGGAGTGAAAACAAGAATATAAAAGGGAAAAACTATTTCCTGAAATGGAATCACCAAATTAAAGCCATAGATTTCTGCTCCATGCATGCCAAATTTTATATCCCGATGTGTCGGGTTGATACTGAGTGATTTTCCTTATGGGGTCAAATCTCTAAGGGAAACTTCCACAATTAAAGAAAAAAGGCTTTCCTGAGTAACACCCATTTAAAAAAGTAAAGTCTTCCATACCCTTCTGATTTGAAACTTTTTTATTTCCAGTGTTTGAACTGAATATGTGTAATTCTTAATTGAACGCTATTTGTATTTAGTATCTTTTAAAAAATCTGTATATACTTGCAGAAAATTACGTGCCATTACATAAAATAAATATGCATTTTTCGTATCTCACTTCACTTTTAAAGAGAAAAAAAATCCAGTTTTACTATTAACCTAATGTGAACTCTTCTCTACAGAACACATTTTTATTTGTTTTTACTTTATTTCAGAAAAAAATCCAAATTTGAAATAAAACAGGTGGATGATCTTTCCTTCTTTCAAGTCTTGCATAGCTTTTCGGGTTTTAACAGGCTCATTCAAAACTTATTTCATTATACATGAGGAAGCACCTATGCTTGACTTTAGTATTTAATATTTAATTAGAGCCCTGACAACTAAAATATTGACTGTTACATGCAAGCTTTTAGATTTTTGTCTGGCAGAAAAGATAACCCCAAATGTTACAGATTTATGGCCTTTTAGAACATTTACCAGGTTGTATCTATTAGCAAATGTATTTCATTCAATTCTGTTGACTGACTACATGAACCCTTGGTTTTCAAATTCTCTTTTTAATCAAATTTTTCATCTTATTGGTTACTTCATGAATTATTAAACTGAACAGAATCTTTGACAGGTATTCATTTTAATCATATAAAATGATATTTTAACTATTTTAATGTGTATTTTAGCAGCTTTTTACTTATTAATTTTTCAAAAGTTAACCCATTATTGAGTTTTTTTCCTAGCTCCTAGCATTCCAAGTTTTGATAAAATTATCTGTCTTTATGAATGGTGACTATAAAGTAAGACTCTTTATAAAACTGAATCTACCAGGACTGGAGAGCAAAAATTCTGTCGGAACTATTTGTCAGTCACTCAGTTCCTAGTTCTAATTATAGATTATTTTTAACTCACATCACAACTTGAACATCCCTCTCATTTAATATGTTCACTTCTGAATGAGTTTTGCTTACTACCAAAAATCAAAACAAAATTTCAAATATAACAGAAAACTTTGTCAAATAATACATTTCTATCTTTGTTTTTCCTCTTACCCAACAAAGTGCCAAAAAAAAAACAACCAAAATTCAAATTTAAATTACTGAGAATAGACCACTTGTTAACCCTAAGGAAGGTGGCAAAAACTTACACATTTTCCTTAGAAGCACATATGATCTCTGAGTTTTTGAAGTATGTTCTGTCAGATGGGTGTGGGAAGGAATCTCTGTCATTAATAGTATTATTTTCTTCTGTCATTTCCAGTAATGGCTTTATGATTCTTGGATTCTATTCTGACTTTTTATTGCAGTTCCTTGCTAGCTGATGCCCGGGTGGGTGAAGTTGTTTCTAACTTCGACCTTAGATTTGCCACTACATCATTTTATTTTCCTCAAGCATATTCCTCATTAAAGTGGGCAGATATATTTCACTTCTACTTTTATTAAATTTTTATTAGGCTGCAAAGAAGAGATACACTTTGTAGTGTACTCATTCACTTATTGTAGCCCCTTATGAGGTAGCCCATTTGTTTAGGGAAAGTAGGCGTAATGCTATATTTTCCTTAATAGTTGGCAAACTTCATGTGAACCCGCCAAGAGAAATAGAGTATAGTAGTTCATAATTTATTTTTTTATTATTATTTTTTTATTTTTGAGATGGAGTCTCACTCTGTCGCCCAGGCTGGAGTGCAGTGGTGCAATCTCGGCTCACTGCAACCTCCATCTCTCATGTTCAAGCGATTCTCCTGCCTCTGCCTCCTGAGTAGCTGTGATTACGGGCACTCACCACCACGCCAGGCTAATTTTTGTATTTTTAGTAGAGATGGGGTTTCATCATGTTGGTCGGGCTGGTCTCGAACTCCTGACCTCGTGATCTGCCCATCTTGGCCTCCCAAAGTGCTAGGATTACAGGCGTGAGCCACCGTGCCCAGCCTATAGTCCAGAATTTTTAAGATGTATGAACTTGAAAGGAATTAATACTAAGAACTGAAGGTGTGAAAGCACAAGCATGGAACATCCTTGGTTAAGCTTAGACTGAGGAATAGGTTAACTCTTTGTCAAAGAAGCAGATGGCCTTTACAGAGATCTAGGTTAGCGTGGCCTCATCGCAGCAATGGGGCAACATAGGGTGGCTGTTTCAATTCAGTCTCGAAGGAGCAGGTTATAGGAGAAACGTTCAAAACTAAGAGTCTCCTTCTTGGGTCTAAGCTCAAACTAAATCCCTTTTCAGACTGCTGGTTCTTAGGTTCTTTGATAGTTCTAGAGTACAGGGAAATCAAAAGGAAGATAGATTTTCTTCTAACAAAGCATGTGCAAGGCTCAAATGATTAGCTGAAAACAAATTGCACTCTGTAATTCACAAAGATGAACATTTCCAAAATAAAGTCTCATGCTCTGAAGACAACTCTAAAGGTCTGCATTTCTAGTAATAGATATTGTACAATTGGCCAAGGTTTTAAGTGATCAATAGGTACCTTTACACATGACTTCTTCTGCTTTATTTTTTTTTTTTTTGCTAAAACTCAATTAGTATTTTAAAGTCTCACCTAATTTTTGTATCTGTATTCATTTTTAAATCTATATTTCATCAAAAATCCTCCTGAAATTTCCATGTGTATTTTCTGTTTATTTTGTGTAGTATGGGGCTTAATACGGTAGGATGAGGAGGGGAAAAAAAAACAAGAGAAAAGGAGAGTTAAGGGGGAGAGAAGGTGAGTATAAAGGAAGAAAATTCTGGTATCTCAGGGACCATCTCCTAACCTAGAATTTATTATTTATGTCTCAAGTATTAGTTTTTTCATATTTAGATGCCACCATTATTTTCCCTTCTAAGTTATTTCTGGTCCTTCCTTTTTTTTTTCCTCTCCCCCATTTAAATATAATAGTCCAGAACAGTCCAAAATTTAATATCACAGTCTTAACTGAAAATCACTACTTCAGACTAATCTAAATTCATTTGTAATTAGCACTTAAGTGGGGAAAGAGGGCTTTCTTTCTTTTTTGTAGAAATACTTCCCTTGAATTTGTTGGTGCAATCTAAAGGTAAAGAACCTACATGGAAAATTCTTGACTAGTGAGATAATAGAAACAGAGTTTCAAAAGCTTTGAGGAATTATTTATAAGTGGTTGAAGTCTTATATATAATTAAAGATTCAAATAAAATTTTCAGTAGTGAATAGATGAATAGATTTAGAAACTATGGGCAATGGAAGGTTGTGTGTTATGCAAATTTGTTTTAGTTCTTTAAAGCTCAGATTCCTTATCTTCAAAAACGGAGAAAGTAAGGCAAACTTGATGAATTTTGGGGGATCAATCAAGATACTCACATATAAAGGAGGATTATTCTGTAAGAATTCTTTTGCCCAAATCTGGTTTCCATTAAGATTTTTTCCCTACGTAGTCTTATCTTTCTTTTGTCTTCTTCTCAGAGCAGTGGAACAATGCCTAATCTCAGTTTGCAAAGATAATATATAGTGAATAAGTATGTTACCTGTTTGGAACGGGACAACCAGTTGGAATAAACAATGAAGAAACATTTTATGGGCAAGCTTGATATGTAGAGTTCAAGGATCTTGGCTTGAACTCTGCTGAGGGGAATGGCTCTAAGTTTTGGAAGTACTTTATCAGGCACCAACAACACTGGCTCTGGATTGCCAAAACAGGGAGCTTAAAAGGGAAACAAAGTTAAGATTTGTATATATAAGGGAAAAATCCCTCAATTATAACTGGCAACTGGTGTCTCTATAGTCTGAACTACTAGAAAAAAGCAGTCTTAAATGCCACTTTCTGAAGAAAGATTTGTGCCACTGTGTCTTTAGGTAAGGCATGTGGCTATTTTTATATAGATGAATGTCCTTATGTATAGCAGGTGCCTGGCCTAAATAAAAGAATAAGGCTTTATCATGCAGTAAGCATGCAAGTGTGGTTGAAACAAAGATTCTAAAGAAATACATTTTTATATTTCCATCTCTAAGGCCATAAGGAGGCAGAACAGTTATTTGCTGTATTTTATTTTGTATTTCAGTTATATGAGTGGAAAATTCTAATTGTAGGCCTAAAAGAATGGCAGTAGATTGGTTGCTACTAATTTGGAATTTTCTAGACTAAAACTATAGAGAGATCAATTTTGAACTGTGATGGTAACATAATCAGTCATTTATTTAGTGAGTACTAATTGAGCAACAACTCTGTGCCATGCGTTGTTCTAGGCACTTGGCTAAACCAGTATGCATTTTAAAAAAAGAAAAAGAACCAAAAAAACTGGGGGAAAAAGCTATATTTTAGAAAAGCTATATGAAAAAACACACAAGCAGAAAAAGAATGAAGAAAACTTAGAATTGACGTCTTAGCTGCATTAATACTACTCATAGTCAGAGAAAGAAATCTTTGAAAGATTGGAGCAGCTATATGAAATAAAAATCTGGACATTTTTGAGAAAAGAAGACCATAAAAGTGAGTAAAATGGAAGCAGGGAAGGCTTGTTTTGAGAACCAAGGTGACATAATGTTGAAAATTACCCAGATTATGCTTAAGTCTCGAGAAAATGTACTTTAAAATTGTGTGAAATTAGGATTCCTAGGAGAGCCATAGGAAAGATGATATAAAGAGAATTAAAGAGGACAATGATAGCTTGAGTCCAGGACTTGGCTAATATAACGTGTGATCGGATTCTATCTCCTGATAAAGATTATTCAATCAGGAATCTGAAATGGGGCAAGATATTGGAACAGTTGATTCTCTTGGCAGTCCCAGAACTCATGGCTTCAAATTTTTCACTGTGGGGTTCCAACAAAATAGTTTTCTACTGGAAAATATCTGGACCAAAAACCAGTAGAAGGCTGCCTGACCCAAGAAATGGTGCTTGCTCTAGGTGCCTTAGATAAAGACGGGCAAAATTAAATAAGTTTAAGTGTGCAAATGCAGCTGAGCTTCCCTAAGGGGAGCAGAGGAAAACTAATGAAAATAAAACACTAGAGTTGTCTCCCACTAGTGTAGATAAAAATGTAACAGAGAAAACCCACTCAAGGACTGAAATAATAAAACATTAATGAAAATATTTCATGATGACTGTGTTAGTCTTCACTGCACTTCTAGAGACACGGATTCACAAGTTTCAACAGCAGCTTCAGTTCTGAATCTGCTGCAGGTGATTCTCTGTGTAAAACAAATGGAAGATGAGGCAGCTTCTTCCTTAGCAGGCAATTATCTTAGTTCTGAGTCATTTAATGGGCACATGCATATGCAAAGAATTCATATTCAGTTTGATACTGAAATGCTAAAAACAGGGAGCAAAAGAAAGAAACAGAAGTTAAGATCTGAATAAAAGTGGGAAAACATCTCAAGTAAAAACTGGTGACAGGTGTTTCCATGCTTGCAGAGGTTTCAATGAATTGAGAAAGCAGTAGGGATTGAATGCCACCTTCTGAAGGAAGATAAGACAGCATTTCCCTCTCCCCAAGTGTCATAATATAGGCTGTGTATGAAAATGAACAATTCATGGTATATTTCTCTGAATGGATAGGTTCACAAATCATAGATGTTTTCCATTGTTATAGACACTTGTTATATGGGATCCTGCTGAGCTGAAGTCAAAGGCGTTCTTTGCCTAACCTCTGTCATTAAATAAGCCTGTGGCAACCCTAATTGTGTTCTGGGAATAATATTTTGTTGTCTAGAGTAAGCACTGCTGGAGATGCAGATTAGCTTGTTTTCTAAATTTTGTGGATGTTGAGGAGTGTAGTGATAATCTTTGTGAAGTTGATTAATTATTTAGACTCGTTAAATATTTGGCTCTTGAAAGACTTGGCATTAAATTCATGTGATGGAACCACAACCATTTTCAGGGAGAGAGAGCACAGACTATAGCTGCTGGAAAGAAGAAGAAACAAAACACAACTCTGCTTGATTTTGAGGAGCACTTGCTGAGAGACTAAGCAAAATATAGAATATGGGGAGATACACTTTAACCTTCACTCTCTTTGCATTTACAGGGTAAATAACTTAATATTTGACTTTATTTTCTTTTGACTTTATAACACAAATTAACATAATTTTTTATTTTTTAATTTCCCTTGGGAAGTTGATAAGAAAAGGCATCAGCATATTATTATTGGAATGTTTTCTTGAGGTTTAAGTTAATGTTGTCATTTTTGTTTCATTGTCTTATAGGCTGTATTGGACAAGGTAATCAGACATAGAATACAAGAAGAATGGAATAAGAAATTTGCTTTTAGTCCTGAGTAAAAATTGACCTTAGGGTGAATGTATTCAATGTAATGTTCTTATTCATTTGAGAACCCTCTTTAGTCTACTTATCTCACCAACAGTGATTGACATTGTAAGGTCACTTCTAAAAGAATGGATCAGAAGATTGTTCTGAGAAACTGCTTATGTCCTCTTCCAAGGTATTGAGTCATACTTCTGGTTGACCATATGTTTAGGCTCAAATGGTTAAGACAACGATATGTTCTTGACGAGAAATGACTCATCCCTTACTACTAGTCTCAATAAAGAGAGATTTTTCCTGAATACCTTTGCCCTCTTGTCTTATTTCTCCTCATGGAAGAAAAATGAGTGAGTTGACATGACTGACATTTCTTGATTTGGTGTAGTTCATCTTTTAGAAGTTTCTGTGTAGAAAAAACTTGCTGTCTTTCAAACTCCTTGTATCTGCATTCTGACCAGTAAGAGTCTATCACTGGGAATGTCTTTTCTGTAAGCACAAATCCTTGGGAGGGTTATTTTAGGGTCCAGATTAGTGATTAGGGAAATGATAAACCCATTTTGACTATCCCAGTATACTAAATCCCAACTAAACTTTGTTAGTTATAATAATGATATCCCTGTATTTGCTAACATTTCTTCTTTTCAGTATTACTATAACGTAGGTAGAGAAGTTGGGTATAAATTGTCGTGCTCCCTCAGGAGCCTAATATTTCATATATAACTTATAGAGACCACAGGCCTGCATGCACTCTACTACTTCTCTGTTTGCAAGGTTTTCCCCAGGAAAGTCTAGGTTATATCTGCCCTGTGTAGCTCTAGTAATGTGTGTATGGGACCCTCTTTCATGACAGATATCCATACTGTAATTAAGGAATTCTAGCCGCCTAATAGATTTTTTTCTGATGACATTGATCTAAAAGGTGCCACTGTCCAGAATCCTCCAGGACACCAGAGGATATGTTTCTCTTCTTTCACTCCTGGTGATAGCCTGAAGGGCCACATGGCTTAGTGTTATTAGTCAGAGTAACATAAATTATCATACAATAAAAACAAATGGAAAATTTCACTTATTTAAAACAACGAAGTTCTTACACATGCTACATGTCTATTGTGGGCAAGCAGTGATATTCTGCTCATCATTTTTATCTATGGATCCAGGCTGATGAAGGATCCATCACAATACGGGCTTCCAGAATTGCAGAGTCAATGAAAAGAACCTTTGTCCTGGCTGTGACACATGTCACTTTCACTTACATTTCCTTAGCAAAGCAAGCCATATGATCATGTTTAAGTTCAATAGGTTAGGGATGTCTAATTCTCTGATAAAGACGATCACCCAGTGTTTTGATGTTCACATTTCTGGGTTCCTCTCATACTTTAATATTGAACTCTGCCACTTTGGAAATATGATCAACATTTTATCATCTTTTTGGCCATATATTTTATTGCAGTAGGGAAAATACACCCTATTTCCTTTTGTGTCACTTTTTTGACCAAAAATAAATGCATTGTGCTCTGAAACTTGACTATAGATGCTTTTAATTTCTGTCACTCTTCTTTTTAGGCTTTCTTGTACAGACTTGACACAGATAACTTTAGAATTTTGTTTTCTGCCATGCAATCTATTTAGGACTGACAATTTAATTTGGAAATTCAAGATTTATAGGAGAAAAGTTGTATGATTAAACAGTCTGGCTTTTATCTCAAGCTAAAATTAACATTTAGAAAATCTATTATCTTCTTTGTAGAATATCTTCCATAGCTTCCTTTTGCACCATTTTTCATGTTACTAGTTGAAGCTAATAGAAGCTAATATTCAATTGTAGCGAAATATTCAACCTGAAATAATCAGAATATATTAGAGTAGCATAATTAATAAAAATAAAAAGTATCAACAGTTCTTTGAAGAGAGAAACTCACCTGCATTAGGCTGCAGTGTGTTTGGAAAACAGTAAAACACATTATGTTTTAATGTAATTATTAGAAACATAGGGAAAGTTAGACTCTTATTTCATCTCAATTTCGAAAATTTTTAAATCGCTTTGAAATTCATATGGTTATCTTCACAAAAACTTCAGAATTTATCACTACAGAAAAGAGGTGGAAAATGTCGGAAAATTCATTCCTATATAAGCAACAGCACAGCACCATTTGAAAAGACTCACACGAAGGATTTATTCTGAAGAATATGTGTGTCTCTTTTGTGTACTATAATAGTGTCATTCCTCCAACACAAAACTACCAATTTTCTACCATCTTTGTGAAGTGGATAAATGACTGTCTAAGATCAAACAGTTTGAAATTCAAGCCTCTAATTCTAACTCTGAAATGCTAGTATATGAACTTGCCAGAATTTTTTTTATTTTTCTTTTCTTTTACGTATTTATTTATTTTTGAGACAGGGTCTCACTGTCGCCAAGGCTGGAGTGCAATGGCATGTCATAGCTCACTGCCACCTCTAACTTATGGCCTCAAGTGATCCTTCCATCTCAGCCTCCCAAAGTGTCTTCTTTTTCTTTAAATATGCTTGCAGTGGTATTGCAGAGATGAAATGTGCCAATATCCCCTCAAGAATATTTTTTAGAGGCAGGAAATATGAAACACCACATAAATATCAACTAAATAGAAACAGTTTCGAGGTGTAAATCTAGCAAAAACACAGCATTTGAAGCTTAAAATGTCACCTGAAGCTTACTTTTAAGCAATGAAGTTTAAAAATCTTTTGCTGTTTTCTCCCTGAATTTTCTGTGTTTAAAATGCTCTGAAAACTAAAAAAGCTTCCACTGTACAAATTGAAGGGATCTTATGTAAATTATTTGCTACATGTATTTCATCATGTATGAAATTGTAAGGAAATGTTTCATCACAGGAAATCTGGATTTTTCTGAAAAATGAAGTTTGAAGCCTTTTAAGCAGAAGATTTTTTTTATGACACATCTTAGATTTCAATAAAAAGAAATGATAATTTTCGTTATCAGTTGCCAAAGGAACCAAGAGCAATGACTACATAAATCAGGCTTAAATAAATCTGTCTTAAGTAAAGCCCTATAAGATCAGGGATGAATAAAAAAACCATTTGTTTAAAATTGTTTCTCTGTGTTCTGTATTGGGTTATATCATCATCCCTTTTGTTATACATGCTTGATGAATTTATTAGAAAAATTATCCACTTGTATTAAGAAAGAAACACTATGATTCATAACACCATTTCAAGGGGAGGCTTCCAATTTAAGGAGTATGAAAGAAAAGAAGATTCTATCTTTAAGAAACTCATTTTCAAATTGAAGAATCATAGATTTTTTACATTGGCCAGAAAAAAATAAAATTTCCATTTGCTAATTTAAATCTAGGGTAGGAGTCATCACGAGAATTAGTCATATAACTTCTTGAACATTTCCATTAATGCTCAGCTCTATATTTGATAAAGAAGCTTATTTCTCTGCTACACACTCAAATTCCTTGAAAGTTAATGTTTTATGTTGAGCCAAAATGTGTTTTAGTATTATGTTTGCTCTTTTGAACCTAATTTTATCTTCAGGAATAGCATAGAACTAGTCTTTTTGCAATTTTTTAGAGCAATAAAAAATTGTCATTTTTTCAATGTCTATCCCAATAATGGTATAACCCACAACTGGCCAGATGGTCTTGTTAGCCATCAATTCCTTTAATCATCATTATTATATTATATTGAGTTTTTAAAAAGAATTATTCTGGATGTCTTTTCATAATCCCTTTTTTAGATATGAGGTCCTACATTAGACAAGTTTCTTGAATGCCTGCAGAGCACAGCATATTTATGCGTATTTTCAGTATACTCTTATTTCACATTAAGTGACTAAATAAGCATCCAAATATTTTTCATTGAAATCACTGTATCTCTACCTGCTGCCTATGCAGTTGATTTTGAAGCCTGTCAATGTAATATTTCATTGTTGTACTAAACTTCTTGTTGTTGACTTCAGTCAGGTGACTGCATAAATTCTCAAACCTATCATTTGTTCTATATCCTGTTCATCTTGACTTTCTTCTTTTTTCTGGACATTTAATACTCTTTTTTCACAAGTTAGTAAAATTAAGAGTCTGGACTGTAAAAAGGAGAACTATTGGTTTATATTAATAATGGTTTAAATAGATCATATTCAGTTTATTTTAAGTATATTATGGTGTTCAAAAGATCAAGGTGGCCCCTTTAACTATCTCTACTTGTCTTGGACTGGGCCGCTAAAAGCTAACAGCTGTCAGAAGGGTAAGTTCTAATATCGATGATAAGAGACATTAACCAGAGAGCTGATTGCTTCTCTATTGAGTGAGAACAGATTGTGTAGAGATGGGTAACCTCAAAGAGAAGTTGAGCTTAGACAGACTTGATAATCCTATCCAAAGTGATGGCCCACCATGTTAAGGTACTTCTCTGATGATTCAGAGGGAAATCATGGGGAGGAGGCCAAAGAGTTCTGTTCCCACTCTGCCCAGAAAGCTGTTCTCCAGATTTAAAAGAGATGCTTTAGCTCTGATGAAGTGACACGCTTGGATGCAGAACAACAGACTCCAAGCTGTAAATGGCTGGCCTGGGGCCCTGTATGGCAAGGCTCTGGCTCCTTTTAAAGTTAAAGATTTTCTACGGAAGCGTAAGAAAAGCCAGGTTTTTGTCAAACTGTTATTAAAATTAGAGGTGGTATAAGTTGCAACTAGTTCTTTTAGATCCTGTTTCAAATGGTGTCTTTTTATATGTATACGATGCTAAACAGCATTTAATTTACATTGTGTATATTTATGAAACCTCTCTAAAAATCCATATTAAGAATTCAGAAAGCTATGCTTATTAATGAAATCTGGAGTGTGATAATGTTTTAAACCGATCAAGTAACACCACTCTCTAGTGTCAATTAAATTGCAGTGAGTAGTAATATGATTTCTCCAAGGGTATAAGTAATTAAGCAATACAGGTTTATAGAGAACCTAAACATTACCTCTGGGATTAGAAAATTGGCCTGGGGAAGTAGTTTAAGTCCTATAAATAATTTTAATACAGTTTTCTTCATGAAAAATGTGGAAACCTAATTTTATCCTTCATCTTTCTTCTTTCTCAGGGATAGAGAGTATGTATATTCACCACCTCCAAAAGAAAATTGTCTAAGAAATGTGGTACAAGAACTGGCTTTTGGAATAGTTTGAACTGAAAGAGAAGAGTGATACAGATCATCTGGCCCAATTTTTTTTCAGATGAGTGAAAGTGAAGCTGAGAGAAGTACAGTGCCTTGTCCAAGATCTCATAAAACAGATAATTACAAAGGGAGTGTCTAGAATTTCAGTCCAGTAATAGACACAATGAAGAATATGGAAGTTTCTCCAAAATATTTAACAACTCCAAAAACGGCTTGCTGAAACTTCTGAAGTGATTGTGATAAAATATTGAAAGTTGAAACACTTAACTATTTAATAAAATACATTATGAGAGTCCTCTGAAATCTGGAGGTCATTATAGACTCAAACTGCCTAGAGGTTCAAGATACCACGTGACCAAGTCCAGGGTTCTACCAGAATTCAATCCTAGGATTCAATCAATTCCAAGTCATATGGTGTAAACTTTCTTTTAAAAATGTAAATGGCGTGGTTCTTACCACTTGTTACTTATTTTTCCCAATGTGGTATAGAATTAATGAAACTTGTCAATCAATGAAAGATAAGCCAAACATCCAATAAAAGTCAGGCGTGGGAGGGTCAGAGTTAAAGTGACAGGAGCCAGGATGAAAGGAGTTGACACTCCTCAGAAGTTGATTCTTTTTTGAGCTTCCTTGTAGTTTTCTAGACATAATGCTCTGATGAGCATGTGCTTGGATGAACCTAGTCTTCTAGCTTCTTGATTAATCCCAAAGTTTATCTTTTAAAATAATTGAAAAATGTGATTTCAATATTCAAAGCAAATAAAAAAGGAGGAAACACAAAATCTGGCATTTTTTGTTATACCTCTATAGAGATGAGGGTATGTGGCCAGATTCCCACTAAGAAGTTATTCTTTTATTGGAAAATGAAGGAATAAATTCACCTAGAGAGTGCTACTAAAAGTGTTGTCCTGATACTTGAAACATTCCCATTGTTACATTATTACAAAAGTAATTGTAGGTTTTTGCCATTATGTTCAGTGGCAAAAACCACAATTACTTTTTCACCAACCGAACAAAACAGCAAATTCTCTAGCTCCGCCCCAGAACTATTCCATCAGACTTTCTTCTGGTGGCAACCAGAAGCCTATGTTTTAACAGACAGTCCATGAGATTCCTATGCTTCTCATAATTGAGAAGCACTGGTACAGAATACCTGACACTTTTCATCCTCTGTAGAACCACATTTAATTGGACAAGGAGATAAAAACAGGTATAAAATCACGAGTTCTACAGCTGGAAATGATAATTTTATGAAATGAAAAGATCAAATAGCTCTTTTGGGTATATTTCTGATGCCAACACATATGGGAATACAATCTAATATAATTTGAGAAATATTTTTTAAAAGAAGCAGGTAAATTGCAGTATTAATTCATCTTGGAGGGAGTTTTATGGGTATTAGTCTACGTTTAAAGGGTTTTTTTGTTTGTTTGGTAGAATAATTTTTTAAAAAATATTAGAGAACATTTAGAGATAAGGTAATTTTTAATTACAATTTTTCACATTTAAAAAACAAAAAAACGTTTATTCATATTAATAGAATAACTTATTTTGATTTCTAAGTATGATATCGCGTCTGCCATCTGTTCTAGTTGTATCATTATACCTGGCAATTTAATTTGATTGTGATTTTTTAAATTTAAACATGGACTTCATATATCCTTCTTTTTCTCTGTAATAGAGTCATAATGTAATTACATTTATGTGAAATAATTTGGAAATGCTTCAACTATACTACCATCTGCTGTGGTATTTTAATTTTGGAAAAAATCTTGCATCATATAGAATATTTTGCTTTTGGGGTTTCCACAGTGGCTACAAATATCTTTTTAAGTACTTGATTAGAATAAACCTTAATATATACATGAAGTTAATATCCATTTGGTATATAGTGAGAATAAAATGCTGTTTCCATTTATTGGTGTATAGTGAGAATAAAATGCTGTTTCCATTTATTGGAAAAATTCTAATAAGAGTAACAATGTCTGCATGGCTATCTGAATGCCTCATTTTAAGGCTGAGGGAGGATGAATGCAGGGTAGGCAGAACTTACGCTTGTTTTGCATAAGGAAAGTCAATATTTCTATCGTATAAACCTTCAGAAGCATAGCGACTGGATAAGAGAATTATCCCAGTGACTCTAAACTTATACAATGATTATTTCTCTTGGAAGGGAGGTTAGGATCAAGACGAGGGTGATAGTACCTTATCTTTCCTCATTATCACTATGTTAAGTAAGTTGCTGCCCAATCATGAAACGGCTGTTTTAAATCATGTGTACAAGTGATTCATTTAAAAGAATGCTTACAGTTTAACCCCACAAAAGAGTGGGAGAAGCAGTAAAGGGAAGGGAAAAAAGCCAAGAAGTGCTGAGGTTTTAAGGAGAGTCTCAGCCTGGGCCTGATCCTGCAGGGCATCGCTGGAGTATAAATAATGCCTCAGAGCTTGTCATGTCTGAAATCACAAGACTTGGAATTTCATACTTCTACACTAGTCAGTCATTGGCTAACGGTAGAACAATCAGACCTCAAGGAGTACTTGGTGAAACTCCCAGCACTTCCTGTTGTTTTCATGTCTGGGCAGGCAAATGTGCCTCAGTAGGCCAAGGGAAACCCTCCAAAGAGAGTTGCAAATGCAAGCTCTTAAAAATAAAGACACAAAAGCTGGCAGAGGGGCCCAAAGAAAGAGTTAAAGGCATTCAGGTAATCTGGGCAGGGCATCCACAGTCAGATACATGGCTTTACACCTGAATTCTAAAGTATCGTGGCTGTTACACTTAAATTAGTATAGTGTTAAATATAACAGGGCATGTGCACTTCTAATATATATTGAATCCAGTAGAATAAGACTACTAATTTTCACACAGACATTCTAAATACAAAAATATTACACTGGAAATTATTTTAATTAAATAGCTATAACATTTAGATATTGCTAACTTCTTAGTTTTTTATGCTTTAGCAATAAATTGGCCCATGCATTATTTTAAATTTGACACCTTATGAAAGGAAAATATTTGTATCAAATTGAATAATCAAAACTCTATAGTCACACCAGGGACAGTGGCTATGCCTGTAGTCTCAGCTACTGGGAAGGCTGAGGTGGGAGGATTGCTTGAGTCTAGAAGTTTGAGACCAGCCAGGGCAACATAGTAAGATCTTGTTCTTAAATACAAGCAAACAAGAATCCCCCAAATCTCCACAGCTGGAAAGGTTGCTTATAAAAGTATAAATTCTAAAACTGAAAAAATACTCTAATAAATGCTATTTAAAATTTAAAACATCTGTAATGGCCAAGGTTATGAGCTTTCAGAATGGAATACAGCCAAAAGAGAAAGAGCTACTGTGACCCAGAGAGTTCTTTTGTAATCATCAAATAAATGTAATGATTTAGAATATACTTTATACTTCGCTTAAATGAAACACCACACACACACACACACACACACACACACACACACACACACAGTAGCAAGTTAACCTGAAGGTATCAATTTAACCTTAAAAATTAATATATATATTTATTAGGAATATATATATCATATTAAATTTATAATATTCTATATATGTGAATTATATATAAATATAATTATATAAATTATATTATTAATTAGTATATATACGTGTGTATGTGTATGTATGTGTATATATATACACACATACATACATATGTATATATATATACATATATATACATATATATGTATATATATATATGTCTCCTCCTCAGTGGAGGATGTATAATCTAAGATACTGATCTGTTTATTTCACTTAATTGTCAGGGTATCAAATAATGTTTCTATCAATGGATAATAGAATACTAGAAATGAATTATATTATTAGTGTTATCAATTTCTAGATTATATCTTAAGAAACTGAGGAGTCAGAGACTTTCCAGTATCACCCAAGTAATAGAATCAAACTAGAATAAAATCTAATAACAGCCATATTTTTCAGGTATGGTATACTCTCATCAGTGCTTGTTTGTTAATGCACATTTATAAAGATAGAATTTTAGAAGGTAAACATTTGTTTCCTTTATTTTCAATCCTGCAACTAGAAGTTTAATTCTTAGATTTGTACAGTCAGTCAGGAAACTTTATTGGCAGGATTTTTTAAATTAAAAATTTATATTTTTAATATATACACTTAAAAAAATTTAAATACTTCAAAAAAGCATAACATAAAAATAAGGCTAGTGTCTCAACATAACTTGGTAAAGTTTCCATAGCGGAATATATAATAAATCTGCCTTATTTTAAAAAATTGCTGCATAGTATTCAATTGTATGAATGCACCAAAATTTCCTTACTCTGTCAGTAGGGAGATTAAAAGGAAACAAACAACACAGTTATAACAGACTTCTATTTTTGCGTGGAATGGAATACTTCTTTGAGTGGACAAATGCTCCAAGGGACAAAAAGCAGCTAGAAAGAACTAATTTATGAAGTTATCTGATAAATATATCAGAGAGCTGCAGAAGCAATGAAACTGAAGTGGTTAGTATTCCAGAGAGGACAGAATCACAAAGAGGGTAAGCTGATGATAGTAGCCGCTTTTTCCCTGATGTCATTTTCTATTTATGGATACAAACAAGAAGCTGAGAATTAGTTTCTTCACAAAGAGAAATCATGCTGGAGGGGTGGGGAAACTAGCAGAGATTTTGGCTGTCACATGGGGCTTTCTTCTGTCTCAAAACTTTTGTTAGTTTGTGATGTTGTGTGAAAGTGAGGGGAAAAATCTGGTACTGACTGAAGTTTACAACAATTTTGTGGAGCTAAGGTGACAAACATACCAGACAGGAACCATTATGAGGAGGTATCTAAAGCTTTCAGATGAAAGGAAGAAGAATAAGTCAGAATAAGACTAAACTTTTCCAAAAGTGCAATCCAGCTTTGAGCTAGCTCGGCCTCTGATTATGTTAAGGGGAAATTTTCTCAATTTATTTGCCCAGAAGAGAAAATAATAAGCCTTTTTTTGGGAGAATTTAATATCATCTGGACCTACAAATTTTGTTTTTAATGTACAAAGTGTCTGCTTAAGTCTTTTGCCAGCCTTTTAATGAGGTTATTTATTTTTTGCCTATTGCATTGATTAAGTTCCTTATAGATTCTGAATATTACACTTTTGTTGGAGATTTCTCCCATTCTGCAGGTTGTCTGTTTACTCTGTTGATAGTTTTTTCTTCCGTGTGGAAGCACTTTAGTTTAATTAGGTCCCACTTGCCAGCTTTTGTTTTGTTGCAATTGCTTAAGAGTTCATCAAAAATTATTTCCCAAGGCCAATGTCCCAAATATTTCATAGGTTTTCTTTTAGGATTCTTATAGTTTGAGGTTATGTATTTAAATCTTTACTCCATCTTGAATTAATTTTTGTATATGGTAAAAGGTAGGGGTCCAATTTAATTCTTCTGCATATTGGCTAGCCAGCTATCCAAGCACCATTTACTGATTAGGGAGTACTTTCCTCATCACTTATTTTTGTCAACTTTGTCAAAGATCAGATGACTACAGGTGTGTGGCTTTATGTCTGTGTTCTCTAGTCCATTCTGTTGGTCTATGTGTCTCTTTTTGTACCAGTACCATGCTATTTTGTTTACCGTAGTCTTATACTATAGTTTGAAATCAGGTAATGTGATGCCTCTGGCTTTGTTCTTTTTGCTTGAGATTTGCTTTGGCAATTTGGGCACTTTTTTGATGCCATATAAATTTTAGAATACTTTTTTTCTGATTCTGTGAAAAATGACATTGGTAGTTTGATAGGAATCTACAAATTGCGTTAAACTTGTAAATTGTTTTGTGCAGTGTGACCATTTTAACACTATTTATTATTCCAATCCATGAGCATAGAATCTTTTTCCATTTGTTTGTGTCATCTGTGATTGACCACAGTGTTTTGTAGTTCTCCTCATGGAGATATTTTACCTCCTTTGTTAGTTGTATTCCTGGGTATGTTTGTTTGTTTACTTATTTATTTTTGTGGTTATTGTAGAAGGGACCTAGTTCTTGATTTGGCTGTCCACTTGAGCTTTATTGGTACATAGTCATACTGCTGATTTTTGTACATTAATTTTGTATACTAAAACGTTACTGAAATTGTTGATTAGTTCCAGCAGCCTTTTGGCAGAGTCTTTAGGGATTTCTAGTTATAGAAGCATATTGTCAGTGAAGAGCAATAGTTTGACTTCTTTTTCTATTTGGATGCCTTTTATTTCTTTTTTTGCCTGATTGCTCTGGCTAAGACTTCCTGTACTATGTGGAAGAGGAATGGTGAAAGTGGGTTTTCTCTTTAATAATTTTTTTAAAATAGAGAAAAAACCATTTGTAACTCACAGACCATATGCAAAAACAGGCAATAGTCTTCAACCCCAGGAATAGAAAAATAAATTGTCATGTATTGATACTAGAAAATATGTATAAAGCAGAGGTGGGCGAAGTTTTCTGTCTAGGGTACAGATAGTAAATATGTGTGTACCATATAGTCTCTGTCACACATTTCTACTGTTGCAGTACAAAAATAGCTATAGCTATTGTGTAAAAATAATGAGTAGGATAGTTTCTTTTGCTGTGCAGATCTGGTCATTAGAGAAATGCAAGTCAAAATCACAATGAGATACATCTCACACCAGTTAGAATGGTGATCATTAAAAAACCAGGAAACTTTTTAGTGTGGAGAAAGAGGATGTGGAAAAACAGGAATGCTTTTACACTGTTGGTGGGAGAATAAATTAGTACAACCGTTGTGTAAGATAGTGTGGTGATTTCTCAAGAATCTAGAACGAGAAATACCATTTGGCCCAGCAATCCCATTACTAGTTATATACCCAAAGGATTATAAATCATGCTACTATAAAGACACATGCACACGTATGTTTATTGCAGCACTGTTCACAATAGCAAAGACTTCGAACCAATCCAAATGTCCATCAATGATAGACTGGATAAAGAAAACTTGACACATATACACCATGGAATACTATGCAGCCATAAAAAATGATGAGTTCATGTCCTTTGCAGGGACATGGATGAAGCTGGAAACCAACATTTTCAGCAAACTAACACAAGAACAGAAAACCAAACACCGCATGTTCTCACTCATAAGTGAGAGTCGAATAATGAGAACACATGGACTCAGGGAGGGGAACATCACACGCCAGGGCCTGCTGGTGGGTGGGGGGCTAGAAGAGGGGTAGCATTAGGAGAAATATCTAATGTAGATGATGGGTTGATGTGTGCAGCAAGCCACCATGGCACATGTATACCTAGGTAACAAACCTACACATTCTGCACATGTACCCCAGAGCTTAAAGTATAATAAAAATAATAAAAAGTAAATAATGAGTAGGAATATGAGAAATTTGTTTGCAAAAATGGACGGTGAGCCAGACTTAACCTATGAGATGTAGTTTGTAGGCCCATGACATAAAAAAGTGGGAAAGAATAGACAAGATGAATAAAAACATTATGCATGAATCTCAAAAACATAGCACTGACCAAAATAAACCAGAACCAAAAATAATATACAGAATGATCCCATTCATATAAAGGCAAAAAACAAAACTAATCAATTGTATAGAAATAAAGACAATGGTTTCCTTTGAATGTGAGGGTGGACGACATGACTGAAAGAAGGCTTAGGTTGGCTCCTGAGATGTTGATATTATTCTGTTTCTTGATATCCTTGCTAATTACTCAGGGATATTCACTTTGTAAAGCTTTTGAACTGTATTTTGAATTTGTATATGTTTCTTTATGTATGAAATACCTCAACAAAATGCTTATTGAATACAATAACACCTGTCACTGTAAAAATGTTAGCATCAAGTGTCTCTTACTGAGATGCTAATAGCTGCTATAAAATAAAGGTCTTCCTATTGAGAGACACTGATACTGACATATATTCAAGAGTGACTTAGTGTTAAGGAATCTGATTTGGGAATTTGTGAACTCTATACTCCTATGTAAAACTAATATCCCTGAGAATGTTGGCCAAGACCTTGTGGTTGTTGTCATTTTCCACAAATGTATATACATATACATACATATATACATATACATATATATTTTCAAATTCACCTTTCTCCTTCTTTACAAAATATATGCACATCTCTCACTTATTTGAAATGTTAACCCTAGTATATTGGACCAGTGTATAATATCTCCCCGACACCAAACCATTGATGATTGCAAATATGGATTTAAGTTCCAAATAAATGGCTCTATTAACTGGATTACAATGCTGATTAGTGTCTGGTTGTTTCCAACTTTTGTATGCAAAATATTTGAAGAAAGGCATAATTGTCAGCTGATTAAAAATACCTTCTTCAGTTGATCATTGTGAGTTCACTGATAAACAACTAAGAAGGAACTCAAATAGTTGAGTGACATAACTGTAAAATTTTTCGGGAGTAGAATTATGATAAATTTATTTGCAGAATAAACATTTCTCATCCACTTATTTATGGGAAGGTAGTTATCAATGGTAATTTTCAACATTTCTCATCATAAATAAATAGATGATATTTCTCATCTATTTATGGGAACATTTCTCATCTATTTATTTATGGGAAGGTCATTATCAATGCTAATATTCATCAAAAAATAGGACAGAAATCAATGTTGCATCCAGTCTCAGTCTAGGAATAATTTAGAGTCAATCATGGATACATGAAACAATTGAGAAAAAAAAACAAAAAAACTTCTTTCATCACACTGAGACAAAATTTTAAGTTATCCAACAAAATATGATCTATTTATAATGTTTCAGTCAGTAGTATGTCAATATTATTTGTAATAATACTTTAATCCAGAAGAAAATTTGAGCATTTTGGGATCATAGAAAACTGTCAAATTTTAATTTATATTTCTGTGTCAAAGAAGTATGACTGTTAAAATAATTTTAGGTACCAAAACATATTTTAAAATAACATTCTATCAGAGAAATGGATGGGAAATATGAGTTCAAGAGAAAATAACTAGGTAAGAGTTAGGATGTGAAAAAGAACTTTTTCATGCATTTAAAGAATGTATATTACAATAGGAATTAAATGCCTATGGCATTTAGGATCATTCCACTCATTTTCTCTTTATTTCCTAGAAGGATTACAACCAATTTACTTAAAAAATTAAATATTTGTCAAAAGCAGAAATCACTTCCTTTGGTAGTATTAAAATTTACAAAGTATTTTAAGCTAAAAGTGTGTAGGGAATTATATAGTTTTACAAATTCCTTTAGGAAGTACTTATCTAACACAAGTCGAAAGCACCTGCTCTAATAAATTTGGTATTATTCAACTAAATAGAATACATTCTTAACATTTCCTCAGGATTTATTTTTTATTTTAGTTAATTGAATTTCATGCAAAATGTGTAACTTGGAGGTTTGCAAATCCATCTTAAATTACTTTGAGTTTGCTTTTTAATGAAGATTTTGTTATGCAGGTAAGACATTTTTGCTTTTTAGATAAAATTTGAACCTAATGTAATAATTATGTTAAGCTACTCAATAAAAGATTACTGTCTGTTCTCAAACACAGTTGATTTAGTTGTTTCACTCTTAGTGAGCATCCTGATTTTACTCAGACCAAACAGGCAGTCAAGTGGAAGTTGTATCTCTATCGCTAATCTTGCTCAATTCTACTGATTTTATTTATTGGTAGAGATAAAACATACTTAATATATCCCGCTTTTGCTTCAGTTTCTGGACCAGATTTTTAATACAGAAGACAATGGAATCCTATAGAGTTAAAAAGCTGGTTCAGGAAGTGTTTCAGGCACTTAGCATTGGTAAAGTAAATGCTCAAGAAAGAATATAAATCATTATTAACATTTCATTTTGAGAGTTAAGGGTTAATTTTTCTAAGGCTAATTCTTCCAAGCTGGCCTCCCAGGCGGGGGTTGAGCTCCCTTCTATTTGCTCCATGGAAACCAGCAGGGCCTGGTACTTAAGGTAATCAATTTTGGATTACTACAAGGCTTGGGAGCCAGCATCCCCTTCTCATTCATCACCCCAAGGGAGGCTGTTTCTTTTTCAACACCTAGTTCATAAGTCACACAACCGATATTTGGGGGTTCTCTCCAGTATCTGTCTTTTGGATCTGCTAGATCTCTAGGCTTAATGGGGAATCTGGACACCCGTTATTGCTTTTGCCTCTGAGCTTTCTCCTGTAAATGCTGCTCCAGCAGGCTTAGCGTGTGGATGACCCATGGCTATACGCCTTTGTCCACTCAACACCTATGTACAATTTATATGGTATAAATATATGTGCATGTGCATGAAAGAGAAAAAAGCAGAGAAACAAAAATGATTAATATCCAAATTACAATGCTGATGCCACCACATTATAATTCTTAATATCACAGCCTCACAAATGCATTGGTGAAAATGTCACTTACTGAATTGTTTATTAGGTTTCATAAGATACTGCTTGTAAAGTATGTACAAGAGTGCCCAGTGTTCATTCATTCATTTATGGATATATTGATATATTTATTCATTCACTTCTAATGTTGATGGAGTACCTATAATGAGTCCAGTGATATTCCAAACACAGGGCATTAAGAAAATCTCAATAAATATGAGGTATTATTTGAATAGCAGAATTTTAACTATGTATAGTACTATTATTAAAATTATTTTATTTTTAAGTTTATTATGTTGATGCAAAAGTAATTGAAGTTTTTAACACTAAAAGCAATGGCAAAATATTATGAATATAGTATTTATAACCCATTTAAATCCATTTCTATGAATGGTTGTGTATGTGTGTGTATAAGTATGTGTTCTGGTTAGTTTTAATCTTCATTTTACTGCTTGGACGGTTGTCTAATACTGAAGTGCCCTAGTTTGCAGCACACATACATGGGTCATTTATATTCATTTGAAATATATACTCAGAACCCCATACTCCAGAGGTCTTATACAAACATGTGAATTCATCCAGCTTATGTAGCATTGTACCTCATAAACAACAGAAGGTGTTTAATTATATGCCTAGCAAATGTCACAAAGCATTTTTTAATGAGATAAGCATTATTTAAATATGGGAATTATAAGGAATACTTGCCTCCATTTAAAGATGGAGTAAGAATCTAGAAAGCTGAATAAAACATATCCTTATAATAGTGTACTTGATTTATAATTCCTTCCTGACTAGATTTTTGTCACTTTGCACAAGCTAGATATTTAGCTAAACATTTAGCTGAATCCTGCCGCAGAAATATTATTGCATCTTCTTTCTGCTGTTGGAACACTTAAAAGGACAGAGACTTAGAAAGTCACCACACTTACATAATGGACATTTTTCTGTCTTTACACATATTTGCAGTTGTGATAGCAATTAGCCTAAGGCTTCCTATCATAATATACTACCTGACATTCGATAACATGTTACTTACTTCTGTTATAGGCTCATTTAGCAAATTAAATCTAAGAATTTTGAATAACAAATTAGCTAATGGTAAATCTATGGTGTTGATGCAAAAATAAAAATAAAGTGTAGTTTTCATATAGTGCTATACACTTGAAAGTTACTTCCAAAACACTTGAAGAAATATACAATGTATATGGTTTGTAGTACTATGATCATGCTATGAGATTTTCTATTTGTTCTTTGTAGAAAGAATGGAAGCTTAATCAGCAGTTCTATATTCTGATTTCATAATAGGAAAACTGAATCTTAGCCTAAAATTGTTTTTCTTTAAAATGTAAATATAAAATATGATTTTCCTTTTTTTTCTTATTTTCTGACATTAATGCAACACACGGTTGCTTTAGAAAACTTAGGGTATATAGAGAAATGCAAAGAAATATCTTCAATTACTCCAAATTTCTCAATCCCAAATTTATTAATTTAGAAAAGTATTCTTCTGCAGTAATAACATTAACTATTCTTTAGTCTTTTGCAATAGATATATTCTTCTCTTTTATACCATCCAATCTCTGCAATTTAAAAATAAAACAACGTTAATTCTACTTTCTATACCTTTAAGGAAACAGAAATTGTGTAAAGTATTCTTAATTTGGAGTCCAAGTGATTATATGTACGGTAGTATTGATTTACAAAGTTAAGGGGTAGAGTAGAAATGGATTTAATTTCAGCAGTTCAACAACAACAACAACAAAAATTAAATATATGCTCAGGCACTGTGTTAGGTGCTATGAGACAAGATGCTAATTATAGCATGGTCATAATTTTCAAAGACCTGAAAGTCTAAAGAAAGTAGACAGCAAAGGCATAAATACTAATATGTAATTCTGTGCGAACTCTGATATAATAAAATGCATACAATAAAATGCATAACTGAGACACAAATGAAAGGAGCAAATTTGAAAGGACATAGATCAGTACATCAGGCAAATGGGGCTTGGGAAACAGTAATAGAGAATTCCAGTGTGATTTTGTAGCATGTGCAAAAACACAGACACATAAAAGGGCTTATTGAGGAATTTAGGAACTTAGCATGGCTGCTGTGTGGATGTGAAGTAGGGTGTGCCCAGACTTGAGGTATATTTTAGGTAAGGTGGGAAATATGAACAAGTGAAGACAGCTGAATGAAAACAATAACAAATGGTTGGAGGTTGTGGCAAATTATAAAGCATCTGATGCATCACAAAAGGGTGAACCAACAAACCTTTTTACAGAAATATGTGTGGAAGTGCGGAACAAGCAAGGTCTGTAAAGCAAGTAAGGTGTGAAATGCATGTAAGAGCGGCAAGAATCTCTTGTGGGTTTTAGAAAGTCCTTATGGTAGTTCTTACCTCAGGCATACAAGCATGAGCCAGCCCCCTTTTTCATAACTTCCTGGCTATACTCTAACTGGGTCTGACAAGAGTGACTTTATCATAGTATCAGCAACTTTGACATTCAACACCATGGCTTCAACCTTCAGTCAGGGTTTCCCAACCTCAGCACTACTGCATTTTTGGGCTTGCCACTTCTCTATTATGGAGGGCTGTCTTGTGCATCGAAGAATATTTAGCAGCCTCCTTAGTGTCTACTTACTAGATTCAAGTAATACCCTTAGCTGCCTTCTCCATTTGTAGTGTTCAAAAGTATCTTCAGACACTGCCAAATGTTCCCTGGGAGGCAGAAATTGCTTCCCAATTGAGAGCCACTACATTTAATAATCACCCAAGTACCATGTAATGGAGTTATATGATGAGATTTAGACTATAGAGGAAATTCCAGTCGCAGTATAATTAAATGTGTGTAGGTGTGGAGAGGATAGAGAGAAGCTGGAGGCAGATGATCTAGCTTAGAAACTATTACAATAGCTTTCTCTATTCCTATGAATAAGGATACTTTGACAAACAAAATAATAATGTCACCAAAATAAATATTTGACCTTCTATAAAACCCCAACTCACAGAATATTTGTTTATTGCCTTCTATTCTGAATATAAATATCTCGCCAATTACATAATATTATTAATTATATGCTATAGTGCTTAACAACCAGCTCTGGTTTAAGCATTTAATATTTTGTATAATGTCTGTGGCTTTTGTTTTTGTAGATGCAGCTATCCTAAATGTGTTGCTTCCTGTTCTCTGTAACTGTAAACACTAATGTTTAATTACACTGGAAACAGAATACTGACATTCATAGAAGTGCATCTAAGCTGAGATTGTGGAAATCATAATGAAAGCATATATTATTGCCATCTTGGAGCATTTAGTTCTTTACACCTATTTTTAACAAATACATAGGATCAGCTATGTAAGAAGCACAATGTTGCGCTCTGAAGACATGATAGTGAGCAATAGTGACCTTCTTGCCCTCATGAGCTTGAAGTTCAATGGAAGGATCAAACATTAGTCAAATAACCATACAGTATAAGTGAGACTGTACCCACAGAAAATGCTGTGGAAGACAGAAAGTAGGGAAAACCTTTTAGAATAATTATAGTGATCATATGAAGTTCAGAGTTATAATCACATGTCAGCATTATTGCCCAGAGTGACACCTTTAGGACTACGGCTGTGGCTCAAGAGCATGCTTTCATTTTATGCGAAAATGCATGTAGCCTATATTTGAACTGATTTATTACTCTATAAAAGTGGTATTTATTATTCTACATATTCTTATAAAAACAAGTCTAATCTGCAGTTGACCCTTGAGCAACACGGGTTTCAGCTGTGAAGACCCACTTACATGAGGATATTTTTTCAATAAAAGTTACACCAAGTATGCCTGCCTCTCCTGCTTCATCTTCCACCTCCTCCACTTATTCCACCTCTGCCACACAAATATCTCTAGAATACCCTCTCCACTTCCAGGGCATGATTTTTTAAATGGATTAACTTATCTAAAATAAAAAAAAACATAGTATTCAGCATTATAATTTGACAGCAAGACCAGCCCCTCCTCTTCCTCCTTTTCCTCAGCCCAGTCAACATGAAGATGCCTAGGATGAAGACTTTTATGATGACCCACTTCCACTTAATGAATATAAATGTAGTTTTTAAAAATAATTTTCTTAATAACATATTTTTCTCTAGTTTTTATAAGAATACAGTATATAACATATATAGCAAACAAAAAATGTCTAATCAACTGCAAATGTTATTTGTAAGGCTTTGAGTCAATGGGAGGCTATTAGTAAGAATTTGGGGGAGTCAAAAGTTATGTGTGGATTTTTGACCGTGTGGAGGTCACCACTCCTAACCTTCATGTTGTTCAAGAGTTAACTGTATATTTAACCTGCTAAAAGGAGTTGTTTTCTGTAAATATAATCTGCAAAACATTAGTAATTAGTTAACTAAATAGCTAGAGACAGGGTTGGGTTTTAATGCTGTTATATAAGAAGAATTTTGCATCAAACAAGACTGAATTACTTCTGCAACTAATACCGAAATTCATGATGCAAAGTTCTGTATGTAACTAACTATTTACCCTCCAACGCTTGGTAAGTAATCACTAATGTTTGCTGAATAAACGAATGATGAATGAATAAAAAAACTTGCTCTATGTCAGGCACTGTGAAATCCAAGGCATTACTTTTAAGAACCTAACAAATGAGGAAGAGAAAGAACTACATTCGTAGTAAAATGTATAATACTGCAATGTGTAAGAGTGATACACACAACTTTCCAATATCTTGTATCAGAAAAGATGGCTTCCTATGGAACAGAGCAGAAATATCCAAGAGGTTTTGGAAAGCAGTTAGCGTTTGAATACTTCTTGCAGAGTGAGAAAGTACTTGAAAGGCAGAATTGTGGGAAGGAAAACTACCGGCATAGGAAAAATATGCGGAAATGATGTGGCTAAGAAAACAGGGAAGAGAACCAATGACCTTTAGTGATCTGCAAAAGTGATGTAATTGAAGGCTTTAGGAGAGCCAACTAGCAGTGGCAAGGCAAAAGGACCGCACTTGAGGAACCACCATTCGAAGAGGTGAAGCAAAGTGTTTAAAAGGCCTTTGAAGTAATTTTCCAAGTTTTTATCTGGAGACCCCTTTGCACTCTTGAAAGCGTAAGAGTAAAAAAGGGTTTATTATTGAAGAACCCAAATAACTTTTATTTTTATAAGTTATATCTTTTAAGATTAGACATTGAAATACCGCAATTTAAAACTACCAGCAGGGAGTGGTGGCTCACACCTGTAATACCAGCACTTTGAGAGGCTGAGGTAGGCAGATTGGTTGAGGCCAGGAGTTGAGACCAGGCTGGCCAACATGGCAAAACCCCATCTTTACTAAAAATACAAAAATTAGCCAGGCATGATGGTGTCTGCCAGCACCTTGGGAGGCTGAGGCACAACAATTTCTTGAACCTGGAGGCAGAGGTTGCAGTGAGTCAAGATGGAGCCACAGCACTCTAGCCTGGGCAACTGAGCAAGACTGTTTCAGAACAAAAAAAAAAGAAAAGGAAAAAGAGAAAAAGAAGATGAAAAAAAACTTATTAATTCATTTAAGAGGAACTATAATAAACCATTGAATTTAACATAAATAACATGCTTTACAAAATATGACTATATTTGTCCAAAACAAAAAACAGTGAGAATATTGGCATTATTTTGCATTTTTGCAAATATAATAGCTGGCTTAATTGAAGACCCTCTGAGTTCACATATATGGTTCTGCATTCAATCTATTGCTCTATGTTGCTTTGACTAAAGTATATGAAGAAAATCTAGCCTTATACCCATGTATGGTTAGAAAAGGGAAAAGCCTTTTGATGGTCTATTTAGATAATTGTAGACATCCTTCTTTGATTCTAAACCAAAACTTACAAGTGGTAGTTTCTTAAATGATAACAGCAATGTGGAATCTAAAACTTTATCAATCAATGTTTTGCAGTATATTAAAATCCATTATTCTCGGTTATACTTTGAATGTATCTTTTACTTCTGCATTATTTTGTAGCCCTTACATTAGTCTATGGGAAATACTGGTTCAATTTGTTATGCAGATCTTCCAAATTTTGACACATTTTATAATACAATATTAAAATATCATACTTGGTAATATTACCACAAATATCCTCAGAAAAGTATGTGTTGGAAAGCTATCAAACATATGGTGGTGGATGCAATTTTTCTAAAATTATGATTTTTGCCCAAAAGCTTAAAATTTGTCATTGGCAACAAATACCGTAATTTATTTTTCTGAAAGTGACAGACTCACTTTGTTAATTTTTCAGAAAATATCTGCCAAACATGCAAGCCTGCATAACCGTAGTTTGTCAGTTGCTTTTTCAAGTGCAGATGTTTTTCCATGAAAAGAAAGCTGCTAGTTTAGCTCACCATTCAAACAATGGCAAAAATACTTTGCTTCGAGGCAACCATTGTACTTTCATTATAAGGAAGCGGCATCAGGCTGAATGTTAAAAAGATGCATACTCAAGGGTTAATGCTAAATATAAATTTCTAATTTTTACTGCATCATCGAGGGCATTCTTAAGTGAACCTGATATTTTTTTTTAGCTGTGAGTGCATAGTAAATATTAGAACCCACTACAGTTTGGTGCCACTGCCTTAATTCATGCTAATTCTTATCAGTGTAATCGCAACACGTGAATAAGATGAAGGCAAAAAAGGTCTTATAAAAATAATCTTTATCTTCATAACCTCCTGAAAGTGTTTCAGAACCCCTCAAGTTTCCACAGACAACGCTATGTGGTCCAGGACTGAGGTAATTAAATAAAGCAGCTACTTACTTGATTTTGTAAATTTTGATTTTATAATTGTTCATGATAAAGCTCAACTTACATTTATTTTGTTGACTTCAACTAGGCTTTCCAACTCTGACTTGCTTTTTTCTACATATAAATGGCTACAATACAATAAGTTATTACTTTTTTTTTTTATCTTTCTGACCCCAGATATTGATCTTATATGTTAGCAAATATCTCTAGAATACCCTCTCCACTTCCAGGGCATGATTTTTAAAATGGATTAACCTATCTAAAATAAAAAAAAATATTCAGCATTATAATTTGACAGCAAATGTCACAAAGTCACAAATGAACTCCAAACTTTACCCTTTTTGGCTTATGATATAATGAATCATTATTTCTTAAATAATAAGAAAAATATTGTTACAATAGTTATTTTAACAAAGTGATACAATAATTAAGGGGGGAGGAGAAAATAAGGTAAGTAAGTTCATATTTTAAAAGGCTTTAAGATGGGAGATAAACAGTGTGTACACATAGACATACAGACTAGAATAATAGATACTGGAGAGCTGGAAGAATGAGAAAGTGGGAGGCAAGTGAATGATGAGAAATTACCTATTGAATACCATGTACACTATCTGGGTGATGCTTTCACTAAAAGCTGCAACTTTACCACTGCACAATATATCCATGCAAGGAAACTGAACTAGTACCACCTAAATCTATTTATAAAAAAGGCTTTAAGTCTCATTCTAAGGCAAAGATCAAGATACAGAAGACCTCACATCGGCTACTGTTTAATTGCAACAGTTTCCATTCTTGTAATCTGCTAGAGGGATATCATAATCTTTCTTATTATAAGTAAGAAGTAAACTGACAAATTCTATATTCTTTAACAAAATACAGTGTTGTTAAAATAATTTAAAAGAGCTATTTTATCCATGTATAATTTCATCACCTTGTGGCATGGAGCTGTTTTTTTTTTTGTTTGTTTGTTTTTTTCATTTTGCTCGTTTGCTTCTTCTTCATTGAATCAGTGCAGACATCTTACTTCAAAATAATATTGTTTTTCTGTAGGAGAGATAAAGTACAATCTTTCCTAATCCATTGCAAATGTCATTGCTCACACTCTTATAACAAAAGGCAGATAAACAAGACAAAAGTTTTACAGATTCATTTAACCAAAGTTTTATGTGACACAGGAGGCTTCAGAAAGGAAGACCCAGAGATGGGAAAAACTGTATATTTTTATACTTAGGTTTGATGAAGAATTAGATAGCTGTATAATATGACTGGGCAAAGTTGGTATAATCTAATGGTATTATACTGGGTGTCTTCATCAGTTTTTTTTGTTGCTATATCAGAATACCACAGACTGGTTAATTTATAAAGATGAGAGGTTTATTTCTTCCATTCTGGAGGTTGGGAAGTCCAAGAAAATAGCACTGACAATCGGGTGAGGGCCTTTGTGCTGCATCACCCCATGGCAGAAAGAAGGGCAAGAGAAGATCCTTGAGAGAGAAAGGGGGGCAAACTCATCCTTTTTATTAGGCGTCCACTCCCACAAGAACTAACCTATTCCCAGGATAAAGCATTAATCCATTCATGGGGGCAGAGCCTTCATAAACTAATCACTGCTTAATGATCCCAACTCTCAACACTGTTGCATGGAATTAAGTTTCCAACACGTACATTTTGGGGGGCAAATTCAAACCACAGCACCAGGGGTGGGGCAGTAAGTTCTATCTATTCAGATTCTTCTTGGCCTCTGGGTGTAGGGCCAGGCTCCTCTGAAATGAGAGTCTTATTACCTATTATCGGGAGAGATAAGTCAGACAATTATTCTATATTCAGCTGTCCCACAGAAAGTCAGGGGAAGGTCAGAGTATCCTTTGCTTCTGCAGTTTTCTCAGTTACCAAGATGCCTTATTATGGGGTATCATATTCTGAGACCCAACACTTCTAATCTAGCTATCAATGCAAAACAGTCAGTCAAGCACAGATAAATTAGAATGCGGTTGCCGACACTGGAAAAACTGAGTAGTAAAATAGTAAATTAGTATTTCAGGAATAATTGCAAAAGGCCATCTACTACTTGATCATTATATATAAAAAAGTTTGTAATGTGTGGCTTTTCTTAACTCACTAAATATAGAGAATAGAATGCAATTTAAAAAATGGCAAAGCTTAACCCTTTCTGTTTGACTTCCCAAAAATAAAATATTTATTTTAGAAATGTTTTAATATAATTTCAGGTTCCATTATAATCTATTTTAAGATTATGAAGATTATTGTAACTCTCTGTATTTTCAAGAATATTTTAATTTTGTGCAGTTTTTTATACACTATTTTGCTTGTTGTGGATTTCAGTTAAAATTATTAAGCATTTAATAAACACCTATTTTGTGTCAGGCTCTTTGTTAAAAATATGGATTCATTGTTTGAAGAAATGTAAAATTAAGAGAAAAAAACAACTGAGAATTACTAAATACACTTATACTTTAGGATACAGTCCATGTAGATTTATATACAGATCATTTGATATTTACAAGCTATCCATCTACAGAAATTCTAGATCAGATACTTAATTTCAGAATCTTAGCAGGAGATATTACAATTATATATATATGTGTCTGTATATATATGTGTGTGCATGTGTATATACATATTTATATATATATATGCATTTTTTTCTTTTTTGATGAAACTACATTTCACTTGTGATTTTCAGGAAGAAAAGCTAGATTATGAGCCAGAACTAATTTAGTCTTCACTTGCATTCCTTATTAGCTTTGTGATCTTCTATAACATTGCCCCGTATCCTAAAGTATAATTGTATGTAGTAATTCTCAGTTGTTTGTTTTTCCTCTTAATTTTACATTTCTTTAAACAATGAGTTAATCTTTTTAGCAAAAAGCCTGGCACAAAATAGGTGTTTATTAAATGCTTAATAATTTTAACTGAAATCACAGCAAATAGAATAGTGCACAAAATTACCCCTTGGATAAGGCTTGTTTCAACATGATAATATTCCTTCCTATCAGAGAGATCTATACAGAGAGGCTTTAGTTATATCTATATTGTTATATATATAAAATGAAATAAAATATGGCAAAATGCTAGGATGTAACAGCTTTGTAGTAGTGGTATGTGTTTGTTAATCATTCTACTCTCCAGGCTTTTCTCTGTGTTTGAAATACATCATCACACATTATATATTTTCTTGAATATAGATATGTGACATTTGCCTAATTTATTAGATCCTAGATTTTTCTGTCTCTGAAATATCACCTGGAAATAATATTCTATGGTATACAATTTGGTAAACACGTTAACACAAAATGATTAAAAATTTTTAAAGAAAATTGCCAAGCACTATTTTACGTCCAATTTAGGTTAAATGGTGATACCTTATAGCATAACTAATTGCCATAGTTTGCATTCTTTGTATATTATCAGCAGCCTAGGATTGAGCACCTTAAAATAATGAAAGGAAGGTTATTGTTTGTGATGTATTAAATTAGTTACCAAAAGGGACTTTGAACTTCCCCCAAGAAATTGCTAGTCAGTAATGAAAATCTATTTTTCTAGAATATGCCTTAAATTGAAGCTTGAAGACTTTAAATAAAAAGCAGACTTCAGTAATTTAATTTTAATGAATAGTTTGAATTTGCATCCAATGAGATGTTTGTAATGATAGGGTATAATTGACTTGGATTTGGCACACAAAATGTCATGTTCTGTGCCATGGCCAAAGGAAGTCAGATGGCTAAATACAACATCGACAGGATGGGAAAGTATACTCTTCCCACAAGAAGTTACTGCTGGACACGTGGCAATTGGCAAGAATATTTAATCCTTTTACAGGGAGGAAGAATAAATAGTTAGAAACAAAAAAATAGAAACCATGGTAATCCTCTCTGTGGTACAAAAATATTTACTTTTTTTGCATGCAAAATTTACTCAGTCTTTCCTGAGGAATACATCCCAAAATCTCATCCAATCATGGTATTAGGCTTGATGTGCAGGATGTCATTATAATCTCTACCTGAGATTTGATGTGGGCTTCTCTTACATTAGAGACCAGTGAACTAAGACAAAACTATTTTTTTCTTCTATTTCCACAACATATAACGAGAAAATTGGAAGCAAGTATGTAATTACTATCTGCAATAAGCATACTAGTGTCTAGCATGTAAAGAGAAAGAATGGGATGTGAGGCACATAGCAGTCTCTGGTCATAATTATTCTGAAGTCCTGTAAGTCAAATGTTGTGAAGGATGTTGTCTTTAAGGTAGGGAAATATTCCAGAATTAGTCCTCAATTCTGTGAGCAGTTTCTTTATGGGGTTTGGGTTTCCTCTCTGGGAGGACTTTTCTTACCCATATCTGAAAAGAACACTGGGGAATATGCCATTCTTGAGAGTTGATTAGTGTTCTCAGTCTGCTTCTTCTATCAATATTTGCAGTACTAAAGGTTTTTTTCTACCTCTTAATCCGTGCATGAATTGGTGGTACGACTCTGAAATTCTTTTTTCCTTTATGTACCAATATTCACACCCACAGTTTGTTGGAGAAATGTCTTTTTCTCTAGACTGAATATAATAATAAAAATCTATCTCAGCTGCCTCTACTGGGTAAGAAGAGTCAGCTCCTTGAGATCACCCACAATCTGTAGGAAATGTCCTTCTCTACTATCAGCTGGGATTTATTCTGCTGTTAGTAAAAGAAGTAATTATTTCCTGTTCCCCAGCTGGGGAATATTCCCACTTCTTTACTATAGATTTCCAAACTATAGGAGGCAAGACATTAATGCTTTTTTTTTTTTTTAACTTAACATACAGTCGGTAAGTCAATGTTCTTTGTGTAAAGGACCTATCATTTAAGATAAAATTTTGCTTTCACAACTATAAAATTAGTCGTAAACTATGGTAGAGGAAAGGGATTTGCTTCTGAGGTGGTTATAATAAACAGAAACTTTTAGAATAAAAAGGCATGGTTGGCATTACTGATGGTAGGGATTCACATTAGATAAGACTAAAAAAAGGCTCAAGAAAGGATAATATAATAGTAAAGTAGGGAAAAGGAAGAGATTGAACATTTCGGTGAAGATAAAGATCCATTTCAGTTGGAGTGAGAGAATGGGAGAGATTGGGATGATAGTTGGTGGTAGTTAGAGTGAGAGTTTTGGAACTCACACAACCAAACATATCAGTATTCTGTAGAAAGAGTAAAAGATTTGGGGCTATGTCTTAAGTCTTTTTATTTAATTTTATCTGAAATATAAGATATCTAAACGATGTTATTTTATGTACATTTTCTCAAGAAATCCTTGGCATGCATAGTATCTGTTACATGTAAAAACTGAGAGAGAAAAAATATCAATATTAATTTCACATAGAATTCCAGAAATAAAAATTTAAAAAAAAGATTTAATGTTTTATGTTGTAATAGGAAAAAGGGACTACTAATAATGCAATTTTCAATACCAAGATTGTCTGCTAAAAATATGTTGTTTCAATTTGAATTAAAGTGAGACATAAAAACCTACTGTTATCATTCCTTTCTAAATAAAGCACTATTGCACCAAAGTCAGCACTGGTAGAAACAAGGGGTGAATGACTGATTAAATTCTTAACCAGAGAGAATTACATGTATCAAGAAGTGTGACTTTCCTTGGAATTTGGACTTTAACCTAGTCAAATCTTAATTTACATAGCTGAGCATTATTGTGGAAATATATTGTCCACAATTTATTGAGACCAATACAAAGGATTTTCTAAAAACATATCTCCATATAATTAAATTATCACTGTGGAACTTCTAAATAATTGTAATTGCTTCTGCACAACACAGGGGTCAAAAACAGCAATGAGATTGATGGTAAAATAAAATTGACACTCTCTTGGTGAGAAAATCTCTATGCAATGCGTAGTTATTTTGCAGAATATCACTTGAATGAATGCATTGGAAAACTTGGAAATGTATGGTCCTAAACGAGCCCTATAATCTGGAGTTTTATGTAGAATATTCCACCTACATTGAGATATTTATTCATTTTTTCAAAAGGCACTGTGATAGGGATTGGGAATACAAGGATAAAACAGCAATATTCTTGCCTGACCTTTTGAAAACCGAAGCACTGCCTTCATAGATAAAATTCTCAGGAGTTCTTATGCTCAAATCATTTTTTCTTGTCGGCTTCAAAGCTAGAAAGGCTACCTGACATGGGAGAAGTGGGTTTTTATTAATCAAGTGCTTCAACTGTCTTCCTGAAGGTTAAATAAAAATATAGAACTTATTGAAATGCATTGGGAAAGCTCACTTTATTGCCTAGTCTACTTTAAAGACAGTAGGTCTGATGTGAACATCTTTCAGAAAAATGTTAATGATTAAAAATTTTAATTGAAAATCTGAAAATACAGACATGCTGTGTGGACTCCCTGGTGATTGAAGAGTGATTGATGGTATTTTCTATAGTATTGTTGAATATATGGTTTTAAAATTACATTCTAAAAGAATATTTTTATAATTTTACTGAGTCTAAGATGTCATAAATAATAAATACACCTTTAATTTATGTGTAATTTAAAAAGATAGGACCAAATAATGACAGAGAGTCACTGGTTAAAAAAATCCTCATTTCCAATATCGTAAAATGGAAAAATTAATATTGAAATCAATAAAATAGAATATACAAATGCACATGTATTTTTCTTTCTTTTTAAAAAGATAATTATAGATACAATTCAGCTATTAGAAATAACATAGACAGATCCCACGTACTCTTGGCCTAGTTTCCCACAATGGTTACTATCTTGTAAAACTACAGTATGATATCCCATGTGAGAAATTGACATTGATAAAATCCACTGATATTATTTAAATTTCTCCAGTTTTACATGCACTCACCAATGTGTATGCATGTAGGTGTATTTATATTTTACACTATAAAAATGCTTAAGCATCTATTTGTGCATCCACCACCACACTCAAAATTTATAATAATTCAATTACCACATGGCTACTTTGTGTTGCCCTGTTACCTGGCTTCCTTCCCACACTTAAACCCCAGCCCTGAACCCTGGCAACCACTAATTTGTGCCTCATTTCTGTAACTTCTTCACTTCAAGAATATTAAATAAATGGAGTTATATTGTATATAATCTTTTGGCATTGGCTTTTTGTTTTGTTTTGTTTTCACTAGGCATAATTCCCTGGAGATTCATCCAAGTTATAGCATGTTCCAATAGTTAATCAATATTCAATAGTTGGTTCCCTTTCACTGGTGAGTAGTATCCCATGGTATAAATAATCACCTATTGAAAGATACCTGAATTGTTTCCATTTCTGGGCTATGACAATCAAAGCTGCTCTGAAGACTCAAGTACAGATGAATATAATTTTTGGGTAACATAAGTTTTCATTTCTTTGGGATAAATGTCCAAGAGTATAATTTCTTGGTCTTATGGTAATTTGTTTAGTTTTTATCTTCTGATTAGTTTTCATCTTATGTTTTGTTTAATCTCACTTTTAGTTTTATAAGAAGCTTTTAAACTATTTTTCCAGAGTAGTTTTACCCTATTACAACCCACATTCTTGCCAGCATTTTGTGTTATTGCTATTTTTAAGAAAAATTTTAGTCGTTCTCTAGGCATGAGGTGATTCTTGTGTTAATTTGCATTTTCCAAATGGCTAATAATGTTGAACATTTTCATGTGCTTACTTGCTATTTGTACATTCTGTTCAGTGAAATATTATGTCTTTTGTCATTTTCTAGTTGCATTGTTTGTTTTTTTTTACGTTGGCCTTTGACAGTTCGTTACATAGTCTAGATACTAGTTCTTCTTTGGATATGTGGTTGCAATATTTTCTTCTTCTGTATAGCTTGCCTCCTCATTCTCTTCACAAGATATTTTACAAAGCAAAACCTTTATATTTTGATGAAGTCCTACTTATCAGTTTGTCCTTTAATGGATCTTTTTTTGTCAACTGTAAGAGCTCTCTGCCTAGCACTAGATCTCAAGGATTTCCTTCTTTATTTTCCCTAAAAACTTTGTGGTTTACATTTTACATTTATGTCTGTGATCTAAATTGAGTTAGTTTGTTTATTTATTTATTTATTTATTTATTTATTTATTTATTTATTTATTTTTACTTATGGATGGCCAATTGCTCTAGTACCATTTATTGAAAATGGTTTCACTGAATGGCTTTCACAACTCTGTTGAAAATTATTATTTGAGCATGAGTGTATATTTTTAAGCTTCAAAATATCACTATTTTTTTGGTCAGGCCTCAGTGCCATTCCATACTTCTGACAAAAATTGAGCAACTTAATTTGTAAATTACTTAATCTATTTGTGTTTCACTTTCATTTTCTATAAAAATAAAGGCTTAGATTTTATACTTTCTACATTTTTAATGTTTGTACAAGTGAGACTAAAAATTTTGCAAATTTGAATAATGCATACACTCTTGTGTCACAAGATTACATTCTCTATATAAATAAGAAAAACCTCATAGCTCTAGCTATGAGAGAAAGCCACATGAAGATTTCAAACTAAGCATAACTGAAAGGAAGGCATTTACTTCTTAGAAATGAGTAAGGTACTGACACCATTTTACATATCCTAAATAAATGTCCATTTTCCCAAGCAATAGCTATTAATCAGAGCAATGTGATACCAATAAATAGCCACCCGTGGCAAAGTCTCTAGGTCCTTTTAGAGAAAAATTTAAGCTTCAATTTTATGTTCCTTTCCCAGAGTTGGCAAACTATAACTTGTGTGATAAATTTGGCCCAATACCTGTTTTATAAAACAAGTTTTATTAAAATGTTATCATGTATATTTGCTTACACATTACCTACGACTCATTTCATGTTACACAGGCAGATAGACCACTTAGCTTGCAAAGCCGAAAACCTTTATTGTCTGTATATTTATGTAAAAAGTTTGGCCGGGCGCCGTGGCTCACGCTTGTAATCCCAGCACTTTGGGAGGCCGAAGAGGGCGGATCACGAGGTCAGGAGATCAAGACCACGGTGAAACCCCGTCTCTACTAAAAACACAAAAAATTAGCCAGGCGTAGTGGCGGGCGTCTGTAGTCCCAGCTACTCGGAGAGGCTGAGGCAGGAGAATGGCGTGAACCCGGCAGGCGGGGCTTGCAGTGAGCCGAGATTGCGCCACTGCACTCCAGCCTGGGCGACAGAGCGAGACTCCGTCTCAAAAAAAAAAAGTTTGTCAGCTTTCCGGTTTATTGGAGGAGACATGTTTAGTTTCTGGGAGACATTAAACTACACTCATTTAGAGAAGAAGGAGGCTACTAAATTTGAAAAGAATATTGATGTAAACTTGTATACATGTAGGGAATACCTAACTTCTGGAAAGGTGTGTTCCAAGTTTCATTTGAATGCCATTTAGTGAACATATTCAATGACTCATAAAATGACTTCCTCACCTAGTCAGGCAAAATGAGTTTGGGGCCATCAGACCATCTATACAGCATTTAATATATGATATATATATATATATATATATATATATACACACACACACACACACACATACACACACACATACATACATATACACACACATACATATATGATGTGCATTTTGAAGTGAGTTATAGAAGTAAGTTTTGGATAAAGCACTTTATCCACTCTACCATTAATCTGTCTTTTTTATGTAATCAGAAAAATATTGTTATTTTAAGCTTTTTAAAAATCCATCCCTTCAAGCATTTATCCTTGTGTTAAAAACAATACAATTACACTCCACGTTATTTTAAAATGTATGATGAAGTTATTATTGACTATAGTCACCCTATTTTACTATCAAACAGTAGGACTTATTCTTTCTTCTTTTTTTTTTTTCTGGACTCATTAACCAACCCCGCCTACCCACCAGCCACCCAGTACCCAACCCAGTCTCTGGTAACCATCCTTCTACTCTTTGTCCATGAGTTCAATTGTTTTGATTTTTACATCCCACAAATAAGTGAGAACATGCGATGTGTGTATGTCAAGTGAGATAAACCAGGTACAGAAAGACAAACATAATTTATCTTTTAATTGGTGTATATACATCATTTATATTTAAGGTAATTATAAGTATTATTGAATTATTAATATTGATGTTAGGGCTTAAAATCTGGTATTGCATTATTCATTCTCTGTATCTGATGATTCTCACTCCTCTGTTTCTCTTGTCCTATCACTTGGTGGATTATTTGAATACCCTTTAAGATTCCATTTTGATTTATTTATAGTGTGCTTGAGTATATCACTTTGTTTAGTTTTCTCAGTGGTTGCTCTGTTGGTTGTATACATAACTTATCACAGTTAACTCATGTTGACATTTTGCATAGCCTTGAAATAAAGTACAGAAGACTTGCTTCCATTTCGGTCCCTTTACCCTCCCTGTTTTAAGTGTAATTGTCCCGAGTATTTCCTCTTCGTATGTTGAGCCCCACATCACATAATGTTATAACTTTTCTTCAGTCATCAAATATGATTAAGACTCATGAGAAGCAAATAGTCTATACTTTCATACTTTTAAACAATTCAAATATTCTTCATTTCTTTTTGAAGTTATATAATTTCATTTTTCTTTTGAGAACACACTTTAACCAATTTTTGAGGATAGATTTGCTAGCAAGAAATTGCGTACTTTTTCCATCTGAGAATATCTTCATTTTCCCACCTCCATGACACTTATGAAGGACATTTTCACCATTAAAATTATGGCCCAATAAATATTTCTGATTCTCTTCCTTCCTTAGAGAATGATTTGTATCTTTCATCTCACCTCAACCCTGGATACCCTTCTATTTTTCATTGTCTTAATTTTTTAAAATGTGATTGCTTATTAAAATATGGGATAAAGGATGTAAGAATTTAAGTCAGGAGATTTGGAGGGCAGAGTAGATATTTTAAAGATAAATATCTTTGACTTATTTTTTATACTTTTGTGTTTATTAAAATAATCAGAATTACATACATATTCTTATCCATATTATATTTGAATTAACCATACAATACTATCAAAGCAAATCTTGCCCCAGACAAGATTAAACAGGAAAGGAAGATGTTATTCAGGACTATTGAAACAGAAGAGAGACCTGAATGCAGTCTGAACTCAACTCTGTGGAAACAAACGGTGGAAGGGTGGCGGGCGGTTTAACAGTGAGCTAGTAGAACAGTACCAGGGGATGACACTAGGATGGAGGTTGGTCAATGGATTGTGTCAATCACACAGAGTTTATTTCTGGGCTTGAACTTTTTTTTCTGTAATTAGTCCATCTGTGTTTGCTAATGGAGACCCAGGGAAGTTAGGCTTCTACTCTCTCATAGTACATAGGGGCATCATCATTCTTGATGATTACATTTCAAAGGGATGGGCCCCAGGTCATTGAGATAGACATTTCTGTGTTGTAAACATGGCCAAAATCCTTTAAAAAAAACACACACAAATAGGCCGGACACAGTGGCTCATGCGTATAATCCCAGCATTTTGGGGGGCCGAGGCAGGTGGATTACCTGAAGTCAGTAGTTCGAGAGCAGCCTGGCCAGCATGGTAAAACCTCTCCTCTACTAAAAATACAAAATTCAGCTGGGTGTGGTGGCACAAGCCTGTAATCCCAGTTACTTGGGAGGCTGAGGCAGGAGAATCGAGCCTGGGAGGCAGAGGTTGCAGTGAGCAGAGATCGTGCCACTGAACTCCAGCCTAGGCAACAGAGTGTCTCTGTCACACACAAACACACAGACACACACACACACACACACGCAAACAAGATACACATATCTCACAAAGGGAAGAGAAATAGTTTATAATGACATTTTGCTAAAGTAAACGATCTAAGACAAGGGAGATTAGGGTCATAGAGTCAAGAAAAAGCCTGTCTGAAGCTTAGTCCAGCTGAAAGAAAAGTTAAGACCACCTTGGTAAATACACATATTCACACATACATATATGGATATATTTATTATATATATGTAATATATATATCTACACATTCAGTTATATATACACACATATGTATTCATATATATGCATTTACATACATGCATATTCACTTAGGCATATATAAAGACACACAGATAAATTACACACACACACACACACACACACATGCGCATATATATATATTTACATGAGTATTTACTATAAAATTGTTTGCAATGATCAAAATTGGAAGCAACACCAAAACTATCAAGGTAGATACTGCAAGTTAAATTTTGGTTCTCCCATATTATTTAATACTTTGCACGCATTAAAAATAATGGCTTAGATTCGTACGCAATGATCATGGATATACTAGATGTATTATTACATTAAAAATGTGATGATGAAATAATGAGAAATTAGAAAAACAAAAGTTTAAAATAAAAACTAGGTCACAAATCATATATAGTAAATTACTATATTTTGTAGAAAAGATAGTTTGTTTGCATACCTGGGTTAAAACCAAACGATTAACTTTTCATAGGATTTTGTATGTCATATTTTCCTATACAGGGTTAGTCAGAGCCATTTTCCTTTCTGTTCTGCATGTTACATGTGGCATTTAAAAATTAAGTATTACCATAGAATACTATGCAGCAATAAAAAAAATACAAGATCATGTCCTTTGCAGGGACATGGATGGAGCTGGGGGTATTTTCCTTAGGAAACTATTACAGAAACAGAAAACTAAATACCCAATGTTCTCACTTATAAGTAGGAGCTAAATGATGAGAACACACGGACACATGGAGAGGAGCAACACATACTGGGACCTTTGGGAGGGTTGGGGTGGGAAGAAGGAGAGGATCAAGAAAAATAACTAATGGGTTCTAGGCTTAATACCTGGGTGATGAAATGATCTCTACAACAAACCCCCATGACACAAGTCTACCTATATAACAAACCTGAACATGTATCCCTGAACTTAAAATAAAGTTAAAAAACATTAAGTATTTAAAATGGTATCTAAATATTGACATTTGCACTAAAGTAAATTACGTGCTTAACTATTCGTCATATCTTATCCACAAAATTAAGTTTGGAATCACCATGTATTTGACTACTTGTCCTGCATCTATCATATGAACATAAGTCCTAGTAATTAGTTTCTTTGACTCTTGTTGATTGATCTTGGCAATTTATATTTAAACAAACTATATTTAGTATTGATAATTAATAGTGCATCTTCAAGTTAAAGCAATTTTCAGAATTGTTTTGATCACGGCTATTTTCAAATTACATTGATATTTAATAGTATTTTAAAATCAAATATTTCCAAAACTAAGCACCAATTTTAACATAATCATAAAATAAACACAATTATATGAGAAAGAATGTGTGTTTAAATATAAAGGAATATATGCAACTAAAAGGTGATGTAGGACACTTGAAAGAAAGCTGATTTATAAGAAATGTGAAAATGTTACCTTGCTCAGAAAGACCTTACTTTCAAGCCAAATATTGAAGATCCATTCAGTCAAATGAATATTCTTCCCTGACTTTAAATATAGCAATTCCCTTCCTAAAGCTTTGACTGGAAAATAAAATTTGTAAAGAACCATTCTTTAGTTATGGGAAAGCTAAAGCAATTGTTGAATTTGCTGAATTACTCAATTACTCCAAAAAAGTCCTGTAGGGATAGCCAAGGGTGACGATAATAAATGAAATTGATCTAATCTTGCAATATGAAAAAAAAAATTCTTGGAGTGAAACACTTGTTTCACAGAGGAATCTTCAGGGAAATAGCTGGCAAAACCATCCTTTTTTTCATGGAAAGGAAATTATTAACATGACATATAAGAGAAAGCATAGACATTTTAAATCCTAAAGCAAAGCTTGTCCATTGGAGCCTCACAATAATACTAGTTTCAAGGGAGGTGGCAAGCATCCTGAAAAATGAAAATGCCACAGCCCTTGGCTCAGTTATATATGTACATTCTTGGCCAGATCCTTTTAGTTCTTCTCATGTAGTAAGGTAAAATTTAATTTACTTCTATCAGGTACAGCCTTCAAGACTTTGATCTTCTTTAAAGGCTGTCACTAATAAATGGCACTGTGACTTTCATTCATAAGGAAAGCTACTATGTGGAACCTTGCAGTACGGGATCCAATGATGAAGTATATCTCTACAGTACTTTACAGCTTTCAAAGTTTGTTTATATATATTTGGTTTGTTGAATACCTTAGCAACCTCAGCAACTATTACAACAACTGCAATATTTCTTTATTTTGCCACCTACTCCTCTCTTTCATGACAGCAGCTGTCTATAGCTATAGAAAAATAGAAAACCATGCTATCCTGCCTTATCTCACTTTAAATTTATGACCAGGGATCTCAAGTGGGTCCTTAGCACAGCCAGGCAATTTTACTGTATTTCCCTAGTGAATATACTTTCCTACCTTTTAACGTAACTATTTCACATTTTTTCTTCTCCTCACTCTCAGCTGGTAATGCTTCTCATTGACTGAGAATAGAATTTCTAAAAATCCTGTCATTCTGCTTGAGTCTGTACTCACATATTTTTTCTTCCCTTCAATTACAATGAATGAGCCATTCCTGCCCTCAGGCCAACTCTTCCACTTGTCCATCCATTCTATCCCCTCTCACCTCCTCAAAAATATCACTTCTGATTTCTTTTTGTTTTCTCTTGTATCATCAATTTTTCCTTTCTACTCTTTCCCAGTAACAAACATATTATGTTAGCTCTCTTCTTAAAATATTTTTTCCTTAACCCCATACTCCCTTTAGCTAACACCCCAATTCTTTTCACTTACTGACAGCGTTTCAATATTTCCTATTTCATCTCCTCCTATTCTCATACAATCCACTTCGATATTTTTCTGTCACCACATTCCACTAAAACCACTCTCATTGAGCTGACCAGTAATCTTTACATTATGAAATCCAAGCATCAATTCTCATTCTACATCTTGTTTGCCCACTAAGCAGCCCTTAACATGGCTAACACCACTACTTAGAACATTTTTAATCATTTGAATATGGGATAACAATCACAACTGGTTATCTTACATTACTGATTATTTTTTCTTTGTAGATTATTCCTTCTTTTCCTGACTTCTAAATACTGCAATCCTACAGGGTGATGTCCCCGCATTTCTCTTCTTTATCTACAATTAACCTATTTCGACATTATACAAACTGTATATTTAAATACTATCTTAATACAGATGATTTTGAATTTATATCTTCAGCTGCATTCACTTTCCTGAACTCTAGATTGAAATATTTCAACTGCTTATTTAATAATTTTTACTTGAAATACTAATAGAAACCCCTAATGTTAATATACATAAAATAAACTTCTGCTCATTTCCTCAAAAAAATGCTCATTCCTGTGTATATGGCAAGTTCGTTTTTCCATTTTCTTAGGTCACCCTTGATGGCTCCATTTTTAACTTCTTTATATCCCATTTATCAACAAATCCTGCTGACTCTATCTGACATTATCTAGAATGTGACAATGCCACCATCATTTCCTCCCAACATTATTGAATCACATTGAACTTTTTTCTCTCTTTCTACACTTTTCTCTCTCTTACCTACTTTCAATAAATCAAATCAAATCACTTCCATGCTCAAAACCACCCAGTGTGTCTCCATTTTACTCCATTGACCCAGGAATTGATCATCTAGGTTCTGGGTAATTCTCTGACCTTGGCTCCTCTGACTCTCTCACCCCCATTTGATTTACTCCAGCCACATTACCCACAGCCTGTAGTCTCTTCTTGACGACAACAAAGATATTTGAATCTTAGATTTCTTTTACCATGTGATTTTGACTCCTCACATTTTAAGGTTTTTACTCAGATGTCCTCTTCTCTCAGAGAGAGGGCTTTCCTGATGTCTCCATTAAATATGATTACTTTTCCACAAATGGCTTTAGTGACTCTCTAGCCCCATATTCTGCTTTTCTTTTTATCTTAATAGTTATTATCCTTAATACAAATCAACAATGCAAGGAGGCGATTGGCACAAAGAAGTAGTCAATAAATATTTGTTAAATAAATATTATAGATTTTTTGGTACACTTGCTTGATTCTGTCTTCCTAACTATGCATAATGCTCAATAGGCTACCTTTTCCACAAAAGAATGGGCTTTTCTCTGCTTTTTGTTTGTTTGTTTGTTTCTGAGGTTGCATCCCAGTGATTAGACCAGTGCTTGCCTCCTGGTAAGACTTGATCAATACATGTTAAAAAAAATGAACATGAAAAAAAAAGAAATCAAGCAATTAAGCCCAGAAAATTTAAGTTGTATGAATTTACATTGCTACGTAAACTAAAACTGACATAAATGCAGATCATTAATTATAATCACTTCAATTTACATTTTCCCATCATCTCTATCATGAACCTCTCATTGTCCATATGCAACTTATCATTCAATGAAACTAGACCAAAAATTATTTCCTGATTATAACTGGAAACCTTGCACCTATTTTGTATGTTATTGCTCTTGGCTTGGATATGCTGCTCTTTCTGACTGCTTGTTAATATTCCATTTATCTTTCAAGACCCAATTCAAATGTCAACTTCTCTTTGAAACCTTTACAGAATTCCCCATGCAGAATTAATTACTTTCTCTTCTGGGATTTCTTAGCTTATTTATCCACTCATTAAACAACTAGTTACTGAATTTTCCAAGCAGCATACTCGAATGTTTAGAAAGGAATGAGTCTTCAGAATATTTTACTGGGCGTGTCCTAAAGTAGGTTTTCTGGGGTAGTGGAATTGCATATTGCTATTGTTTTATATATGTACTACCATAATTTTTATATATGCAGTACCATAATTTTTCTATGTACTACCGTACTAGCATAACTTTTCTATGAAGACATTCCATGAATTATCCTATTTGTGGTTGTCGTGGTTCTGAATACAATATTTGGTATGTAGCAGACTCAGAATGTATTTGTAGAAATAAAATATTTGTTAAAATGAAATTAGAATATCTATATTTCAGGACTATATCTAAAGGTACATGCTAAAACTTCTAGGGTTTCTTTGTTACACACATTATTCTTGGTTAGAAAGAATACCTATTCATTCCACACTCAAATAAAATGGAGTAGAATTTCAGTAAATTTTACCTTGTTTGTTCCCTGCTTCTTATCCCTACTGCCTGTTCCTTTAGCTGATACTTCCACTGTGATTAATTTTTAAGCAAATTCCATGCCTATTAACCAGGAGAGACAAACAAAACATGTTTTTGATCTAAGGATTTGGGAGTGTTTCATCTTTGACATATATTTTATTTACTCACTTTTCAAGGTACTCCTTTTATCCCTGCTAGAAGAGCCCAAGAGTTAAGCAATTTGGGATACATTTTAAATATTTATTCCCTTTAGAGCTCCAAGACGCAACTTAAACATGTTGTGTGATCAATAATTTATGAGTTATAATACTCTTCAGAGAGAGGTGTCAAGATTTCCACCCTTACTTGGAGTGCAATTGGGAAATTTCCAATTGTGTAAACATTACTTTCTTATCTAATTTAGCCAATGAATGAATGTAGGCTCATGTTCCCTGCTCTCTGCAGAATTTCTTTTTCCTAGACTGAAAACCAGTTCTCCATAATGGCAGGAGTCTTGATCTTTTCCACGATTACTTAATCTTGCTGATAATCCTTGCACACATCTCTCATAGCTCATCCTTTTGTTTGATGTCAAAACAGGTATAAGATTTTCCTGCTACCATAAGTTCATAATTCAGTGAAAAATGGCAGCCATCAGTGCTAGCAGTTTTAGTCAAGATAATCTGAGATCTCTTAAAGTTTCTTTCACTTTCATAATATATTTTAAATATTACTCTTTTTGAAACTATTAGCGAGGCTACTTCCAGTTTTATGTTTTTTTATGAGGACACAATTTTAAAATTATACTCATAGGAATATAGTAGCTTCTTAACTTTAATTCTTTAAAGAAGTTACAAGTAAGCATTCACCCTTAGAGTTCAGTAATTTATATTTTAAAATACAGATTTGTTTACTCTGAAAAATAAATAAGCACAGTGATAAACAAGTACATTTTTACCTCTTCAAGTATGTGTTTTTGAATTAAATAAGCATCAGAAAATATAATTTGCATTCAAAATTTGTTAAGCTTTTAAAGTATTATAATATTTATATTTGAATTAGCAGATTCAATATGCCATATGACATATTTATTTTGGTTAATAAATAATCAAGTGTGACTGTGCTGTCAATAGACAAGGAGACTTAAAAAAAGTTTCATATGAGTTATTCATTGTATAACCACTCACTGTTCTACCCCCAGATAAAAATCAGCTGAAGAAGTGACAGTGGAGGATGAATTATTACCATTTTTTTGTCAGATGTAGTTAATATAGAAATATAAATGGGGAAATTGTAGAAAACTTCAGATCAGCTTGATTCACCTTAAAATGTAGATATAAAATCAATACTAGGTAGAGCAACAGCTCCTTGAGAAAGTACTGAGGAAATCTTATCAGGCAGCGGTAAACAGTTAAAGTGATAGTTCTGATGTATACAGGATTCATTTGGCACATCACAATGAAGCTGAACCATGCATTTATGGATGTCTTGGTACTGAAGCCATGAATCAGGTATAAAATAACTAAGAGCCATATCTCAATACTTTGCTTTGCACCATTTATTTTTAACCATGAAATTCTTTTTCTGTTGTAATTTTTTTCTTGAGCCATTCTTTCATTGACTGGGACAATTGCAATTTCATTTTTTTTTTTCAAATTAGGATTGCCCATTGTAGCAAATAAAAATATTTCATGAAACGCATTTACATAAAACATTAAATATTATTTATCTGAAATTTAAATTTGACTGAGCATCCTGTATCTTATCTGACAAGCCTACTTTAAAGAGAAAATAAGAAAATCCTCACTGTAACCCAGTTTCAACCTGAAAATATGAAAGGTCAGATTGGGATGCTGAGAAAAGGCCATTTTCTTTCTGGTTTATTTAGAGTTCTAATCCTCTCAGCTGGAGTTGGACATTGACAGTGGTGTCCAGACTGCTTTAGTTTTGTAGTCTTTTCAGAAGCTTAAAATTCCAGACTCATTAAGTGGGGCATGAACTCCATTTTCTTTCACTCTTGTGCCCCAAACTCCATATTCAGAAAATGAAAAGAAAAATTAATGTGAAAAATAGGCTGAATAATATTCTCAACCTTTTTCAGACACCAAAATACCATGGTGTGAATTTTTCCAAACATGCTGTGGAGCTTGTGTTTTTAGGCAGAAATGACAGGAGGGTGTTATGCTAGAGAGAATTTTGACTTTGGTCTCAGGAGATGTGCTTTATCTTGGCTTGCATCTTTAACTGAAGCAAATAAAGTCATCTTTTCAAAATTCAGTTTCTTTCTCTTTAAATGAGGGAAAGGTCTTTCCTAAGATAAGCCTTTTTCACATGTAAGAAAGTTTAAGTCCTATTTCTCCCAGTAATTAAAATTTTAATGAAACCATTATTTGTAGAGTTATTTAATTTCTGAAATTCTGTTCTGTATTTTCTTTGTTTCATCATGATACAGATCGCCTATGCCCCTTTCAATATTATATTCTCAGGATTAAGCACATATCTTGCAATTAGGAAGCATAAAATAAATATATGCCCTAATAGTGAAGAAATACTGAGTATAGAATGATGATGTATAATTGATATCTGGCTTTATATTGATTAAGTTATGGAATATTTTTCCCAAAGTGGTCAGTATCATGACTTGAATGAAAGCTCCATGACTGGATTTTTTATATGTAGTTCAATGTTTATCTCAGCATTTAGAAGAGGACCTGTCACATGGTAGGCACTCAATAAATACCTCCAGTACAAATTAAGAAGTCTGTAGAACCTCCTTATAGCACCCAAAATGTGAGGCCTCTTTTCTCTAAAATAAAATTCAATATAAAATGTTGGCTATGGAAAGGAGAAAATATGGTTTTCCTAAATGTGGTGAAACAGTTTTAGTTTTATGAAAAATACAAATCAATTCATCAGGCAAGTTCATATACTATGTAAACAAAATAAAAACTTATTGTTCAATTTTTTTAACCTTTTCAAATTATGAAAGTAATAACAACATATTTAAAAATGTCTTTTTGAAACTTTACTTAAAAAGCCTGTCTATGCTTTTTATAAATCGTACTTTAATATTGACATAGTCAATGGTTGAAAGTTTGAAAAGAAAGGCCCAACACTGATTTTCTAATCTTTTTTTTTTTATCTGGGAACAATTTTTATGGTAATAATTTTAGAAATGTGTATAACCTAATAAATGTATTATACATACATACACACACATTTTTATATCTAACATACAACTATATTAAATTTATCTAATCTCCTAAATTTACTTCATTTTGTTAGATCTAACTGATGTAACTATCGGGTAGCATGTGAGACCCTAGGAAGAGAGGCATACCTGAACAATATAATCCCTGATTTCAAGGACATTCTGGTATACATTTTTTGAGACAGATCTTTTTCCCGCATAAGTATTTTGTGTAATATTAAGGTATAGATCATCTGAATTTAACACAACACATCTAGTATAGTGAATTTCAAATTAAATTAAATAACTTATTATTGAGTGACTATTGTGAGACCAGAGAATGCTGTTGGCCAGAATGTATTAATTTGTAAAGTTAGTAATGATGGGCCAGGCGTGGTGGCTCACGCCTATAATCCTAGCATTTTGGGAGGCCAAGGCAGGCGGATCAGCTGAGGTCAGGAGTTCGAGACTAGCCTGGCCAATGTGGTGAAATCCCTTCTCTACTGAAAATACAAAAATTAGCTGAGTGTGGTGGTGGGCACCTGTAGTCCTAGCTACTCAGGAGGCTGAGACAGGATAATTACTTGAACCCAGGAGGCGGACGTTGCAGAGAGGCACTATCGCGCCACTGCACTCCACAGCCTGGACAACAGAGCAAGACTCCATCTCAAAAAAGAAAAAAAAGTTAGTAAAGTTAGTAATGATGCTGATTTACTTCAGTAACTCTCCCATTTCAATGGCCTTCCACATTTCCATACCATAATCACAATATCCTCAATAATAAACAATAATTACTGAAGATTTTGCCATATAGGCTCCCTTCCAAACAGGTTTTCAGACATCTTATTTAATTCTCACAAGAACCTTATGAAGTAGAGACAGTTATCACTGTGCTTAAATTGAAACACGAAGCACACAGCAACTCACACAGTATGTATGTAATAGAGCTAGGATTCAGAAGCAGATAACAATGGGCAATGATGTATTTTTTTTCCATAATTAACTTCAATTAAGCTATTATTTTAGAGCTCACACACACAGTTTTATGAACATCAAGAACCAACTGTCTATCAACAACTCCTAATTGAACTGTCCAGGCCAGAATTTGTAATTCTTAGTTAATTTATTCTGTAAGTATTTATCTAGCACCTACTGTTTACTATTCAGTCTTCTGCACTACCAAAACAGACAAGGATTTTGGCCCCATGAAGCTTATATTTAGGAGGATTAGATGCTGAAAAATAAGTGCACAAAATCATTTCAGAGAAAGTGTTGTATAATAAAGAATTTGGCTGGCCTTTGCCCCATCTCCTGGGAGGTAACTGCTAAATCCTTGGAATTTCCTGGGTAATAGGAAGGCCTGAGCTATTCCTGGTGGGTCCTAATAGTTTGTGGGCCCCTAGATAACTTGCACCAGTGAGGAGACTCAAGATGGGCCTGCCCATGCCAAAAAGACTAATGAGATGGTTAAAGTGTTGGACTTCGAGCAACATGATCTCTACTGACCTTGCGGAAGTGAAGAAGGGCTAAAGATTGAATTCTCTTATGTGGCCAAAGACACTACTAATGAATCCTCAACAAATATAATAAAACTCCACCAAACCTGGGTGAGCTTCTTTAGTTCGTAGTATACATTGATGTGCAGAAAGGATGACTCATCTTGAGGTCATGGGGAGAGGAAACCAGTAGTTTTGTTTTGTTTTCTCCTTTTAACCTGGGACCCTCTGAGATCTCATTCAATGCATTTCTTTTGGCTGGTTCTTAGTTGTATCCTTTTTGCTATAATAAAACTGTAGTTGTAAATATGGCACTCTTCTGAGTTTCTGTAGTTGGTTCTAGTGGATTATCAAACTTGGAATAGTAGTAGGAAGCCCTGAATCAGTTGCCAGTTAGTCTGAAATTGCAGGTGGCCTGAGAAGTCCCAAACTTGAGGCTGGTGTCTAAAGTGATGGCAGTCTTCTGGAGGACTGTGCCTTTAACCTGTGAAGTGTGGCCTAATCCTGAGGAGTTAGCCTCAGAAGTCATTGCAGAAAGGTGTTTTTCATGGCAGTGACACAAAGTGATATGAAATGAGATGTCTGGGAGTTTGAATTTAGAATGAGAAATTGAGAAAATGGCTTCCAGGAGTGACATTTTAGCAGAAATTTGTAGAAACAGAAAGATACAGAAATGAGTAATCTGGAGGTAGAAAATTCCAGGCAAGATGAAGAAGCAAATTCAATGCCATAAAAATGTTTAAGGGAAAGACGGAAGCTTAGAGGCTACAGCAAAAGGAAACTGATAAGTGAGAGAGATGAATAGATGATAGATCACTAAAAGCTAGATTTAACAGATGTGGCAGAGGTTGCTTACGATTCACCAAAATCCTTGCTATTTTTTTTTCTTTATGATCACATTATTAGATTATGTTTCCCAGTAGCTCTTGCAGTAAGGAGGGGCCATACGACTGAGGGAAAGCAAGCAGAAGTGATGTGTGTTCTATCTAGTCCAAGACTCTCTTTCCTTCTTGTTGTCTTGACACGAATTACAGTTAAGACTTAAGGAATGTTATAGCCACAAGATGGAAAAAAGCTGCATTCCTGAATCACCACATGGAAGGGAAACATTTACTAATCAAGAAAAGAACAAATTATAATCAACAACAACAACAAAATAAACTTCCACTGTTTAAAGCCATTACAGCAGGGCACCATGGCTCGTGCTTGTAACCCCAGAACTTTGGGAGGCCGAGGTGGGTGGATCACTTGAGGTCAGGAGTTTGAGACCAGCCTGGACAACATGGTGAAATCTCCTGTCTACTAAAAATACAAAAATTAGCCAGATGTGGTGGCGCATACCTGTAATCCCAGCTACTGGGCAGGCCAAGGAAGGAGAGTCACTTGAATCTGGAAGGCAGAGGTTGTAGTGAGCCGAGATCACACCACTATACTCCAAACTTGGCCAACAGAGTGAAGCTCCGTCTCTCTCTCTCTCTCTCTCTCTCTCACACACACACACACACACACACACACACAAAGCCATTAGACATTTGAGAGTCTACTCTCATACAGAATCAGATTACCCAGTGTAAATCAGTATGATGGATTATTGCAAACCTTTTAGACACTGGAAAGCTTTTAGGTAAGAGGAGATTTAATATTAAGGGTTGAAAGCAGATTATTCTTAACCAGAATACTTAATAGAAATTTCTAAGCCATAAATATTACTAAGTGTTAGAAATCAAGCCAGTAAGAGAAGAATCAGACTCTAAGTGCAATGGGCAATGAGGCAGCAAAAAAGAAGATATAATCTGAGAGTCAGGAGTTTTATCAAAGTTAGAATAAAGAAGGAGCATGAGCACTAAATAGGTCATTGGCAATTGTTACCAGGGATGCTTCAATGTCCTTAGCTTCTTACTTCTGGCTTTTAGCTGTAGAGTTCTTTTATATATTAGACATATTAGGTGTAGTTAAGGCATAGGTTTTGGGTAGACAATAATAATCATTATAATTTATTAAATATCTAATAAAATTTATCACTAATTTTTAACATATAGTATCTAAAGACAATTTTAATGAAACAAAATACACTGTCTTGAAAGGACTATCTCACGTTAAGATATTGAGATTTGGAAAAGGTGAACTTAAGTAACTTGCTTAATGTTGTTCAGCTATTATACAGGAGATTTTAGATTAGAGTCTAGTTCAACTGACTCCATCAACTTCGTTCTTTCTGCAAAGTAACTGCTTCTTAACACTGACAGTCATCATCAAGAATCCTTTTAGGTGGATTTGATTAATAAGACAAATCCATCTATATGGCTAACTGATCTTGTTTTCACTATATATATCTTAGCATCAGCAAAGCATAATCATAGTTTTGTGTCCGGAATTGGTGGGTTCTTGGTCTCACTGACTTCAAGAATGAAGCCTCGCTGTGAGTGTTACAGTTCTTAAAGGCAGCGTGTCCGGAGTTTGTTCCCTGTGATGTTCAGATGTGTTCAGAGTTTCTTCCTTCTGGTGGGTTTGTGGTCTTGCTGGCTTAGGAGTGAAGCTGTAGACCTTCGCAGTCAGTGTTACAGCTCTTAAGGCGGCACGTCTGGAGTTGTTCGTTCCTCCCTGTGGGCTCGTGGTCCCGCTGGCTTCAGGAGTGAAGCTGCAGACCTTTGCGGTGAGTGTTACAGCTCATAAAAGCAGTGTGGACCCAAAGAGTGAGCAGTAGCAAGATTTATTGCAAAGAGCGAAAGAACAAAGCTTCCACAGTGTGGAAGGGGACCCAAGCAGGTTGCCACTGCTGGCTCCCGCAGCCTGCTTTTATTCTCTTATCTGGCCCCACCCACATCCTGCTGATTGGTAGAGCCGAGTGGTCTGTTTTGACAGGGCGCTGATTGGTGCGTTTACAATCCCTGAGCTAGACACAAAGGTTCTCCACATCCCCACTAGATTAACTAGATAACAGTGTCGACACAAAGGTTCTCCAAGGCCCCACCAAAGTAGCTAGATACAGTGTCCATTAGTGCATTCACAAACCCTGAGTTAGGCACAGGGTGCTGATTGGTGTGTTTACAATCCTTGAGCTAGACATAAAGGTTCTCCACGTCCCCACCAGACTCAGGAGCCCAGCTGGTTTCACCCAGTGGATCCCGCACCGGGGCTGCAGGTGGAGCTGCCTGCCAGTCCCGTTGCCATGCACCCGCACTCCTAAGCGCTTGGGTGGTCGATGGGACTGGGCACTGTGCAGCAGGGGGTGGTGCTCGTCGGGGATGCTCGGGCCACACAGGAGCCCATGGATGGGGTGGGAGGCTCAGGCATGGCGGGCTGCAGGTCCCGAGCCCTGCCCCATGGGAAGGCAGCTAAGGCCTGGTGAGATATCAAGTGCAGCGCCGGTAGGCTGGCACTGCTGGGGGACCCAGTACACCCTCCACAGACGCTGGCCCGGTGCTAAGCCCCTCATTGCCCGGGGCCGGCAGGGCCGGCCGGCTGCTCCAAGTGTGGGGCCCGCTAAGCCCACTCCCACCCGGAACTCCAGCTGGCCGGCAAGCGCTGCCTGCAGCCCAGGTTCCTGCTCACGCCTCTCCCTCCACACCTCCCTGCAAGCTGAGGGAGCCGGCTCTGGCCTTGGCCAGCCCAGAAAGGGGCTCCCACAGTGCAGCGGTGGGCTGAAGGGCTCCTCAGGTGCCGCCAAAGTGGGAGCCCAGGCAGAGGAGGTGCCAAGAGCGAGCGAGGGCTGTGAGGACTGCCAGCACGCTGTCACCTCTCAGTTTCACTTCCCTTTCTGCATGATTTCTCTTCTACTTACCTGTCTTTAATTCAATTAAGAACTTCAAGCCTGGGCACAGTGGATCATACCTGTAATCCCAGCACTTTGGGAGGTTGAGGCAGGAGAGTCGGGAGGATTGCTTGAGCCCAGGAGTTTGAGACCAGCCTCAGCCACATAGGGAAAACCCGTCCTTACACACACACACACACACACACACACACACACACACACACACACACACCACACACACACACACACACACACACACACACACACACACACACACACTCGCTCTCTCTCTGTATATATATATATTAGTCGGGGTTCCCTAGGACAGAATTAATTTTTTATATATACATATATATATATATATGTTTATTAAATATTAACTTAGATGATCACACGTCCCACAATAGGCTGCCTGCAAGCCTGAGGAACAAGGAGATCCAGTCTGACTCTCAAAACTGAAGAACTTGGAGTCCAATGTTTGAGGGCAGGAAGCATCCAGCATGGGAGAAAGATGTAGGCTAGGAGGCTAAGCCAGTCTTGTCTTTTCACGTTTTACTGCTTTATATTCACTGGCAGCTGATTCGATTGTGCCCACCAGATTAAGGGTGGGTCTGCCTTCCCCAGACCACGGACTGAAATGTTAATCTCCTTTGGCAATACCCTCACAGACACACCCAGGAACAATAATACTTTGCATCCTTCAATCCAGTCAAGTTGACACTCAGTATTAATCATCACACACACGCACACTCACACACACACACATAAATTAGCTGGGTGTGGTGGCCTGCTCCTCTGGTCCCGACTACTGAGGAGGAAGGGGTGGGAGTATAACTTGGGCCCAGAGGTCAAGACTGCTGTGAGCCGTGATTGTGCCACTGCACTCCAGCCTGGGCTACAGAGATCCTGTCTAAAAACAAAACAGAACAAACAACAACAACAAAAACAAACAAAAACAAAATTCTTCACCAATGGAAAAAAGGAAGTAGATTGTTATGTGACTCCAGGTCTTTATTTTATATTATATTATGAAAAGTTTTCTGAAGGTGCTCTTCCCACTTTGGTGTAAGAATGGATTCATATTCTCTGACAGTAGGCATAATGCTTTTATTGCTATAATTATGCAAGGCACAAAGTCCAAAGCTAAACTACATTGAATACACAGCAGGCCTATTATTTGCAAGACCACATAAAGAATAGGTTAATTTAAGAGGATGATAGTTTATTATTTTGCATAGGGCCTACAAATAGCTTTTCAGATACTTCAGTGGTGTAAGTATTTAAAAAAAAGGCACCACAAAGCAATATCATGCTTCCACTTAGCACTTACTAGTAGTTTAGTTCCTTTTAAGAAGTGATTTCCCAAAATTTATAAAAGAAAACAAAAATTTTATTTAAGCATCTACTTTTTGTTAGATAGTTTTATAGATTCCTTATTTTATAAAAAAGAAAATACAAACTCAGAGAAAGTAAACTACTTGCTTGAAGTTACAGACAGTCTGTAAATTGGCAGAAACCAAGATTTATATGCAGATTATTCCCAATATAAAAAACCTATTGTCCTTTTAAAGTTTAGATTCATAGCAGATTTTTCATGCGGGAACTTGGTATTTAACATTTTAAAAAATGAAGGCAAACTATTATTTTTTTCTGGAATGATATTTGAGTAGGTTTCATTCACTTGCCTAGTCATTCAGTAAATACTTATTGTGTAATAGATAGTATACCAGATACTTAGCTACATACAAAGCCTAAAGCAGTGAACACAGAAAACATTCTGGAACCTTATGGAGTTTACATTTTAGGTAGAGGGGACAAATAATAAATTAACAAAATTTATATTACATGAGGAAATGCTTTAAAGTTCTAAATATATAATAACATTGAATCATTTTATAAAGTTCTGTTAAAATTGACTTTTTTGGTGTTCTTGAATGAATATAAAGTTATATGACTATTAATAAAGGATGCTGAATTAATTTCTGGTATATTTATAAGCTTATTTCACCCTTCAGTGGCTTAATGTAGTTGTTATCAGATAATATATAATAACTGTTAAATGACAAAGAAAGTAAATCCTGTAACAATGTTTTGAAAAATGAGATGTTTTAAAGATTCCAGTGAATTTGTTTTGATTACTGAAGGAATGCTCTTGATATGCAAAGAATCACAAATAGTAGCAGCTATTTTTCTTTTATGTTTTAGATACCCTTCTACATGTACAGTTATAGCAGTTCAACTGTTTGGTTAAAATTTAATATTTTTTAAAAACTCCAACTAATGGCACATAAAACTGGGACAATTTTTAACAAAAAGAAAAATGATACTGCACCAAATATCTAAATTGATTCACTAGGAGATGAAGGAAAGCTGTTTGAACATCTGTTTAAAATAGCCCTGAGAACATGGTTCTTGTTGGATTAAATAAAGATATTTCAGTTTGGAAATTATAACTTCTAAACGACAATACATTCTATCGCCCCCATTTCTAACCTGTGCGTGTTTTACAAAGACCAAACCAGATGCAAACAATTTAATGGCATTTAATGAAAACTTTGTGTGGAAACCCACAATGGAGTAATGCTCACTGGTCATTATTCAGGCTTTCCTGGAATTCCATTTATTTTACATTTGCTCCAAAATATAAAAAATATAGTAACCAATATGCCACAATATCACAGTTGCTCAACACGTTGCAATTTCCTCTTTATTTTTTTACCTTTTAGACTAGTTTTTTTTTCTTGTTTCTTTTTATTTAGGTGAAAGAAAATGGCTTTAAATGATAGGAACATCATCCTTTAGTTCTGTTTTCTCCATTACACAAGACCTAGCTGCACATGCAAAATTACTCTGCCCAGGGGATTGTGATTTGAAAGCACTTTAAATCTGCTGTGAGAAAACAATCAAGAGGACGTATAAATGTGATTTAAAAAAATCCCAAATTGCTACCTTTGAAGCTACATTTGCAAGACAAATATGTTTCTACATTTCCATTTATTCTGTGTTTTTTTTTTCTTTTTTATAAGGCGGTGGTATCTAATACAAAATATTTTTGTTTCTTCATTAAAATGAAAGCTCAAAAGTGTCTGGATTATATTTGATATTTTTATGTCTCAGTGCACTTATATCCATTTTGTTTTCTAAGAAAACGTTTCAGTTTTTATCTCAGGGAAAGGCAAAACAACATTAAGATAACCTACTTGTTAAGAATAATCACATTACAGTTACAAAACTCTTTGGCTGTATGGAATTTATTATGATTTTGGGAAAAATTGAAACAGATTTTTTTTTCCTAATGTACTTTTATTTTCATATTACATATGGTGATTTTATTTTTCATGGGGCAGGGTTCAGTTAGATCAGAAATGTGAAATCCCATCCAGTCCTCTCCAAACAGAGCCAGGAAATGGCAATCATTTCCAACTTCAGTCCAAAGATGAAGAGCAAGGAGAGGGTTTATCTTTACTGAGAATGGGAGGAGAAGATTGTATATTTTTAAAATATGCAATAGTCACACAAATCAGATAAAATTGTCCATTAAAAACACATTTTCAGCTTCTCAGGAATTTTTTTTTTTAAATTACTCTTTATTTTTAGTTCCTGCAGGTTTAGGATAATTCAACATTACTAAGGTCAGTGGTTCTCAAGCAGGGGAGAACCCTCACCCTTCTACTATATGGATATTTAGCAATGTCTAGACCCATTTTTGATTTTCACTTCTGGAGGTGTGACTGGCATTTAGGGAGTGGAAGACATGTATGCTATACGTCCAACACACAGGACAGCTCCCACAACAAAAAAAAATCACCTGGCATAAAATGTCAAAAGTGCTAAGGTTGAGAAACCTTGTAAAGGTACGGATAATCTTTTTATTGCCATCACAAAGGCCAATTGAAGAGTTCTATAGAATCTGTCTTCTTCTGCATATCTTCAGTATGCCATATGTGTAATATGGTATATCAATTACTACAGAAAAATAATTTTTTTATAAAAGCTGTACGATTAAGCAGTTTTTCAAAAAGTTTTTAAAAAGGCATTTTCATGATTCTCTTATCTTATGCATCTTAGCCCTGCATTAGGTTACTATGCAAATTTTTAGTCTAATAATTTGTATTGGGCTAATTTATCAGAGAAACCTAGTACATGATAAAAACTTTTGACATTTCTGATTAGAAAATATAGTTAATCCCTTGGAATTCCCTCATGCATATTTGACTATAAGCCTTTTCATATTTTCAGTGTAGTTGAAAAGAAAATTAAATTCACCCAAATCTTTTCATGAAGTTTATTTTCTCAGACTATCATTTATCCTTTAGAAATCTGTATACAAAAGAATGATCTATGTGTTCACTCATTGTTGTCTGTTATACATATTGTCAATATGACACTTCTTAGAATATTTCAGTTAAATGGTCAACAAATATTGCAGAAACCTGAGGAATATACATAAAATATTGTGAGTCAGGTATTATGAGTAATATAAAAAAAATAAGATGTAACTCTGTTTTCAGAATCTTATACCATGATTTTATACTCAGCATCATTCAAAATATTTTGACATTAAAAAAGATAAAGTTCTAGTGATTAATCCACTCATTAATTCATCCAACAGATTTTATACCCCGAAATCCTCTATTACATACCCTTTGCTATATAGAGATGTCTATACACATTCTACATACAAGGACACTGCAATTGAATATAAATATTTCATGCAAGCAGAGAATTATTCTTGATGGTTTGCTCAGTGTTGTATTTTTTAAATTACTAGACTAGAGCCTGAATACTCAAGACTTAATAAATGTTTATTGAATTAACAAATAAATTAATGGATGTATGTGACACAACAGGAGTTCATTAGCTACACTGCCAGTGCAAAGAAGAAAATAGCATACATAGACTCATCAGACGGCTTTTCATGGATGAGGTAGCATTTGAACAGGCTCTAATTTAATGAAAAGATTATTGAAAAATAATGACACAACTGGAGAGGGATGAATGATCTTAAAGGAGAAGATGATAGATTTGGCTTTTGTACAAATTAGGGTTTAAAAGATAGGGCATTCATGGTGAAATATTAGGCTGACTATTACAAATGTGATTCTACAGCTCAAGAGAAAGGCCAGGGCTGTTGATATCAAATAAGGAGGCAGCTACTTAGTGGTAAAAGAAGCATATTGAGAGAGGGAGAAAACTTGGGTAAGAAAATAGAGCAGGGAAGAGAGATTTAAAAACTGAATGTTTGAAGAAATGAGGGATATACATATGTATCCATCTGTCTCTTCTGTGGCATAGTGCCATAAGAGCCAAGAAAGAAATGATTTCTAAAAGGATTATTCGTTCACAGTGACAAATAATGAAAAGAAGTTAAAGAAGACAAGGCTTCAGAAAGGTCAGCGGATTTTTCATTAAGATACCAATATTTTACACACATATTTCAGGTAATAGAAATAAGCAAGGACAGGAGTTAAGGGGTAGTTTCATGAAAGAGATGTGTAAATTTCACTCCTCTTTCCACCACCACTTTCCAGGTTCACAGCCTCATTATATTTTACTTGGGCTACAGCCATAGCCTCCTAAATGGTCCTTCCTTGGCACCATGCCTTTTATGCACAGCTGCAATGTGAATCTTGTCAAAGCTCAAATTTGAACAAATTACTCCCTGACTCAAAAGTCATTACTGACTCATTATTTATAGTCCATTTAGTCCCAATTTTTTATCCTGGCATTCAAAGCCCTTCGTTATCAGCTTCCAATCTATCCTTCTTATCTGACTCTTTTGTTTCATCACAGTTTGAAAATTATATAACAGGTAGTTCACTGTATTTGCTCCATTATTTCTTGTCTCAGGGTCTCAAAGTTTTTTCTCATGTTTTTATTTCACTCATCTTGTAATATCATTATTTCCATTTCTAAAGGTCAATATTCCAGGCATCCTTGGCTCATCATGACTGTCCCCCTCTGAAGATGGCTTTCATTTTCCACTCTTGTGAAGTGTCTTTGAACCTTCCCCCTGGAACTTCTATACTTTTTTCTTAGCCATATTTATTTATTTTACTTGATATATAGTTTGTTCAGCATCCATTTCACATGCTTCTGTTCGTGGTAGACTAGTTTAAATTAGGGACCACTCAGGTTATATAGATTTGACTCCATTCCCACTACCATTGTAAATTGTTTTCTGATACAAGTAAGTAAGGCAGAAAAATTGAGCATCAACTCCTGGACTTCTTGAAATGATGAAGAATGATGTATTCCCTTTCTATTGGGGTCCCTAAAGTGACAGAATTAAAGCCTGAAGCTGCTGAGCACATGAAGAGGATCTGCTTGAGAATCAAATCAGTACAAAGAAAAAAAGGAGTTGAAAACACATGCGAGATGAAGAAAGGTCAAATTCTAATGAAAAATTCTTAACACACTGAATTCAAATATGCTCTGTCACATGACTTCAGAAAATATTATTCATTTGTATTCTGTATAAATGATGCCTCCAGGAATTTTGTGACGTGACAGCCTGCCATTTTAGTAGTTTGAGCCAACAAACTCCCATTCTTGTATTAATTCAATTCCATTTGGTTCCTGCCACTGTCATTTACAAATAAACAAACTAAAAACATTTATATACATAGCTTTTAAAAACATTGTTCATAAAGAGAAGCGTTTTTTTTTTGTTGTTGTTGTTGTTTTTTTTTTTTATTGTGATGGAGTCTCACTGTCGCCCAGGCTGGAGTGCAGTGGTGTGATCTCCGCTCACTGCAACTTCAGCCTCCCAGGTTTCAAGTGATTCTCCTGTCTCAGCCTTCCAAGTAGCTGTGATTACAGGTACCACCAGGCCCGGCTAGTTTTTGTATTTTTGGTAGAGATGGGATTTCACCATGTTGGACAGGTGGTCTCAAACTCCTGACCTTAAGTGATCCACCCCTCTTGGCCTCCCAAATTGCGGGGGTTACAGGCATGAGCCACTGCACCTGGCCCAAGAAGTTCTTTAATACAGTGATTGATTATGCATTTTGAATTCAAATGGTTCCCAACACAGTGCTTTCCCTATAGTAAACAATTTTTTTTTTATGTTTTAGCATACTCTATTAAAATTAGTGAGCTCTAAGTTTGATAAATGTGTGTGAACAGAGTGAAAATTGAGAAATATAAATCAGAGAGAAAGGGTTTATGTAGTAAGTATAAAGCTAACAGTTTAAGAAAAATGCCAAATATTTATTTGAGGAAAAGACATTTGCTTTTGAAAAATTAAATTAAAAATGTAAAAACAAATGTAATTTATATTATCCAATTTTCATTATTTCAATTTATAATAATTACCATAGTTCATTTTCATGCTTTTTTTAAATTACTGGAGTTTTAATGGTATAACTGAAGAACTGTGGGCAATATGCAACACTTCTAATAGATTTGAATCAAAAGATATGTCTACCTATCTGTGAATCTGTGTATCTACCTCAATAAGTGTATCTTAGGAGAAACCTGGGCCCATTCTCAGTACTTAAGAAAGTAAAATGCTTTCATAGACACACACACACACACACACACGCACACGCATGCACACACACACACGTAAACTCTGGAGCGATAATAGAGCCATAATAGTGAGACATTCTGTCAGTGTTTTATAAGGAATCTAAGGAAAATAACTGTTATGATCTTCCTTTCCTCCTTGACTTGCTTGCCAATTTAAAAATTCTCCAACTCAGAGTCCTATTTGGCTCAGTTTTCACTTTTTTTTCCCATACATGTTTTAAACACATTAGTAAATGTCTATATAACAAAATAAGTATGAGATCCTGAAGAGTGTTTTATTGGTTTTAAAATTTGGTGAAAAGAAGCAGAAGGATTTGGGGAAGAAAGAGCACAAGGCAAAATTATTTTGATAGTTTTATGTAGTTGAAAAGAGTGATCAGGAGAGCAGGACCCGAAAATTAATGGGTTTGTAAAATGACTAAAGTGTTTAAGTTCAAATGGGTAGAAATGTACTCTTTCAAAGGTTTGGAATGCTAGAGAGAACTATGCTTAGGTGTGGAATCATTTTCTGTGATGTTATTAGTGAAAAGTTAAATCATTCTTTTTCTGGGCTCTTTCCAAGGCAATTACGCTTGGAGATGTGAGGACAGACCAGAAGACTTCTTGAAATTCTTCCTTTGATTTATTACTATCAAAATGGGTATATATAGACATAAATACACATGTACTCAATTTGAAAAAGAGCAGTGCTCCAGATATGTGTGGGCACAGCAGTTGTGTACTCCCTGCAGAAACAAATGGAAAATCCTCTGTAGAGAAATAAGTTTCTTAAGATTCAAAGAAGTTTCTTAAGATTACTTATACCCTTTACATTGGTATTCTACCTAAGGCATTTTAGTGAAAGTTTTATAATCAACCCTTAAAACTTTATCTAGCACTCTTTTCCTATTTAGAGAAAAAAGGCCAATATGTTAAATAATGTGATGCAAATTAGTCCCATCAGAAACAAACGAGGAATGAGCTTAGTTAACAAGAACAGGAAATAACCCAATATGTCTTTTTAACTACATTTATATGGTTGCCAGCCAGCCAGAGCAAAACATTTACATTTCTGTTTCTGTGTAGTTCTGACTCCAGAACATACATTGTTTTAGAAGCTCCAATGTTTTCTTTAAAATGAAAAAAAACAACAACATTATATAAGAAAAAAAAAATCAAGCCATGGGTTCATACTTGGAAAAATTTAGCCTCATTCTTGGATATTTATACTCAGTGGGTTTTAAAGCTCTTATTCACTTCACACCTTACTTATGCAGTAGGAAACAAGTTAGAGGAAATCCAACTTTATTTCTCTGAGCAATTTAAGCTTAGAAAATCCTGAATGCTGATAATGTAAAAAAATGAGAACAGATGGCATAATCTTTACGTAAATATAAATAACTTTCCTATGATTTTCAGCAGAGCTTAAGTTTAAGCTAAAAAATATTGCTGAATGATTTTATAAATTGTAGCCTTTAAGAATGAAATTAATAATAATAAAAAAGACTTTTCACAAAGACTGTCCACTAGAAACAGGTCTGTTGTGCAACTAATCTATAACTTCATAAAATAAACCTTTATAATGAATTTTTAATCAAAATTCTAAACAGAACTTTTCTTAAAATTTTTGATGTAATAATTATCTGGGATTAAATGTGGTAAGTTTCAGTGTGCAGCAGAGAAAACTATATATTCCCATATGGTGTAGTTTACTTTCCCCATTCCTAATCCAATAATCTAGTTTACAATGCTCTTGGTTAGGTGATTCTTTTTCTCTTGCACTTAATGTATTTTCTTCATTAAGTTTGCTTGCAATGTATTCCAAAGCTTTTCAGTGATGTCTGTCCATTCTCGTAACATTAACAGCACTCCCATTTTATGTTTATCCTGCCATATACACTAAAGTCTGGAACTCACTACTCAAGTCCAAACTATGTCCCAAGAAAACAATTTCTAACACTTTGCACACTGTATTAGGTACCTAAAAAAAAGGCCTGCTATTTCTGAGAACTAAGCCACCAAGGTATCTATTCTCAAGGAAACTTCAGAACCTCTAAATTTATATAAAACTAGTAGAGGTCTCTGGGTTTAATCTAGTTATTCTAATTCTAGTTTTCTTTTTGTGATTGATTTTTAAATGATGTGCCTTATATTTAGATTATGTGTAGCTTTTTTTTCTCCAGTAACCTTTATTGCCAAAAATCTTTTGGTCTAATATTAATACAGGAGCTAAAAAGAAATTATCTAGGCAGATAGTAAGGACAACGGAGTCCTCGGCAAGGTTTCCCTTTTAACAAAAAGCAGCCCCAATTCATTTCTTTCCTAACAAAGAGCAGCCTGAAAAATTGAGCTGCAAACATAGATAAGCAAGGTGGAAGCTTGCATGGGTGAATGCCAGTAGCTATGCCAATAGAAAAGGGCTTCCTGGAAACAAGGTATGTTCAGCGTGGAGGCTCCATCTTCCCTCTTCTTTGTCGCCACTTGTACATTAAAGACGCAGACAACATGGCGCCGGCCAGCTAGATAACTCATCTGCATAATAAAAGATTAGGGTGGGGCGGCCAGCTTCTTCCTAAGCTATGTAAATAGCACACCTGTTCCAACCAATCTTTCGTTTCCTATGTAAGTCAGACAGCACCTCCTCAAGCTCATCTATGAAACCATATGCATTTCACCGGAACTGGCTACTCATTTTCTCTGGGACCCCTCTCTCTTCAGGAGAAAACTTTTCTCTTTCTTCAGCTTATTAAACCTCCACTCTTTTTTTTTTTTTTTTTTTTTTTCTGAGACGGAGTCTTGCTCTGTCGCCCAGGCTGGAGTGCAGTGGCACAATCTCGGCTCACTGCAAGCTCCGCCTCCCGGGTTCACGCCATTCTCCTGCCTCAGCCTCTCCGAGTAGCTGGGACTACAGGCGCCCGCCACCACGCCCGGCTAATTTTTTTGTATTTTTAGTAGAGACGGGGTTTCACCGTGGTCTCGATCTCCTGACCTCGTGATCCGCCCGCCTCGGCCTCCCAAAGTGCTGGGATTACAAGCGTGAGCCACCGCGCCCGGCCTCCACTCTTAACCTCATTTCTTGTGTGTCTGAGTCCTGGATTTCCTTGGCATGAGACAACGAACCTCAGGTATTACCCTAGACGAATAGTGCCGCTTCATTATGCTGTGGATACTCTTAACTTTTCTTTGATTTGTATGTAGCCATATATTTTTCCACATTTTGCTTTCAGCATTTATTTATGCTCATATTTTGACATGTCTTTGTAAAATAACATAACCGGGGTAGGGTTTTATTTGTGTGAGGTTGCTAATACAATTTGGATGGATTTCTACTATTTTATTATGGGTTTTCTTGTTCTACCTTTTTTATCCATCTCCCCAACGTCCTTTACTCCTTTTTATTGACTATTTTCCATCTTCTGCATCAACAATATAAGGATCTTTAAAGATATTAATTTCAACGAGAACCTCCTTGATTTATAAGGTTGTTCAATATCTTAATTGCATCTTGCATAATCCCAGAAAGTATATTTGTTTAGATTTATCTACATTTCAGATTTTATTTACTCACCGTTATTTTTGCATCTCAGACTTTTCTTTTGGATCTATTTCACTAATTTTTGCTGTATAAACGAAAGAACTCCTTTAGGTTATATCATCTTAGTTTTTGGTTTGGCTAAAAATATTTTTAATGGACTCTTATTATTAAATAACCGATACATGATTTTACCTTGTCATTTCTTTACAATTATTTGGGTATATTCTGATTTTCATTGTGGCAGTTGAAAATATCAACTATCTGATTAATTTTAATTTAAATTAATTTTTGTAAGCATTAAATTTGTATTTTTTTAATGTGGCTTCTTTTGAGATATTCTCTTTACCTTCATTCACCTGCAGATTCATGATGTTATGCCTTAGGTTCAAATTTCTTCCTATTCATCATAATAAGGCCTTTATTGCCTCCCTAAATCTGATTATTTGTATTTTTGGTCAGTCCTGGAAATCTCATCCAATAGATCTTTGAATTGTGTCTCTCATCCCTACTTTATTTTCTCTCTGAAACTCTTCATTCTTTCTCATGTCTTAATATTTTGGCATTATGGGAAAAATCTTCAAATACATTTTCTAGTTCACAAATTCTTACTTCAGTTGTGTTCAATATTTAGTCCATAAAAAATTAAGTTACTTAGTTTTAACTGTCACTTTCTTTTTCATATCTTGAAGATCTATTTGGTTCTTTTCAAAAACTCCACAGGATCTTTTATTTTCAAGTCTTTTGTTTCTTTGTTATATTTTAATCCTTTCTTTTAATTTTAAACATTAAATTCTTATTTCATATTCTATCTTATATAATACTGAACACTGCAGTCTTTATGGATGGTTTTCTGTTTGTCATTATTTCTACTGCTCCTGCTGGCTTGTGTCATTGTTTATTTTATGACTTTTACTTTGAGCTCAATTTCCATAGGAATTTACCTATGGTAAGACATTGAGCTCTGGGCTGAAGGTGATTTCTTTCAGGGGGAAGTTATATTTCCTTCTGCCAGGCATCTGGGACACTACCAATCTGGAACTACTTTAAATTCAATTCTGATTTGTAATTAGAAATTCTTAGGGGAAGATATTTTTCCCCTGTACCTATCCAGAACCAAGGCTGAGACAGTCAATCTTCATAGCATCTCCTTTTGGGTCAAGATATTATATGAAGGCATCCATCCAAATTCTCTTTTTGCACAGGTTGTAGGCTTTGCTCTCCATCACACACTTATTTGTACTTTTAAAATAGAGAGCTGTACACAAGGAATTGCAGATGTCGTGGGGAAAGCTGTTGGCTTTATTTTTTGATGGCCCCTCCAGAGTCATGTTTTCTTATTATTTTTTTCTCTAGGGGTTTTCTTCTCTTTATTGCTAGTTCAGCTATAAATTTAAAGAGAATTAATACATGATATATGCAGCATTTTTAGTTTTTCAATTTTGAATGGATTTCTCCAGTCATCATGTCTATCATATTTGCAGAAACAGAAGTGCTTAGACAAACTCTATGCATTTAATATGGACAGATAAATACGCCTGGTTTTGTAATGAGTGCATGGGGACCATCCACCTCATGAGCCTAATTATATAGTATTCTGCTTTAAATAGTGCTCACTCAAAATTCATATTTACCTGACACTTGTGAATGTGGCATTATTTGGAAATGAAGTCTTTGTAATGAGGTCCTATAGTTAATTTAAGAGGTCACATAGATTAAGAAGGACCCTGTATTTAATATTTCTAGTGTCTTTATAAAAGTGGAAGAACCACAGAGACAGACACACACAGCAAGCATGCAATGTAACAGCAAAGGCAGAGACTAGAGTCTTGCATCCACAAGCCAAGGAATCCCAAGGATTGCGTGCAACTACTAAAAGCTAAGAATCTATGGAATAGATTCTTCCTTGGCACCTCCAGAAGAAATTAACCTTAATTTCAGACTTCTAGCTTCCAGATCCGTGAGAGAATAAATTTTTGTTACTTTATTTTATTTTGTTAATAATTTTTGTTAGAACTTTCTAGTAATTTGTTATAAATGCTCTAGGAAACAAACACATATTTACCACAGGATTTCTGATTTTCTTCTAATGTATTCATCATGTTTCATTTGCATCTGTGGATTGCATAATAGTCACTCTATATAGAAAGTGTTTTTCGTGCCTAAATCTCTTAGGCGTTATTGTAGAAACTTCAATGAAATGGTAAGGGAGTAGATTCATGTAAAGTTCATAACATGTCTGAAGAGGAAACTGAAAATCACTTAATCATTTTGATATATTAATCACTAATAGATAATACAAGTAAACTCGAAGCAGCTAAAAATCAGAACTCATGTGATAACCTTTTTAAACATAAAACAAAATAAAGTAGTCTATAGTGTATTCACAATAGAGAAATTTCCATGTGGAAACTGCTAGAATGATTTTCCAAAAATTTTAATGACTATATAACTTATGACATATACACACTGATGTATGAGGTAATAGATATATGTTATATTGGCTTCTTGTTTGAAGAAGTATTGTGATACATTGTTGCTTGAGGTAAATATTGACTTTAGAATTTGGATATTCAATATTTACTGCATCCATCAATGTATTTCAAGAGTCCCTGGATCATTCAATATTTCCTTAGTGTTAAATGAAGTAGCAGGAGTAAAAGCTGTTTATCTTTTTTTTGTCCGTTTAGCAGAATTTATAGACAATTTATTTGGAATCAGAAACAAATGACTCCAATAACATGATTTTTTTTCTTTTTTCTTTTTTTTTTTTGAGATGGAGTCTCACTCTCTGTCACCCAGGCTGGAATGCAGTGGCAAGATCACTCACTGCAATCTCTGTCTCCTGGGTTCAAGCTATTCTCCTGCCTCAGCCTCCCAAGTAGCTAGGACTACAGGCACATGTAGCCATGCCCAGCTAATTTTTTGTATTTTAATAGAGACAGGGTTTCACCGTGTTGCCCAGGCTGGTCGGGAACTCCTGAGCTCTGGCAATCTGCCCGCCTCTGCTTCCCAAAGTGCTGGGGTTACAGGCGTGAGCCACCGCTCCTGGCCCAACATGATTTTTTAAAAGCTACCTATTGTTGCCGGGCGCGGTGGCTCACGCCTGTAATCGCAGCACTATGGGAGGGCGAGGCGGGTGGATCACGAGGTCAGGAGTTCGAGACCACGGTGAAACCCCGTCTCTACTAAAAATACAAAAAAGAAAAAAAATTAGCCCGGCGCGGTGGCGGGCGCCTGTAGTCCCAGCTACTTGGGAGGCTGAGGCAGGAGAATGGCGTGAACCCAGGAGGTGGAGCTTGCAGTGAGCCGAGATCGTGCCACTGCACTCCAGCCTGGGCGACAGAGCAAGACTCCGTCTTAAAAAAAAAAAAAATAATAAAAGCTACCTATTGCTCAAGGTGTGTATATATATATATAGTGTGTGTGTGTGTGTGCACATGCCTACACTAGTGACACAAAACAGATGGAACTATAATCTAGATTGTACCGAGTTGTTACCAGGAGATTTAAGGAGGAATCATGTAGTTATGATGTTGAGACAAATTCCCAAGGATCATTTGTTTTCTTATATTGACTTCTTTTTCATCTGAAACACTGTCAAAATGCCTCTTTTTGTTATTCCATAATTACAGTCATGTACTGTATAAGAATGTTTCAGTCTATGATAGACGGCACATACAAAAGGGGTATCATAATATTATAATAGAACTAAAAGTTACTGTCACCTAGTGACATCATAGCTGTTCAAACTTCATAGCACCATACATTATCTTTTCTGTGTTTAGATGCACAAATACTTACAATTGTGTTACAGTTGCCCACAGTGTTCAGAGCAGTAATATGCTTTATGGGTTTGTAGCTTAGCAACAATAGGCAATACCATATAGCATAGGTATGTAGTAGACTATACCATATAGGTTTATGTAAGTACACTCTGTGATGGTCATACAAATGAAGAAATCACTTAAGGATTTGCGTAACTTATCCCTTTTGTTAAGTGATGCATGGCTGCATATCCATAATTGCAGTCCATATTTTACTTTACACAGATAATATGTATTATACACACACATATTTATATCTACATGTGTATGTTTATATGGGTATGTATATGGATGCATATAAACACATACCTGCGTATGAATATACACATGTATATATATATTAAAAACAGAAAGATACTAAATCCTAAAACAGAAAACAAGATTCAAAATCTGGTATGAGCCAATCTTATTTAAGCTATGTATATGCTGTTAGAGTCATACAATGACTCTGAAGACTTTAATCCTGTTTTTTAAAAGTATAAATATTCTGTTCTGTTGGAGACTGGAGCTCATTTTTCTTCCACTATGTTATACCAGTAAAATATTTAACTGCTTACCATGTAAATGATGGCAATATCATAACATAGCTATCAATCCATAATTGCACCTGATAAAAGTCATATAATAACCACAGCCTTGACAATATCCTTAACTTCCTTGACATATTCTGTGTCTACTGTACCCATTTGATAAAACTCTCCTGAATTCACCCAAATATTCATCACATTTGCACCTGCTCCCAAGCACCTAAAAGTTGTTAGAGAAACCACACACCTTAACTGACTTTTACAGTTTTAAACGATTACCACAAACTTCAGGTGAGTATTCAATAATTATTTAAAACTGTATTTTCATATTGTATTTGGGACTGGATAAAATTACTTTTCTTCCTGTATTTGTAACTATTTCTCTACCAAAAGAAAATAAATGCCTGAGAGGTCCAAGTTTAATTTCTCATTAGCTCGGGGATGGGGATTTTCAGTCAGAAATTAAATTGCATAATAGAACATAAAGAGATGCAATTTTATTTATTTTTATTTTTATTTTTTGAGATGGATTCTCGCAGTGTTACCCAAGCTGGAGTGCAGTGGTGCGATCTTGGCTCACTGCAACCTCTGCATCCTGGGTTCACACCATTCTCCTGCCTCAGCCTCCCGAGTAGCTGGGACTACAGGCGCCCGCCACCATGCCCGGCTAATTTTTGTATTTTTAGTAGAGATGGGGTTTCACCCTGTTAGACAGGATGGTCTCGATCTCCTGACCTCGTGATCCACCCACCTTGGCCTCCCAAAGTGCTGGGATTACAGGCGTGAGCCACCACTCCTGGCGCAAATTTTTACAAAAGTCAGTTTGTAGGCTATGACTTGTATTTACTATAGTATTAAATGACTTCTGTTGAAACCACCATATAATTCTGTCATGTTTTTATTCTTACTTCATGACCACATTTCATTTTCATTTAGAAAACTGAATTTTTGAAAAGGGGAACACTTTTATATTCTGTAGTAGACACAAAATGTGGTCACATTTTATCTAGCGGAAGCATTGCTGAAGACATTTTATAACTCAATGCCTGCATACTTCAAGACTCAATTTTCTATTTGAATGCAAGGAATGAGTATGCACATGTGTGTGTGTGCACATATGTTCATTCTAGGAGCAAATATATTTAAAAGCATTAAGATTTTTTCCCCTTTGATGTTGATTTTTATTTGTACAGCATTATTTCTTATATTCTGCAATGTGCTCTTCTCTATATTAACTAACCGCATGGTGTATAATGATGCCATTTGTCAATCTTCAATAGCTTTGATCACCTTTAACTTCCTCTCTAATGATATTGCACATTAATTACATTTTTAGCACCAGTCTCAAAAATTAACGAGTATGCAGATGACTTTTTTTTTTTTTTTTTGAGATGGATTCTCGCTCTGTTACCCAGGCTGGAGTGAAGTGGCACTATCTCGGCTCACTTCAACTTCCGCCTCCCAAGTTCAGGTGATTCTCCTGCCTCCCGAGTAGCTAGGATTACAGGCACACGCCACCATGCCTGGCTAATTTTTGCATTTTTAGTAGAGATGGGGTTTCACCATGTTGGCCAGGCTGGTCTCAAACTCCTGACCTCAGATGATCCGCCCAGCTTGGCCTCCCAAAGTGCTGGGATTACAGGCATGAGCCTCCACGCCCGGCCTTCATATGACATTGTTATAAGACAACATTTTAAATTACATAATGATATAGAAGTAATAGCACAAGAATAAACAAATCCTTTACAGAAGTACTGATACATACAAACAACAGCAAGGGAGACTGTAATTTCTACTCTCAGTTAAAGCGATTAAACAGTGTGAAAATATAGTATAGTTTACAGTTCACTTCTTCTTTGAGATTTGAAATTATTAAAATTCTATATTTTTAAACTGGTGAATTTGCATAATTTCAGAATGTACACAAAAGAATGATTTATGGATTTTTTTTTCTTTTTGAGACAGAGTCTCGCTGTATCACACAGGCTGGAGTGCAATGCAATCGTGGCTCACTGCAACCTCTGCTTCCTGGGTTCAAGCAATTCTCATCCCTCAGCCTCCCAAGTAGCTGGGACTACACATGCACACCACTATGCCTGGTTAATTTTTTTTTTTTTTGTACTTTTTTAGTAGAGATGGGGTTTCACCATATTGGCTAGGCTGGTCTCAAAATCCCAGCCTCAAGTGATTGGCCCACTCAGCCTTCCAAAGTGCTAGGATTACAGGCATGAGCCTCTGCACCTGGCCTAATGTTTTTATTGTGTAACAAAATTCACATCACTCTTTTAAAGTTAACTTTATTTTCATTTTTTATTTTTTAAATTTAATTATTATTATTATTATTATTATTATTATTATTATTGAGACAGAGTCTCACTCTGTCACCCAGGCTGGAGTGCAGTGGTGCGATCTTGGCTCACTGCAACCTCTACCTCCCAGGTTTAAGCAATTCTCCTGCCTCAGCCTCCCCAGTAGCTGAGATTACAGGCGCATGCCACCACGTCTGGCTATTTTTTTTTTTTTTTATATTTAGTAGAGACGGGGTTTCACCATGTTGGCCAGGCTGGTCTTGACCTCCTGACCTCAAGTGATCTGCCCTCCTTGGCCTCCCAAAGTGCTAGGATTACACTTTATATTGTTTTTACTCATCAGAATTATTCACCATTCTTTTCCTTACTGTGCTCCAGAGTTTCACTGGCTTTCCTAATTACCATCTCAACACTTAGCAATGTAGGTGGATGAGGTTGATCCATATTTAATTCTAGGGGAAAAACATAATTGACTTAAATCAGCTAGTTTATACTCTACCCTTAAATAAAGACATTCCAGGGAAGAAATGAAAGGAGATCTTTCTGATAGTACCAGGAAAGAGAAGCTTGCACTTTCTTTCCTATATGTTGGTACAAAGATGTGATTTGAAGCTGCTGCCATTAATGCAATGCACAGAGAATTAATGCACAGACTGGAGGCAGAGTCAATAGAAAGCAACCAGGTATAATTACAACATTTGAGTAACCAATTCAAAGACTCCTGAAACTAGTTCTTCTCCTGTACTTTTAACTTATGTAAGATAACAAATCCTACCCTTTTACTTAAACATACTGTGTTAGCTGGGGTTCTTTAAAGAAACAGAACCAATAGGACACGTTCTGTGTGTGTGTGTAGTGGTAATTGGCTCACAGAATTATGGAAACTGAGAAGTCCCATGGTCTGCCATCTACAATTTGGAGACCCAGGAATGCAGATGGTATAATTCCTTTCTGAGACCAAAGGCCTGAGAACCAGGGGAGAACAATGGTGTAAAACCTAGTCTTAGGGCAGTAGAAGACCCATGTTCCAGCTCAGGCAGACAGGAGGAAAATGTGTGAGTTCCTTCTTCTGCCTCCGTGGTTTATATGATGCCCACCTCAGGAAGGCAATCTACTTTACAGATGCCACTGGATTCAAATGCTATTCTCATTCAATCCCAGTCTCATCCAGAACCACCCTTTCAGACATGCCCAGAAATAATGTTTAACCAGATATTTGGAAATCCCCTGTTTCAGTCAAGTTGACACATAAAACTAACTCCCACAACCACTGAATTGTGTTTTCTGTTACTTGTAACTGGAGACATGATATTCCCATTACCAAATCTTAAAATCATTTTTCTGCTTATATTTTCTCCATCATAACCTCTCTTATAATGCAATTGATGTCCCTTCCGTAAAACATGTCCTTCATTTGTTCTTTGATTCACCTTCTCAACTTTTCAAGTTCTTCAGTTAGTTCTTCACTCAGCTACATTTTTTTCCTCTCTAGAATTCCTGTTACTAAAATCTCCCAGCTTAAAGTATCTCTCAGCTTAAAGTGTCTCCTAGCTGAAAGACTAATCACCTAAAACAAAACCTTTCTTTGTCCTCACATCATCCTCTCAAATACTATTACATTTTTCTGCTGGTGTCATAGTGAAAAATAGAGGCATCGTCTATACTCTTATTAATTACTTACTCCTTTTTTCAGAACACTAATCTGGTTCTCATCATTATCACCTTACCTAGAACTCCACTTTCCAAATCACCACAAATTATCCTCCTTTCTTTGTTCATTCCCGTTTCAGTATAATGTTTGTTCTTTCTCTTACCTTACAGGCTTCTCCTTAATTCTGTGTTTTGTTACCAGCTGTCTACATTTTAACACACTTCTGAGATTCCATTTTGGATCTCCTTCCCTTTACTTCTTTTACTATTTCAATTTCTCTCTTTCCTTTAATTACAATGGTGTCTTAATGCAATTTTATATAATCCTATGACTTCAAGTGATGACTAAGTTAGTACTCTCAAAATGTATATCTCAATTTAAGACCTATCCTCTGATCTCCAAATGTATAAGCCTAACTGCCTATTTGACATTAATTCCTCCAATCCATATTTATTAAGCACTTATAAAGTGCCAAACATCTTTTTGGTGTTTAGGATGCATCACTGAATAAAATATCTATAATAGAGTCAGCAAACTTGGTAAAGGGCCCAGCAGTGTGTATTCTAGGCTTTGCAGACTATATGCTTCTCATTGCAACTCGTCTTTTAAGCATGAAAATAGCAAGAGATGAAATGTAAATAAATAGGAGTTTTTGTGTTTGAATAAAACTTTATTTATAAAAACAAGCAGTGGACCATATTTGCTCCGTGAGCTATAGTCAACAGACCTTGGTCTATTACAACTCATTGAATTACTCATGGATATCTTAACCATAAATTTCCATTACAGTTTGAATTAATTTCAAATGTGTATGATCCAATCCTACTGGAATCCTTTCAGTTTTCTGATTACACGAAGGTCTTTCCTGTCTAGTGGAATTTGCATCCACTATTTCTACACCTGGAATATTCTTTCTCCAGTTCTTTGCATGTCTGGCATCTTCTATATCCTTGCTAATGTGCTGCCAACTTTCTTCTCTAATGCCAGTTTCTGTGATATCCCTCTGTTTAATTCTTTGTTAACATTTATCACAACGTAATTATTTGTTCATTAGTTTATTATCTTTTCTCTTCCACTGGTATGAAAGATCCTTGAATACAGGGTCTGAATTTACCAAAGAATCCCCAAGACCACCAAGCATAATGTCTAAGAGTCAACAGATACGTAATAAATGAGTGAATGAATGAATCCATCTCTAATAAATAACTGTAAAGGAAAATAATATTCTAATAGAAACAAAGCTTTTGTTTATTCATGTTCTCTCATCTTGCATTTCTTCCTAATAAAACTTAGTGTGTTCACTAATTATCTAAATTATTCATTCTATAAGTATTAACATGTAGAGTAGAATTTCTCAATATCAGCAGTATTGACATCTTGAGCTGGATGCTTATTTTTGGGGGGCTATCCTGTGAAGTATAGGATGCATGGCAGCATCCTTGGTCTTTACCTGCTACATATCAGCATCGTTGTCTTCCCTCACTGCCCAGTCGTGATAACCATTAAAATATGTGAAAGGGAAATTTAACCTAAACAAAGGATCAGAAAAATCTTTCCCTTGAAGAAGTTATTGTAAGCTAAGATTAGTTTTTTAAATGAATAGGCTAATTAAGGGAGATTGTGTATGGGTACTGGTATGGAAGAAAAGAACAGTCCAGACAGAGGAAGCAGCATGTGGAGGAACAGAGTGTGGCCCGTGTGAGGATATGAAAACAAAATGTCAGTCTATCTACAGTATAGAGGGCAATTCATCATACGAAACCTGGAGAGGCTGGCAGGTGCTAGATCATGTTTATGCAGGTGCACTCCATTAAAGATTTGTGACTTTATTCTACAAAAGACATAAAAAAGAGAAACATGATCGACATGGATTCAGAAAATTCACTCTGAATTATCTTAATAAGAGAGATCAGAGGGGGAAGGAGGGCCTGTAAAGTGAATAGAGAGGGCTGGATATAAGTTTCAGATGCCAGGTGATGGGTGAAAACTGTGAAGAAGGAGAGAAGTGACTGGATGTGATGAATTTTTATGTGTGTGAATCAACTGGGCTTAGTGATTAAGTGGATGCTAGGGGCTAAGAATAAAAGAATCATGATAAAAGCAACAGAGTGGATGCTGGTATTTTGTTATTTTTAATGCTAGGTCCACATACTCTAAGTAATACAGGGAATATCTCAGAAAATATAAATGTACTTTGGGCTGCAGAGAAACTCTTAATATTGACAATTCCTGACATTTGAATTTTTGCTCTTTTAATTTATTTTATTCCTATATTATCTTATGTATTCAGTATCTATTACTGCCTGACAAATTATCACAAATTTAGCAACTTAAAACTATATATATATATGTATTTTTTCACAGTTGGTCAGAAGTCTGGGCATGGCTTAGCAGATCCTGTAATTCAGGACCATTCATGAAGCTACAATCCAAGTATCAACCAGGGCTGGGTCTTATCTGAAGGCCCAACTTCTGGAGGATCTACTTCCAGCTCTCAGGAGTTATTGACAGGATTCAGTTTCTGTGGGCTGGGCTGTTGAACTGAGGCCCTCAGTTCCTCACTGGGGTGGAGTTTTCCCTGAGTTCCTTAACTCATGGGCCTTTCCACATATCTTACTTCCCCACAGCTAGCAAGAGAGAGAATCTGCTAGCAAGACAGAAATCACATAGTTACCTAATCATGGAGGTAACTTCCTCTCAGTGCTGTGATTGTCCCTTGGTTAGAACAAGTTACTCAAGAGAGGGGATTACACAATGCTATGAATGCCAGGAGGTTGGGATTTTTTGGTGTCATCATAGAATTCTATCTATTGTATTCTAAATATTATGTCAAGCATGAAGTTTAAATAAAATAAACATAATGTGAATGCACTGGTATTTAGAGGTACAGTCTAAAATAAATGTTTTACTTAAAATTAGTTCTTCTTAAGAATAAATTTACACAGATATTGGAAGCTAATATGTATAGGACAAGAAAATATATGTTCTATGCAGAACATGCAAGTTGACTGGAAATAATAAAAAATTTGGTAAAATCTTTCCTCTAATTACACAAGTATTTATAATGAGTGGGACTAGGCAGGAACTACAGAGGGGAGGGCCAAGATAACTGCTAGGGACTATAAATGTAAAAGCATACATTGTTATAATTTTCTTAAAACATTTCACATCAGTTCTTTTAAGAAACATCTGATTTTGACTACTCTTAAGGCGTGATGTCCTATATTCTTTTTAAAAGTGGAGACACTCAGCATCACATTTATTTGCCAAGTGTCTTACTTTACAAAACTTCCTGCACATTGTTTGAAATTGATCCGGATAGATTTTAATCAGGTTCATGGAACTCTGTAAATTGTCAAGCATAAAATTTAATATTTTGTCTACCCATTTCAGGGGATGCTTAAAACGAATGTAACTCATCTGTGGCAGTAGCAACAAATGTTTTAAAATGGCTTTTTTCTAACTTTCTTTGTTTTTCTAGATAAGGGTTTACAGAGGATAAAATTCTAGATTTTTTATCTACCTTAACATGACATCTTATAATTGTGATATTTTCAGTTTATTGATGTTGTAAGCATATAGGATTTGAGGGTGTTTTTTGTTTTACTATTTTCCTATCTTAATTCAAGCTGCTGTCTGAGTGCTCTAAATATTATTTCTATCATTTCATGCACACAATTTTTAGCTTTGAAAATAACTCAGTTCTATTTCATAATTCATTGTTGTGAGAATTTTTCATGTAAGTACTTCAGGAAAGGGCTATTATTTTTAAATATCAGTTTTCTATGTTCTCTATTATTCCTAAATGTCAGGTCAGCATTACCAATTTTATGATTTAATTATTTGATCTGTGATGTCAGACACTTATTATAAATAATGAACAGTACTTCCTTTCATCTAGCACAAATGTTATTCATATGGAAATTGGCCAATTTGAAATGTAATGAGAAAGGAAGTAAGATAATTTATGAGATTTCTTTTAACTTTGCTCATGTTCAGTAATGTGCAGTGCATACTATTAATATTGTCTGCTGTAAGTGAGGTCAAAGTTATACTGTCATCTGTCACTAAGAATGAAGTCTTAGGTTAATAGGCTTGGTTTACTCCCTTCTTGAAATTTCTAAGTTCTGAGACTGCCTCTTTTCATTTACATTTCTGTGAACTGAAATATTTACAAATCAAACCAGCTATTTATAAACTTTTTTGCTAGTGATAAAACAAGGGGCGCTAGTAAAAAAAAAAAAAAAAAACATATTTCAGCATTTTTAGTTGGCTGTGTCAAATAATAGGAAAAGGAGACCAACATTAAATTCATACAGGTTCTTTGAAGGAAACTTACAAGATATCCAAAACTTCATTACAAAAGAGAGAAGGTATAGAGGAAAGGACTTATGGGGGAGAAGTGGAAACTACTAACCTGAGAAGAGGAAAGTGAAAACATTCTGAAGCTGAGAAGGGTATGTTAGTTAATTTCTTACAGTAGGAGCTGAGTTCAGCAGAACAGTGTCACTGTGGGGTGGTAGCAGGACCTCAGAAGGGAATGGATTCAGAGATGATGGAGCACATGGGAAGTCTGGGGTGTATAACATAGGCTTCTTGTTATGGCAAGAATTCTCAACATTAAGGCAATGGAGATGCCCACCATCCAGGAACCATCTGAACTTAAATTATGAATTGATCAAACTAGGGGACCTAGTGTCACATGTATTAACATGAGAAAGAGCTTCTGGGCCTTCTCAGAAGATGAGTCAATGACAGAAGCTATCTATTTGTTTATTTACCATCTGGTAAGAGACATCTGGGTTGAGAAGTGGGCAGAACCATATTTAATTTGATTTAGAAAAGCAGTCACTAGGAAATTTCTACCTGTTTAAAATCTTTAACGTTGCTTTGAATGGATACTGCTTGCATGTATTTGAGGGATACGAAAAAAGCATGAAATGATGTTTACTTAGAACATATTAACATATAAAACAAATAGTCCTCTGTAAAAGATATTGTATCCTAAGAAACAACTTAATAGTATTGAAAATTAGTGCTGTTGCAGCACTATTGACAATAGCAAAGACATGGAATCAACCTAAATGCCCATCAATGATAGAATGGAGAAAGAAAATGTAGTACATATATGCCATGGAATACTCTGCAGACATAAAAGGAACAAGATAATCTCCTTTACAGGGATATAGATGGAGCTGAAAGCCATTATCCTCAGCAAACTAATGCAGGAATAGAAAACCAAATACTGCATGTTCTAACTTACAAGTGGGAGCCGAATGATGAGAACACATGGACACAATGGGGGAACAACACACTCAGGCCTGTTGGAAAGTGGGGGGTGGGAGAGCATCAGGAAGAATAGCTGATGGATGCTGGGCTTAGTACTTAGGGGATGGGATGATCTGTGCAGCAAACCACCATGGCACATATTTACCTATGTAACAAACCTGCAAATCCTGCACATGTACCTCTGAATTTAAAATAAAAGTTGGAAATAAAAAAAGGAAAATTTATGCCGAAGTAGTTGACGAAAACCTTAGAATTGATGAACAAAGAAAATCACCCAGACAGTCAAGAAGATACTGTTGTAAATGATATTTAAAAGATGAGTTTAACAATGGACTTTGGGGACTTAGGGGAAAAGGTGGGAGGAGGTTGAGGGAAAAAAGACTACACATTGAGTAGAGTGTGCACTGCTTGGGTGATGGATGCACGAAAATCTCAGAAATCACCACTAAAGAACTTATTCATATAACCAAACACCACCTGTTCTCTAAAAACCTACTTGAAATAAAAAATAAATTAAAAAACAAAAATAAATCAATAAAAATACAAACTAATAAAAAATACAGCATAACATCTAAAACAAAAGAAAATGTAATTCCCAATGGCCCTATAGTCAATATTACCTTTTCTTTTTGAATGCTAATAAATGAAATAACCTTTTTTTGTGATTTTTTTGACAACTATATTTGTATTAATTATTAACGTAGTTTATTTCTTGGTTATTTTGTTTTACATCTGTTTACTACTCTTTCCCCCCAGCAATAGACAGTCCTCAGCCCAGTATCTGCTAATATGTTTCGTGTTTTTCACTTAAAAAATAAAAATCTTAAGAAGTAATAATAATAACAACAATAATAAAAGGTTCCAGTAATAAAATGCAAATAAAAAGGTGAGCCTAGTTTCCCTTAGCAAAGAGTAGTTGGAAAGACATAACTGAGGATTTGCTTGTAAACAATAAAGGTAAGAATCATTTTAATGAATTGTCATCTCAATTAATTCAAGTTCAAAAAATATATTACTGATAACTTATCGTAAGATTGTTTTAATTTCTGTAATATATATTCAATTTTAATATACCAGAGCTAAAATAAATCTGAAGCAGAGGAAATCTATTAGATCATCTTATTAATTATTATCAATAAATTTTTCACTGCAATCCAAAGTTTTTTGCCTTGATTGTTTAAAAGAATCGAGTCCAATTTATGAGCAGTCATAAAACAGATTCTCTCTCCTTCCTTTTCTTAAATTCTAAAAGACACTTGGATTAGTAAGTTTCCAGGAGGAGACTAAGATGAAATGTAGAGCAAAGTTAATACAATGGCCAGCTCAAGCCAAGTTCAAGCCCAAGTTAACAGAATGTGTAGAAACTTTGACGAAGCTGAGAATGACAGTCTTCAGAGAGAGAAATTTTATGGATTCACACAGAGAAGAGACCACAGAAATCCTAGAAGAAAGGAAATATACAGACAGTGGCTTCTTTAGAAACTGGTACTTCCCTAATTCTTTATTCTAGATTCTGAAAATCTAATTGTGTTTTATTTCTCTTCATGATTCTTGCCATTTTTATGTGAGCTAGACTGACCAAGTTATATTACTTATGACCAAAAGAACTTTGACTAGAACATGTAAGGGATAGATTCAGATGGCAAATACTTATTCTTTTTTTCTTTTTTGGGAGGACAGGGTCTTGGTCTATCATTCAGGCTGGAATATAGTGGTACCATCATAGCTCATTGTAGCTTCAAACCCCCAGGCTCAAGAGAGCCTCTCACCTTGGCCTCCCCAAGTGTTGAGTTTAGAGGAGTGAGCTACTGTGCCTGGACTGATTAGCATTTTAATGTGGAAAAAAGCGCTAGACTTTCAAAGAGAAGTTTATGAAAGAAAGAAAAACACATCTAGTTAAAAAGTTCACCTATGTATACAATTTTGCATCGCGTTTCTTGTCTAAAAGAGATGCCGCTTTATGCTATTATCCTTTCTCCTAGTCTGGTACTAGACTTGACATTTTCTTCCAGGAGTTGGGTTTTTCCATTGTTTGGCTAGAGTGAAAAAAAAATGCATTCATTGGAAAAGTGCTGCAATATCTCTGGGAATTCAAGGTCTAGGAAGTGTCAAAAGAGACAGAAATAAGCAAAAGATGTACTGGAAAACACAGGATGTATAGGACATTTTCTCTCTCTACCTCCAACTCATTGCTTTCCCTACTCCATATCTCCTTCCCCCACTCCATATCCCCACTCCCCACCTCATGTCATGTCCCCTCCCCCCACTCCATATCCCCACTCCCCACCTCATGCTTTCTTTTACTTATCTCTACATAGCTGCATTATTCTTTTCTCTCATTTTCAACTACCTTTTCCTGCTTGTTGGCCTACAGGCAAAATATGGCCAAGAAAAGATTTTGAATTTACCTATTCTTAGATTCACCTATCTGAAAAGAGAAAGACCTTTCTTCATTAATTCCCAGTAAGAAAGGACACTGGGCAGAGAAAATAGAAGGGGTCCAATTCAAATACATGAAGACTTGTTTTTGTACGCTATGCCTGAGTTACTTTATTCTACAAACTGTCATTGCAAATACTTATTTATTTTGTGAAATATGTATGTTACTTGCTATATTCTTTTTTTTTTTCTTGAGACAGTCTCGCTCTATCGCCCAAGCTGGAGTGCAGTCGCGCAATCTCGGCTCACTGCAAACTCCACCTCCTGGGTTCATGCCATTCTCCTGCTTCAGCCTCCTGAGTAGCTGGGACTACAGGTGCCCGCCACTGCGCTTGGCTAATTTTTTGTATTTTTAGTAGAGACGGGGTTTCACTGTATTAGCCAGGATGGTCTCAATCTCCTGACAGCGTGATCCACCTGCCTCGGCCTCCCAAAGTGTTGGGATTACAGGTGTGAGCCACCGCTCCCAGCCTACTTGCTATATTCTAAATGTCTTATGACTGCAACCAATCAAAGAGGTTTTGCATATTGCGGAAATGAGATTTTGAAGGTAAATATTCTGTTTCATTAACCTTGTTATCTCTTGGACTTAAGGAAACAATTGTAGTCACAAACGAACCACCTAATACATTTAAAAAATGAATAACTTAATGAAAAAGTGAGTAATAATTTGATTCAAACTGGCTAATTGTGCTTCCTATCTTGCTTTTGGTAGTGATTCTCTCCTTTTGAAAACTGGAGGCCCTCTCTGGGAACCCTACCTCATGCTCAGGGCCATGTTACATATGGAAAAATTCTTTGCTTGCCTCGATTTCACATATGGCTGTCAATGTCTGCCTACTGTTGCTGTGCTCTACCTCTTAGGACACCCTGCTTATACTTCCTGTTCTGGCTTTTTACTTGGTTCCTAACTTTATCTTCAGAGTTCTATAAGTTGTTCTTTCCTTTCCAATTCTATGTATAGTGTTAAAATTTATAACTAGTATTGAATAAGAGAATCAATCAACCAATCGATAAAAGATTATTATTATTATTTAGTATTTATGTATTTAGGCGGTGCAGGTACAGCTTTTTTTTTTTTTTTTTCAGTTAAAATTCATTTCCCGTTTTTCAAAGTCCAAGTTACCATTACATGGCTTGGTACTCAATAAAGGAAAACTTGTTCAAATAAGGTAATATGTTATCATCAGTATTTCCAGGTGATTACAATCAAGTAGCAATTCCAACAAATCCTTGGGAAGCACATCCGTGGGGTTTACACTTTCTCAAGGCCATGTTCCTCTAGAGTGGATATGCCTAATACATTTAAAATTTGTCTAAGTTCCAGATGACATAGGGGTAGATTTCTTTATCAGGTCCTGCTTTGTCTTTAACCATCTCTAGGATGAGAACTGCACTAGCAAAATCATTTAACCGTCTACAAGCAGCATCAATAATTTTGGGCTCTGGAACCAGATAGTAGATAATAAATGTGTTCATTTCTTTATGCAATTCCCAGGCCTCTATATCTGGCTTGTTGCAGTATGTCACCCAGCGAGCATCAAACTTATCATTTATTTTATGAAACCCATGGGAATTGCAGTGAACTGAAGTGGGCCAGGGACTAGAGTGGGGTGAAGGAGGCCTGGAGGGCCTACCCGGGTGGCTGATTCTATGGTACAGTAGGGGAGAGCTGAGGCCAGAGAGAAGCCCGGTGTGCGTTTGTGCCACGTGCATGTTTCTTATATGCATATAATCTGCACGCATCACCCAAATAGTGAATATTTTACCCGAGGATAATTTTTCAACTCTCAACTCCTACTACCTTCTGTAGTCTCTGTATTCCACTCTGCATGTCCATGTGTACCCATTTTTTAGTTCCTACTTTTAAGTGAGAACATGTAGTACTTGACTTTCTGTTCTGAATTATTTCTTTTTAAGATAATGACCTTCAGTTCCATTAGTGTTGTCTCAAAAGACATGATGCCTTTAAAAAGAAACTATAATATCCCTAAATGTGGCTTTGTATAATTAGATTGAGCTTTTCGGATTTTTAAATACTTTGGGATACGGGACAATAGTTCAATGGTCTTTCCTATGCATTTCAATCTCATGACACTCAATTATTTTAAGGGAAATGAGCGCACACACACAGGCACACATAATTTTTTTTCTATAAGATTTGATATATAGTGCTTGGAATTTAATAAACTACACATTTTTCTTGTGGAAAAAATATAGTGAAAAAGTTTTTTTTTTTTTTGCCAGCAGATCCCAACACTTCCTCTGTGTGACCACTCCTCCCCTCTGCTTGTAGACATGTGTTTATCTGAAGCTGTCTTCCAAGGCACATTTGTTTTAATAAATGGTGTTTTCCTCATATATTATCAAATGACTGGGCTTATTAAAATTACAAAATCTTGATAAACTGACAACACAGATAGTTTCTATGTATTGCTTCTTTACAGTGTTTAGAAAACATGGCTGGCATAGTCGTTCTAGTATAAACTCTGAGTTTACTAGCTAGAACTAATACAGTTGTGCCAGAGGCTCTCATAGTCAGTAATTCAAATCCTCTTTCAGTCTTTAACATTCTTGCCTCAAAGCCCCCAAGGGAAGCTAAAACTCAGGGGAAAAAACAAAAATATAGGAACAACAATGTTTCAAGGTCTCTTGCTCCAACAGTGTCCAGGGCAACTGGTTATCAAATTCTGCTTGTTTCCTCTGGCAGAGAAAGAGGCAAAAATGCTCTTGTGAAAATGCAGGTAGCTTGTTGAATCTAGCCACTCTCCCTCCGCTGTTTCTTGTGCTGAGATCCTTGTAAATCTTATAACTGCTTTACTACCTAATTGAGCCATGTCAGAAGTGGGCATAGACTCATTTCAAATTCCTCTGAATTCTTAGCTACCTACCACCAGCCAAGCAAATGTTCCTTTAAAGTAAAATGTTTTTAAAAAGATGTGTTCCTTAGACATAATGACAGTGTAAAATAAAAAGAAAGATCGTAGGGATCGAAATTGCTTTAGCAAAGGGAAAGAGCATGAGTTTGTCCTAGCCATTTGTAAACAGTAGCCATAGAACTTTGATTTTGTTACTTATATGTAACAGGACACAGTAAGGGGCATTACATGATCCCTAAAGCCAGGTTTGAAAACTTGGAAACTGTCCAGAATCTTCCTCCAACACACCTGTGAAACAGAGAATGGAAATATATTTTGCTGACTTTTTTTCCCCCACAGTGGCCTCTATAGTGCTGAAAGTTCCATGTCTATGGAGATTATGATAATTATTAATTTTGTGTTACTTTACTGTTATTTAGGATAATTTGTAGCTCTGATTTGTCACAAATGCTTAATATTTTATTATAAATATGTTTTCATTGTTAAACACTACAAAATAAAAAGTATTAACAATCAAATGGCCTTAAAATGATGTTTTAATAACTGATCAAAAATGAATTCAAATTAATAGTTTAACAGATTAGAGAGCTGCTTAGTTAATGCTTAATCTCTGCCCATGGGCAGAATTCCATGAAAATTAGAAACAGGCAAATAAAAACATGAAGGTATAAAGCTAATAGATGAAAGTCATAGAGGAACATTCAAAATAAATTCATGAATTTGCTATAATTTTTATAGATAAACTAAATAGAAGATGATGTCAACTGTGAAATGAATAACTCATATTAGGATACATAGCCTGAAATTTAAAAAAGGTTAAGGCAGTTGGTGATAAATATTATTTTGCCTTGCCCAATCATAATTTAACAAAGGGCTCTTTACAAAATTAGATGGGAGCCTAATGGTCCCAGTATAATAGAACAAAGAAAAATCTGCAATTTTTTTCTATAAGAAGTCATCATACTTGGTTAAAATGTTACCTACCATTTATTGAGGACTTACTACATGCCAGGTGTTGTTATAAATGTGAAATTTTATATATATATATATTATTGCTAGTGGTAAACTATACTGTGAGCTGAGAAGAAATCCAGAAGTTTGAGAAGGTGACGGAGTATGGCACCATTTGTTGTCAAATTTGATAAAAAGGGCCCTTTAAAATTCCCTGGTTTAGTTTTTGTGCAAATCTTTGTGGCAAATAATACTTTTAGATACCTGTTGATAATTCATCTTTCAGAGACTTGGGGCAACCATTGACTTTTTGGCAATACTTGAATAGCTTTGAAAGTTCTTCATTTGCTTTGGCATAAAGAAATACAGCCAATAACAAAGACATTATTGCTCAGCTTAGTATTTCAAATTAAACCCGTTTTAAAGCCATAGGAAAAGTAATAATTCTAAAAACAAAAATTGTAGAGTTGGGACTTTTTTGAAACAGATATATATGCTGAGTGTCAAGAGACTAAAAATGTTAGAAAACCCAGGGAAATGAATTTAGTTAGCGAAAAATCAGATAGAGAAAAATTTAAAAAAGAAAAAAACCTTGGCTAGAGAAAAATGTGATAATTTATCCATCCTTTGATTTTATGGTTTGAATTTTAAACCAGAGCAATGAAAATGTTTTAAACATTCTTGCAGACTTGAACATGAGTTTGCTTTAAGCAAAATTACTCATAGATAGTACCTGGATTAGGAAAAGAACAATTCAGTTACTGATGGTTACCGCTAAGCATCACAGACATCATCATTGGTAACTATGAAGTGGTCGGGAAATCAGAGCATCTGAGAAAATGATAGTTTTGGTATTGTAGACCTCCAGCCTTTCAAAGGAGCATTATAGAGCTAGTTTGTGTGGAATGAAAGAAAAGATAATCTGACAGGATTGCACATTTAATCTTTTCAATCCTCATGAATTAGGTATTATTTTCTTCCTCCAATTGAAGGCATTAATACTTAAAGTGTGTAAGTGATTTTCCCAACATTCTACACTTAGTCTGTAGCAGAGCCGGGAATCAGCTACCCTAGGCTTTTCTGATTTCCCAGACTATGTTTTTGTCACCCTGAAATAAGAGTTTTGCCACAGCTTAGTGGGTGAAACTTAATTCCACACATGGCAACAGTAAATGCCACCCACATTGGTGTCCACAGAGGAAAAAAAAATATTTTTTATTTTATTTTTATTTTTTTAAGACAGAGTCGCACTCTGTTGCCCAGGCTGGAGTGTGGTGGCACAATTTCAGCTCCCTGTAGCCTCGACCTCCCGGGTGCAAAGCATCCTCCCACCTCTGCCTCTTTATTAGCTGGGACCTAAGACGTGCCACCATGCCCTGCTATTTTTTTTTAATGTTTTATAGAGATGAGGTTCTCTATGTTTCCAAGGCTCACAATATTTCGATTTTAGATGCTATACTCTAAGCATATGCCTGTTTTCACCTCCAATATAAACTGTATGTTTTTATTTTTTTTTTTAAGCAAAAACAGTTTGCCTATTTGAAGAGAAAATGAGGGAGCCACTTTAGGTAATAACTGGGGTGTGAAGCAGAAAAGAGGTCTCACATTAGCTTATGATATCAGGGCTTATTGTAAATAAAAAGACTTTGCTAAGTCTGGCGATCAGTAAACAATGCTGTCTTTTGACATGGGGAGGAATTATTTTCCTTTTTTTTCTCTTTGGTAAAAACAAGTTTTGGAGTTAGTACATTTCAGGATTTTTCTCTTCATTCAGTTGTGTCTCTCTAATATCTGTTTGAACATGCCTTTATTTAATAAAATATGTATTAATATATATTATATTCTTGGCCTAATGTTAGGCATTGGTGGTAAAAAGCTTAATGAGACACTACTTTTTTCTTATAAAAAAATGATAGTTGTAAGCTGGGCGTGGTAGCTCATGCCTATAATTCCAGCAATTTGGGAGGCTGAGGCAGGCGGATCACTTGAGGCCAGCCTGGCCAACATGGCGAAACCCCATCTTTACTAAAAACGCAAAAATTAGCCAGGCATGGTTGCGGGCACCTGTAATCCCAGCTACTCAGAAGGCTGAGGCAGTCGAATTGCTTGAACCCAGGAGACAGAGGCTGCACTGAGCCGAGATCCTGCCACTGCACTCCAGCCTGGGTGACAGAGTGACACCGTCTCAAAACAACAGAAAAGACAGTTGCATGTGGAGACAGTCATACTCATAATTGTTTTAGGATGTGCTATTTAACTTATTTGTTTCATACGGCAATATAATTGATACTAGACACTGGTAGTAGATTTGGTTCCTGTCCTCATAATTTTTACATTTTATGAAGAATAAAGACAAGCAGCAAATACACTATGTATGATAAAATCTCAGACTGAGAAAATGAAAACCCTGTGGAACATTTGAAGGGAATATGTAACTCATACTGAGGGTCTTTTCCTACACTGAGAGCCAAAGTGTAGGTAGAAATTCCACTGAAAGTACTTGTAGAGTTACAGGCATCAGAAACATTAAGGACCTATGAAAAGAATGGTTTATTTGAGGACTAAAAAGAGACTAGCCGGATTAAAAAAAACTGAACCTTCATTTACAAATTTCAAAATCTTGACTAACTAAAAACTATGGGAAAATATTTTTCATATTGTTATAAATTTTATATTAATGTTATAATTTATATAATATATATTACATAATTGTTATAATTTATATTAATGTTATAGATGTTTTATATTAATGTTATTGACTTTTCTTTCTTTCTTTTTTTTTTTTTTTTTTGAGATGGAGTCTCGCCCTGTCGCCCAGGCTGGAGTGCAGTGGCGCGATCTCGGCTCACTGCAAGCTCCGTCTCCCGGATTCACGCCATTCTCCTGCCTCAGCCTCTGGAGTAGCTGAGACTACAGGTGCCCGCCACCACGCCCGGCTAATTTTTTTGTATTTTTTAGTAGAGATGGGGTTTCACCATGTTAGCCAAGATGGTCTCGATCTCCTGATCCGCCCATCTCGGCCTCCCAAGTGCTGGGATTACAGGTGCAAGCCACCGTCCCCGGCCTATTAATGTTATTAACTTATATTATTTGTCTTTGCTATGTAAATTTGAACCATAATAGCTGATTTTAAAAGAAATCAGAAGCTGTATTACTTTCTCTTCTAAAACTTATATGACAATAATGGCTTCAGCAATGATGACATGTTCTTAGTAGTTTATGCTCTGGTTTTATAGCAACAATTTACTTTCTAACTGCTTATCACCACAGAGCCCAAGGTATAATGTATTCCTTATTTAATTTTGCATCATATAATGGAATTCCTTTCTGAAGGCAAATTAATAAAATATATAATACCTGCCTTATAAAAAGAATAATGCTCATGTTTACAATTTAGAAAGTGAAAAGTTGTTGAAAAAATTCTATAATTTCTTGATATTATTATTGGCTCACTGTCAAATTTCTTGCTATTGTATTCTCAACATTTTCAAAGTTAATTTGTGTCACTATTTGCATTAGCCCACAGTCTGCTAAGGTTTTTCTTTTCCTGAAGTTCAAAGAGCTCATGTGTCAATTTTCATTCCTACTGTCATCAAGGAAGCGGTATTAGATATCAGTGAATATGCTTTGCTGAGCTTCTATCAATCTTAAACTGCAGAAAATAAACACAGTCACCCTTAAACTCATGCTGTCAATCACAAAATCAGAAATCAGGATATAAATAACATATGCTTATAGCAATGTAGAATCTACATGTGGCTGACCTGCTGAATGATTCATAAATATATATCTTTACCCTCAGAAAAGAAGGAGAATTGGAATGAATAAGAAGAGGACAAAGTGAATCCTAAATATTCAGGAAATCAGAGAAGGGAAAATAAGTTTTTCATTAACAGAGACAGAGTCAATAAAGTATGAGCAGTTTGTTATAAATGGCTTTGAAATAAACTAGGTAAATTTTATATTAACATGTAATATAAGTGCTGCTTCAACATATTCTATATTTACACATATGTATATATGTATTTATATGTATATATGTATATGATATGTATATATGTATATGTATATGAAATATGTGTCTTCATTTCTAAAGGCAGAAACGAACACAATCTAAGAATCAAGACCTTCTTTACAAATGTCTGTTTTAAGAATTTGATTTCAGTTTTGGCCTATTTATACTTTGGAAATAAACTTTTATTTTAATATTGGTTGCCTATATGCTATATCTTTCTTGTTTTAAAATGAATAGTATGTGTTTCAATTGTTTGGTTTGGTTATCTTTGATTCAGGTACTAACTTATTGAATGACTATTAGAGATTTATGACAAATTCTTACAGCAACACTTAAATGTGATCATGAGGAAGTCAGAGTTAAAAAAATAACTTCAAACACGGTAGATACTGTTCTGATTCATGTTGGGTTAGAGTGTTCCTATAAATAGCCAACCCAACTTTAATTTAACTTTAGGTGCTTTGATTAAAATTAAAAACTTTCTTCCATGGTTGAATTTGTTCTAGCAGTGTCACGTGAGCATCTTGGGTGTTTTTGTTGAATCTCTGTGAATTTATGATATCTGGAGTGATAAAAACAGACCACCACTTTTGCAATAGTAAGGCACAGAGATTAATATTTTCTTTTTCCTTTATTAATATACTAAGTACATTATCCTTAGAGAAAGAGATTATTTTTGTGTATGGTTTAATAATGTGTTATATGTGGATTCTGAAAGGGTACTCTGTTAATAAGATGAATATTCTGTAGGACAATTCATGAATTTTTTCGGAAGACAAACTAACAATGGTATTGGTGGTTGGAGCCAGAAATAGTATATCAAAGTGGCTAGGAGGGCCGGCTGTGAAGTCAGTTTCTTTTGTTCAAATTCTTATCCTACCACTTAATAGGTATGTGACCTAGGGAAAGATACTTAATGTCACCATTCCTTCCTACCTCAGCTTTAAGTGCTTGTAAAATAACAAATCGTACCTTAGGGAGTTGTTCTGAGGATTAAATGAATTAATACATGTAAACCATTTAAATAACACTCAGAATATATATTCAATAGATACAATTTATTAATATTATTGAATATAATAATAGCTCATGGGAAGCTAATCCAAAATCAGAAGTCACTGTCTCATGGATGAGAAATCACAGAAGTCAGTAAATATAAAGAATGTTTCCAGATGGGCAGACACATAGAGCAATGAAAAATTTATTTTTATCAATTGCTTTTTCTGAGTACAGTTTTGGTATAGATAGCAGAAAACTCATTATTTGAAAAGCATTTACGTCTGCATTTCTAAATGTATTAGGTGATAAAATAGCTGAAATAATTTACTATAAAGCCTCATATATTAATAATTTTTTCTGTTTCAAATAATTTTCTATGCAGATTGGAAATATTCAAAATTCAATAATTAATACTGTCTCCAAGACAATGTTGATATTCAGTATTCAATTTTTTAACATATACTTGTTGAGCACCCTGTATAACTATATGCAATACTCAGGGATAAGCCTATGGCCCTCAAAAAATGTACTGAATGAAAATATAACAATGTGAAAAAAAGTGGTCTCATGCATTGCCTTTTTGAGCTATTAGAAAAGGATGTCTGTCAGAACAAACGATGCTTAGAAAAGACAGGTAAAAAGATTTGCTTTTTAAGGTTGAAGAATGTTTTGTTTTTACTGTTAGGCATCTAAAATAAAATATTCAGCCTTTATATTAAAAGGAATTCTTCTAGAAAAACAACCTTTACAGTAGTATGAAATTTATATAAGATTGTATGTTGTATTTTAAAATTCCACCAGTTATATTTTCATTTCTCAAATTAAATAGTACCTGAATCTTTTTGGAAATTTAAAACTAAAAGTGAATTATATTTTCTTCATTCCTGATAGTGAAAAAAAATTCTGGATTTCCTTTAACACTTCATCATCATCCATTCTGTTAGATTTGTTGTTCTGTTATATTTAATATTTCTTATTAGACTAATTTTTAGATGTTGCTCATAGTGGTAACTCAGATCACCAGATTATTACAAATATAACATAATTTAAGGATTATACAAGCATACCTCATTTAATGTACTTTGCTCTATTGCAGTTCACAGATACCTTTTTTTTTTAACAGGTTGAAGGTTTGTGGCAACCCTGCACTGAACAAGTCTATTGGTGCCATTTTTCCAACAGCATGTGCTCACTTCATGTCTCTGTGTCACACTTTTGCTAACTCCCATAGCATTTCAGACTTTCCTTATTATTATACCTGTAAAGGTGATGTGATCGGTGATATTTGATTTTACTATTGTGTTTATCCAGAGCTGTGCCAACATAAGAAGGCAAACTTAATTGATAAATGTTGTGTGCTATCTGATTGCTCCACCGATTGGCTGTTCCTTGATCTCTCTTCCTACTTATTCCTTAAGACACAATATTGAAGTTAGGCCAATTAATAACCCTACGATGGCCTCTAAGTGTTCAGGTGAAAAGAAAAGCAACACTACTCTCACTAAATCAAATGCTACAAATGATTAAACTTACTGTGGAAGGCATGTTGAAAGTTGAGATATGCCAAACCCAGGCCTCTTAAGCCAATAATTAGCCAAGTTGTGGATACAAAGGAAAAGTTCTGGAAAAAAATTGAAAGAACTACACCGGTGAACACATGAATAAGAAAGTGAGACAGCCTTATTATTAATACAAAGAAAGTTGTAGTGGTCTCAATAGAAGATCAGAGCAGCCACAGCATTCCCTTAAGTACGCCAAAGCCTAATCCAGAACTAGGTCCTACCTTTCTTCAACTCTCTGAAGACTGAGAGGTAAGAAACCTGCAGAAATATAATTTGAAGCTAGAAAACTTAACATTTAAGAACGGAAGCCGTCTTTATAACATAAGAGTGCAAGGAGAAGCAGCAAGTGCTGATACAGAAGCTGCAGCAAGATATCTAGAAGATCTAGCTAAGATTATTAATGAAAGTCGCTATACTAAACAAATAGATTTTCAATGTACACAGAACAGCTTTCTATTGAAAGAAGATGCTATCTAGAATTTTCATAATGACAGAGGAAAAGCCAAAATCTACCTTCAAAGGACAAGCTTACCCTCTTGTTGGGGCTAATGGAGCTAGTGACTTTAAGTTGAAGCCAATGCTCATTTACCATCCTCAAAATCTTAGGGCCCTTAAGATTTATGCTGAATCTGCTCTGCCAGTGCTCTACAAATGGAATTGCAAAGCCTGGATGATAGCACATCTGCTTACAGCATGGTTTACTGAGTATTTTAAGCTCACTGTTGAAAACTACTGCTTTGAAAAAAAAGATTCCTTTCAAAATACTACTGCTCATTGACAATGCAATTAGTTACCCAAGAACTCTGATAAAGATGTACAAAGAGATTAATGTTTTCATGTCTGCTAACACAACATCCATTTTGCAGCCCATGGATCAAGTAGGAAGTTCAATTTTCAAGCCTCAGTATTTAAGAAATACATTTCATAAGGGTGGCTGTAGCTGCCACAGATAGTGATTTGTCTCATGAATCTGGGGAAAGTAAATTGAAACCTTCTGGAAGGGAGTCACCATTTTAGATACCATTAAAAACACTTGTGATTCATGGGAAAAGGTAAAAATAGCAATATTAGCAGAAGTTTGAAAGAAGTTGAATCCAACCCTCATGGATGACTTTGAGGGATTCATGTCTTCAGTAGAGGAAGCAACTGCAGATATATTAAAATAGCAAGATAATTAGAAGTGGATCTTGATGATGTGACTGAACTGCTGCAATCTTATGAAATAATTTGAATGAGCGAGGAGTTGCTTTTTATGGATGAGCCAAGAAAGTGGTTCCTTGAGGTGAAATCTACACCAGGTGAAGATGCTGTGAGCATTGTTGGAATGACAACAAAGGCTTTGGAATGCTACATAAATTTAGCTGACAAAACAACAGCAAGATTTGAGAGGTTTGACTCCAATTTTGAAGGCAGTTCTAGTGTGGCTAGAATGCTGCCAAACAGCATTTCATGCTACAGAGAAGTCTTCTGTGAAAGGAAAAGTCAATTGATGTGACAAGCTTCATTGTTGTCTTATGTTTAGAAATTGCCACAGCTACCCCAAACTTCAGCAACCACCACTTTGATCAGTCAGCAACATCAGCATGAAGACCCTCTTCTACCTGCAAAATAATTATGACTCACTGAAGGTCCAGATGATCATTAGCATTTTTTGACATACAGTATTTTTAATTAAGGGGTGTATTCAATTAGTGCAAAAGTGATCGTGGTTTTCACCATTGAAAGTAATTGCGAAAACCACAATTATCTTTGAACCAAACTAATAACATTGCTTCTGTGGATATAATGTTATTGCATATGTAATAGATTAAAGTGTAGTGTAAATATAGCCTTTATATTCACTGGGAAACAAAAAAAAATGTGTCACTTGCTTTTTTGCAGTGGTATGGAATCAAACCTGCAATATCTTCTAGTTTTGCCAGTAAATACTTATGCATCTTGCTTATTTTGCTTTTAATTCATTATTTTAAAAAGTGTCAGTGTATTTAAAAATAAAATCAAGATATATGTCTTCCTGTTATTTTTTCCAGATTTGTCTTTTCAACTCTAATACATTTCTTGTGCTATATCAATCATAACTTTTGGACTCTATAAAGGGTGACGTAATTACTTTTCATGCTTCTGAATCACATGAGCATGTCACTATGATTAAATTTCCTCCTCTGCTCTAAGTTAAATTAAATTATAATACTAATACCAGAAAGGTCCCCAATAGCTCCTTCTCCATACTTTAATAAAGCAATCTTTAATGTGGAAGCATTTTTTATTGCAAAGAGAAGTTAAGAACACTGTTTTGCTAGAGCTGACAGATGACATCTACTACTCTTTAGTGCTTCCCATTCTGTAACAGTAAAACTGTGAGAAATATCTTATTAACAATTGATGTGCGTAAAATTGTTTAGTGACTCCTAACAGCAGCATTTGACTTCTTCTTCTGCAGCTGGCTACCTCTTGCTTTCTCTTTCAATGAAAATGAATGTAGAGTGAATGTAAACACATTTCTGCTCTACTCTCACTTTCATAGCTACATTGCTCTTGTCAAACAGTTGATTTACACCAGGGCATACAGAAATTCTAAATTATGCTGAGGTGTATTTCATGCCTCAAATAGCTCCAACTGGAGCTATACCCAAAACTTAAACCAACAGACAGAGCTTCATGGTTACCTTATACAGAAAGATGCTTACGCAGGAATCTAATAAATGTAGTTCAAAGTTGGTGGGCACCTATTTAAGCTATTAAGTCATCAGATCTTAGCATAAATGATATTATGATTAGGTACATTTAAAAATTCAACCGCGTGGAAGTTTGACATGAAACATAGATCATAAGCATATGCAGGAATTAATGTAAACATATAACAATGGAAAACGATAGTCACATTTTACTACATGGAAAGAATTTCAATATGATTTACCCATGATTTGTTGCAATTAAATAGAATTAACCTTCCATTTTGTTTTAAAATGGACTCTGGCAATGGGACCTTAAAATAAAATGTACATGACTTTATGGCCTTATATGTTGAAAGTAAAGTGTAATAGAAAAAAATAAATTTTACAAGAATTAAAATATATGTGTTATGTTGAGGTTTTTTGGAATGTTTTCTGCTAAATGCATGCTTTAGAGGGTATAAAATTAAAAAGTTACTGTGTTTGTTGTAATTTTTCGAGTTACTGAGCTATTAAGAGAACTTTTTAAAAAGAAGTTTATAGGAATTGAACCATAAAACGAAAATTATATTAAAATAGATAATATGGGACTAAAAGAAAAAATAAAACAGAAGACTAGAACATAAATGTAGACATAAAAGCTAAGATAAATGTCAATGTTTTAAAATATTAAGCAAAATGGCACAAGTAACGATGCTAAAGAAAACATAATGAGTTAGAATATATTTTCTACTTCTTCTCTATGTTTCTTTTGCCAAAGGAGACTTGATAAAGTATTTTCTTCTAATGTTTTAAACACTCAAAAGTTTTTTTCCTCTTACCAGTTATGCACAGTATCATATCATTTTTTTCTTTTTGCTAAAAATTCTTTTTATACCTTAAGAATTGAAATGAAAACATGTGGAAGGAGAAGAGCAATGCTTCAGACCTCAATTAAGTACAACTCTTTGTGCTCATGAAATGTTTCTAGGGGAGGAGAGAAGGCTGTTAAGGAAGACAGATATCATACAGGAATGTCAATCACATTTAATAGGCAGTGGTGGAAGGTAATCCTCTCCCCATCAGTCTCTAGCAGACTAGTAGACAGAACTCATTACTGTGCAAATGAACCTGCCAGATGCTTCAGCCATTTGCCTCGCTAGAGGTCACAGAGTTGACACCAGTTAAACCTGGTAGATGTGTTGAGGAAAAGAACAAGGAGACAAAGCAGCTCCATAGGTTGAAATAAACAGCATCATACTGACAATAACCTTAAGGGAGTTTAAAAAGTCCTTGAGGAATTTTGAAAAAAAGAAAGTTTTTATCAGTGGTTCATGTGTTTAAAATTAGTTAGTCCCATCTTTTAATATATATGAAAATGTGCATTTAAGTTATCCAATGTGATGGGAACATAATTTCAGCTCACCATCCTTTAGCATAAATTTCAAAAAGATTAATCTCACTTTCAGCAGGTTATATCTTACCTGGTCAATTTAATGACTTCAAAACACGCAGAAAGCACCATCTTATTATTATTTTTAGCTTCATTATTAGTTACTTTCTTTGCAGAGCTCTGCTAAGTATCATCTTACCTTTTTAATTCTCAAAACTGCTCAATAAGATAGGCGTCATAATTTTTACACTTAAGAAAAGTGGAGCTACAAGAAGTTGGAATTTGCATAAAGTCATCAGCTTGAAAGCAGAAAAGTTATGATATAGACTCAGGTGTGTCCCACCCCAAGTCCAATCTACTAGAATCACATTATTGTTCTCTTATAATTCCTAACTTTATAATATTTTTCTTCAATAGTTTTCCACTTATATTAGATTCAATTTTATAACAATTATATAGACAGATTTTCTTTTTATCCTTATCAGAAAATCATAATAAAAAGAAAAATAACTAACTAACTCCTAAAGCTTAGGACTTCATTTACTTGCTCAGAGCTAGAAGGTTAATGAGAACTAGAGATTTGAATCTCTATTAATGTCTGATTTCTTATTCCATAAATTGAGTCACTCCTGTAGTTGGCCTTTCAGAAATGCTCTAGATACAGCATCTGTAGCAGAAACAACACTTGAGATTGGATTCAATAAAAAGCCTGTACAATAGTTTTGCAGGTTTCATTATGTATTATAAAATATCTCTAATAACAAATGATCTAGAATAAAACTCATTTAATTAAGTGTTAAATGCCATCATGTCATGAGAAAAGCAAAGCTAAGAAGAATAAAAGTATTACGGAGAATAATCAGAAGTTCTTTATCATTTCATTGATTTTCCCGCTTTTCCTATAATCAAAGATTTTATGACAAAAATAGCTTGCCATGATTTTATGCATCAAAACTATACTGAAATATGTTTTTTTAAATTACTTCATTTGCTTATTCATTTCAAATATGTAGTTTAGTTTTTAAAAATAATTAGAAAATGTTAAAAAAAACTACTATTATTATTAAGAAGGGATTTGTTCATATTGACTAGCTTGTGAAACTTTTTTTAGCCAAAGAATTACAGATTGTGCCTCAAAATATTATGTATTTATCTGTTCCTTATTTCTATTCCATTGTGTTCTTTGTCCACTCTTGTTTACACTTTTTCTTAGGTAGCAAGGCTATTATTTTTATTTCTCCAATATAATTTGTGCTGGCTCTCAATTTAATCTAACTTCCATGCAGGCCTTTCTCCAAAATCTCAGCCTCTTTGGTAAAATGGTAAATTAAGTTCATAGTACTTCAGTGTTCCTGGCTTTATTCTCTCTTGTTAGCATGTTTACAGATTAGAGATACTGAAATAAAGCCAATAATGGCTTCAAATTTTGCTCTAATAAAATATTGCATTTTGAAAATGATGCTTTTAATTATTCCATTTTAAAGAAAAATATTCATACAAGACAATGAATTTAAAACTTCTTAATTATATCCATTACACAATCAATATCTATAATTGTTTGATAGTGACAAATATTTTGTGTTCAATATTACCTTAATTGTACAATCCAGACAAATAACTGAGTGTTGAAACTATTGTTTTTAATAAAAGATAAAAAAAAAAAACATAAAGTTAACTCACAATCTCTAATATATTTTCCTTGTGGACTTTCCAGTCCACAAGGAATATCTAGCCATGATTCCAAAGTTAACCTTTCAAGAGATGAAAGAGATGGAAATAAACAAATAAATGTGAGAGGAACACCGGAAAGATGTTATCTTCGGAAGACAGGGGAAGAAAGAGCATGAGGCAGAGACAGAGGGAAAGATCAGAGATACATTAATCATAACAAATATTCTAGCCCAGAAGGGAACACTGGAAATTAAGAACTAGTGATGGGTAAGCCTTTTAAGGTTGAGAGATGAGGTTCAGATAAGAAACTCAGCATTCTTGTGATTATCCTAACCTTTCTCATGAAAGGTTGAAATCAGATTGGAAATACAAGAACAAGCTTTCTTGTAATATATTGCTCCTTCCAGAGTCAGTCCAGCTGGAAATGCATAGAAGCATGAAAATGAAAAAGAAAACAGACAGAAATAAGCCAACCAAATTTTTGAACCATAGAAAAGGTTCATTTGGGTTTGGGTAGGCATAGGTCACTTCTTTTTCATCTGAATTGATTGTTCCCTTGTTTCTTGTAAGAACTCTTTGTTGTTTTTCGTAAATGAGCCTTCATGGAAATAATTCATCATGTGTTCACAAAGAGCTGAGATTATTATTTTTTCCTGAAGAAAGAGTTTAAAACATCACGACACAAATGTTGAAGAAAAGGACATAGTTTCAGATGAGGATGTAATGGTTGAAATTGAAGGTAATTAATGAGAACATTCTCCCAAATGGTGTGGACGGCAAAATGAATGAATTATGCTATATTATAATAGACTCAGGAAACCTTTGAAGACCAGAAGTCTGACAGAATGATATAAAGGGATCAACATACAAATTGCAGTATTAGTGCTCTGATTCTATTTTTCTAAAGAGAAACAATATAATTACAGAGCTAATTATCTCAATCTGTAATAATGCACTGAAGAAGTGTCTACATGTTCATATTAAAATTTATTTTAAGGTTCAGGGAACAAAACTACAGATTAGGGAAGCAAAACTGCTGAGATTTAATTTGATACGAAGAACAAGAGTTTTAGGCTGTGCTAGTGGGAAGAACTTTATAAATAGCAAGAATCTCAATTAAAAAAATGACAAAAAATGAAAAACAAACTTTTCTTAAAATCCAAACTTACACAATACAACACACACACACACATACACACACGCACATTTTGTTCTTATAAAGTAAAAACCACTTCAACAATGGAAAAGATTCCCTGATTTATGGAGCTAAAAAGCCTAGAGATAATTCTGGTGGCAGGCATGGCCAATCAGGACTCTAGCTCAATTTTTCTGTGACTCTCTCAGCAGTGCTCTCTTTCTTATCTGGTTTAGGTCTCAGGGTTTTTTTACTTAGTGTACCAAATGGCTGCCACTAGCAACCAGGTCTACAAGTGCTCTAATTCACATTAAAGATAGAGAACATGAACTCTGACCACAATCAAATAAACCCATGAGTTTGGTCTTATTTATGGAGGCTGCTCCTCATGCCACAACTAGTCTTCAGCAATGTGGCAGGATTATGTTGATTAGGTGATGCCACTGAAGTCCTATCAATGGAACTTGTTATGGGTTGAATACCATAAAAATATATGATAAAATTGGAGCAAGGCTGGTTACCAAAAAGAAAAGCTGGAAGTTGTTAGAAAAAGTGGGATAGCTGGTGACATGGTTTGGCTCTGTGTCCCCACTCAAATCTCACCTGGAATTGTAGTAATCCCCACATGTCAAGGGTGGGACCAGGTGGTGGTAACTGAATCATAAAGGTGGTTTCCCCCATACTGTTCTCCTGATAATGAATGAGTCTCAGGAGATCTGATGGTTTTATGAGTGTCTGGAGTTTTCCTTTCTGGCACTCATTTTCTCTACTGCCACACTGTGAAGAGGTGCCTTCAGGCATGATTGTAAATTTCCTGAGGCCTCCCCAGCCATGTGGAACTGTGAGTCAATTAAACCTCTTCCTTCCTTCCTTCCTCTTTCTTTTCTTTTTTTTTCCTTTCTTTTTTTTTTTTTCCTTTTGAGACAGATTTTTGCTCTCGTCACCAAGGCTGGAGTAAAATGGCGAGATCTCGGCTCACTGCAACCTCTGCCTCCCAGGTTCAAACAATTCTCCAGCCTCAGCCTTCTAAGTAGCTGGGATTACAGGCATGTGCCACCACACCTGGCTAATTTTTTTTGTATTAGAGACAAGGTTTCACCATGTCGGTCAGACTGGTCTCAAACTCCTGACCTCAGGTGATCCACCAGCCTCAGCCTCCCAAAGTGCTGGGATTTAGAGGTGTGAGCCACTACGCACGTCCTGCATAAACCTCTTTTCTTTATAAATGCATTCTTGGGTGTTTCTTCATAGCAGTGTGAGAATGGGCTAGTACATCTGGTTAATATAAAAGCAATGACTACTCAATATTATAATAAATATCATGGGTATAGACAGTAACTCCAGATATAAGAAAGACTATAAAATAGGACTTTACATAATAAAACTATTTTGTTTTCCTATATAATTGTTATTCACTGGATTATTATAAACTTAAACTTAATGCCTTACACAAGGCATTAAGTTACTTTGTCCTCACTCTTACCTTTTTAGTCCTTATGAGAGGTGACAGCATGCTGGCAGTCCTCACAGCCCTCGCTTGCTCTCCGCGGCTCCTCTGCCTGGGCTCCCACTTTGGCGGCACTTGAGGAGCCCTTCAGCCCACCACTGCACTGTGGGGGCCCCTTTCTGGCCTGGCCAAGGCGGGAGCCGGCTCCCTCAGCTTGCAGGGAGGTGTGGAGGGAGTGGTGCGAGCAGGAACCGGGGCTGCGCGCGGCGCTTGCGGGCTGGCTGGAGTTCCGGGTGGGCGTGGTCTTGGCGGCCCCCTCACTCAGAGCAGCCGGCCCGCCCTGCCGGCCCCGGGCAATGAGGGGCTTAGCACCCAGGCCAATGGCTGTGGAAGGTGTACTGGGTCCCCCAGCAGTGCCAACCCACCGGCGCTGCGCTCTATTTCTCACCGGGCCTTAGCTGCCTTCCCGCGGGGCAGGGCTCGGGACCTGCAGCCCGCCATGCCTGAGCCTCCCATCCCCTCCATGGGCTCTTGGGCGGCCTGAGCCTCCCCGACGAGCGCCACCCCCTGCTCCACGGCGCCCAGTCCCATCAACCACCCAAGGGCTGAGAAGTGCGAGCGCACGGCGCGGGACTAGCAGGCAGCTCCACCTGCAGCCCCGGTGCGGGATCCACTGGGTGAAGCCAGCTGGGCTCCTGGGTCTGGTGGAGACGTGGAGAACCTTTATGTCTAGCTCAGGGATTGTAAACACACCAATCAGCACCCTGTGTCTAGCTCGAGGTTTGTGGATGCACTAATCGACACTCTGTGTCTGGCTGCTCTGGTGGGCCTTGGAGAACCTTTGTGCCCATACTCTGTATCTAACTGATCTGATGGGGACGTGGAGAACTTTTATGTCTAGCTCAGGGATGGTAAACGCACCAGTCAGTGCCCTGTCAAAACAGACCACTCGGCTCTACCGATCAGCAGGACGTGGGTGGGGCCAAATAAGAGAATAAAAGCAGGCTGCCCAAGCCAGCAGCGGCAACTCGCTCGGGTCCTCTTCCACACTGTGGAGGCTTTGTTCTTTCGCTCTTTGCAATAAAACTTGCTACTGCTCACTCTTTGGGTCCACACTGCTTTTATGAGCTGTAACACCGCGAAGGTCTGCAGCTTCACTCCTGAAGCCAGCGAGACCACGAGCCCACCGGGAGGAATGAACAACTCCAGACGTGCCGCCTTAAGAGCTGTAACACTCATTGTGAAGGTCTGCAGCTTCACTCCTGAGCCAGGGAGACCACGAACCCATTTCTCAACAAAAAGACATTCAAAAAGAATAATATACAATTAATGAGATATTTTTATTTCAAAAATTGAAGTTTATGCCTGTATTTAAAATATTCAGATGAATCCTTTTTCTTGCATCTACTGAGTATAAAGGTTATTTGATATTATGCTATACATGTTGAAAATTCAATGTTTAAATTTTCCCAAATAATAAACAAATTTCATGTAGATTTGGACTCCTATTTCAATAAAGTTGTATTTTTGGTAGTTTTATCTTCTATATGTCTATAGCTGTTTTTCTTGTTTATCCCTTTTACTTTTATTCATTCCTATATTGATTTATAGCCACATATCTTGTATTAAACGTTCACTTTTCTGTCATTGAGGTACAATGAACAAACTAAACAAAATTCCGAGCCTTATTGAGTTTGTAGACTACAGAATATAGTACCTCTGATGATGATAGTAATTATAGAAGAAAACTTTCAAAAAGAAAAGGAAATAAATAAATAGGGTAAGGAGAGCTGGTTTCAATGTTAAATAGTGCCATCAATAGAGAGCTTAAAGGAAAGAAATAACAACTGATTATATTGAATATATCTATATGGGGAAATAATTCCAGGCATAATGTAAAAGCAGGTATAATGTCTGAGACCGAACATGTCTGTCATTTTTCAGGAACAACAAAGAAACAGTGTTTTGGGGGTAGAGTGGTATTAAGTTAGGGAGAGTTACTGAGAAATTAGGTCAGAAAGAAAATAGGCAGATTCCCTCTCTCTCTCTGTTTCACTCTCTTTCTCTTTCTGAGTCATAAATATGAAAGTATTGTCTACTTGAATCTTTCCATGAATCGTTGTCTTTGTTAATTCTTTAGTTTTTCTCTTAGACTTGTATCTGTATTAATTTTTTATTTGTGGCGACTTTGTTGTCCTCTTTTTAGATCTTTCAAAGAATAATCTCATTTAGTTTCCATTTTCTCATTTGATGGCAATGAGCATAAGGGTTATCTGTTCCTTTGAGAATCACTTTAGCTCTACCTCCAAGCTTTCGAGGCACTATATTCTTAACGTTATGTATTTATGGTAGGTTGTCATTTTAATTTTCTTTTTATTCCACAAGAATTTCATTTCATTATAGGGCTTATAAATTTATTGATCTTTAAATATTTTAGATATTTTATTATGTCTATTTTTTTAATTGTAGTCAGGCAAAATGACCTGCAATATTTCTGAATTTTTGTTTTTTATCAATATTGCCTTTATGGTCATTTTTGGGGAGTTTCAAGCATGGGTTTGAAAACAATGTATATCCTTTCTTTTGGAGGTTTACAGTTTAATTATTTTTGTTGTAGATAGAATAATAACCTCTAAATGATGTCCATGCCCTAATTTCCAGAACCTGTGAATATGTTACTTTACATGATAAAAGGGATTATGCAGAAATGATTAAGGTTAAGGACCATGAAATGGTCCCAGTTTTGTTCAATGAGAGAAATGTGACAAATGAGAAGAGTTTGAGAGAGATCCTATTTTGTTAGCCTTGAAGATTGACCAAAGGACTGATGAGCCTAGGATTGTGAGTTTCCTCTAGCAGGTGGAAAAGGCAGGAAAAAAAGAACCATCTTTAGAGCCTACAGAAAGGAAGGGAGCCTCACTGACATCTTGATTTTAGCTTGGTGAGACATGTGTCAAACTCCTGACCAATAAAACTGTTTGAAATAATAAATTTATATTGATTCAGCCACTAGGTTTGTGATAACTTATTAGAGTAGCAATAGAAAATGGATAGAATATCTTTTAAATCAAGCTTGTTGATTCAGTTATTCACCTCTTCTATATTATTATTTATTGTTTTCACCCCAATCTGTCAATTTCTAAAGCTGAGTCAATGAATCGTTTATCACATTTTCCTTCTATTTCTAAAACTTTCCAATTTATGTGTGTATATTTCAACAATGTGTATATTGTTTGTTGAATAACAGTTTGAGGATGATATATATTTTTAATATCTCCCATAAAAAGAAATAAATAAGAATCTTATTGCAGCAGTTCTGGAAATACTAAGAAAGATATTTATTAACGCAGAGATGTTTAGAATACAAATAGGACATTGATGTTGAAATATTTTAAAATGATAAAGCTTGATAATACAGTGAATAAGCAGGACAAGGAGTAAATATTTAAGGCTGAATTCCAGGTTTTTACTTTGAGTGACTAGGAAGATGCTACTTCACTCACTAAGATGTAGATGCTATATCAGTTTTGATAATACAAAAAAATATAATATTGCAATGCACGTTTCACTTTTGTAGCTAGAAAGCACCTGAACAGTCAGATTGTTTGAAGATAAACCAAGTAAGGTGTAAGTCTCCTGTGGCTGGCCTTTGCAAGGTTAAAGGGCCTGGACTAGTCTTGGAACTTCCAGTAAGGAGGGATCAAAGTCCTAGTAGTGACGTCATAACCTCAGTGGTAATAGCAGCGGCAATGTTCTCATTGGATGGCTCCTGTGATGTGCTTCCGTTATTATTTCCTGCTGCCTAGTCAAAATAGGTTCTGAACACTGCCTAAGTCTTTTCTTGAAGCTTCCTATTTATTCTCACATATCCAAAATCCTTTGAAAAAAATATTTTTTTCTAAATTAAGCCAGTCAGTTACTGTTCTTCCGTATAGCATACCTATGTGATATAACCTTCTTTTTAAAACTTTAGCAATGCCTTATTAAGAAAAATGAAAATGATTCACAAATAACATATACTTTAGAATAACATACATAGAAATAGAACCAAAGCCAGACATAGTAAGGTCTAATTGCACATACATGTTTCTTGTTTTATTTCAATTTCTCTTGTACCTGAGCTATTGTTCTGTTGTAAATTAATCATATTTGGAACTGCATTTTTAATAGAGGAAGTTATACTTCTAGGTTATATATCCAGATTTGTGTACGTTAAAGATGTTTAAAAATAGAAAAAAAATGATTAATTTTAACTAATTTGCATTCTGAATGCACAGAAATATTAATAGTCATATTTTGAAATTCAAATAAATGTTTTATTACAAAATCATATAACTTATAAAAGTAAAATGAATACAGATATTTTAGAAAAAAATAGAACACTATTAAGAAAATATGATAAACACTTAGCACACCAGAAAAATATAACTGAAAATATGTTTCTGCATTTTCTTCTATTTTTTCTGTGCATATTTTTTGGTTTAATGTATTTATGATTATATAAAATATTGTTAACTCTTCATACCTAACAATTGTATAACACTTAATCTTTCCATAACTGTTACTCTATAGTAATTATTTACATTTTTGTCCTCAATTTTTTGTATACTATTATAAATGATGCTATAATTTTAGATTTTTCATTTATGATAGATTACCAAAAGAGAAAATCGTATGTAAAAGTATATAAGCCTTTGTAGCTTCTTGAACTCTCTTAGTGGTGGGTCTTGTGATAGGACTGCAACATATGGCAGGAAGATAATAAATAAAGATAGTCACTTATGTCTGCTCTTAAAAGCTGACTTGGAGATTTTTTTGTTGGAAACTCCAAGGTCACTTTAATATAGATCATAAGTAATTATCTCCTGCTCCCAAGGAGATTCTTAAATATAAAGAGTTTGATTATGGCTTAAGACTATCAGTTAGTATGTAGTCAACAAAACTTCTTCAGGAAATATTCTGAACCAATATTCAAACCAACATAGGCAAAGGGAACAGGGATTGAGAATTAATTTTGTATATAAGAAAAAATGAAAAAGTCTGATTTCTCTGTATCCAAGTAACTAAATCCATTTGTACATTTGATAAATTCATATATTTAAAAACAGAATATTGCCCCTTATTATTAACAGTGTTGTATTAATATACAGTATCTAATAAATTAAGTATATTAAAAATTCATAAACGAGCTAAATTTAATTGAATTTTTCTTTTTATAGGTTGATTCTTTTAACTTTTTATTTTTAATTTTTATGGATACATAATACCTATATGTATTTATAGGGTACTTGTGGGTACATGTGGGTTACATTTCCATGCAAGCCTATGATAGGTAATAATCAAATTAGAATTACTGGAATATTCTTCCCCTTAAATGTTTATTTTTTGTGTAAGGAACATTCCAATTCCACTTTTCCAGTGGTTTTAAAATATACAAAAATTATTCTTAACTACCGTCATCTTATTGTGTTATTGAGCACTAGACGTTATTCCTTCTATCTAACTGTATTTTTGTACCCATTAACCAACCCTTCTTTAGCCCTCTTCCTACTACTCTTCCCATCCCCTGGTGACCATCATTCCACTCTCTATCTCGAAGGGATTGACCTTTTCAGCTACCATATATAAGTTAGAATATGCATTATTTGTCTTTCTGTGTCTGACTTATGTGGTAAAATACGCAATGAAATATTATTGTCATTAGAAAAATGAAATTCTGTCATTTGTAACATAATGGATGGAACTGGAAAACATTACGTTAAGTGAGATAATCCCTTCATTATTTGTGGTCAGTTCAAAGAGTCTTGATAAAATTAATACCTGTGGGGTAACTAAAAATTGCCAAAAGAGATCCATTAAAATGTAAAAAGTATTGATTAGTGATTAGCAGTGATTATCAACGAAAAACTTTAATAGTTACTTTTATCGAGACTACAGAAAAGAAGACCAGAAAGCTTTAATAAATGTCATCAAACAAGATGTGATGCATGACAATTAATAAATCATTCTTTCTCTTTAAGCAAGAAAGTATATAGATTAGAGCACAGCTTCATTAGCTTTGACAAAATCGTTTCCTAATTCTGAAAATTAGAAAAGCACGTTACACTTATTGGACAGAAATATTTAAAAGTTAATTTGAAGATCTGGTCATCTGTAGGTTGCTTGTAAGACCCTTCCTTTAGAACAAACACTAATGTTCTATGAATATCCCAAACATCTTGTCACTGCCAGTTCCTTTCAGCCAAAAACTGCCAGGAACACACTTTTGGTTTAATGAGTTGAATTTATCCTGGTTGCAGGGAGGCAAAACGTTCACAAAGTGAAGAATGGTGTTACTCAGTAAAAGAGTGTTAGAAATAACTTCTTATACAATTTGGACATTGGTTAAGTAATTTGAACAAGAGGTTTGCTTTACATTGGATATTATTAGAAATCTGGGCCATTTTGTTATTGGGTGTATGGATCAATTTCATCTATAGAAAGGATAGACTAAAGATAAAGATGCAATGGGTAAATGTGTCAGAGAAATGTTTGTCATTTTGGGGGTTGCTCAGTGACGTTGTATGAAGTAGATGTTTTGTGAGATTGTTTATGTCTAACGGGAGTACGACATCACTTAGCTGCAAGTACCAGATAAATATGTAATAACATTGATGCTTACTTGTGAGTATCAAATTTATTTCCCAGTACAGGGATGGTTTTTTCCCCTTTCTTTTTCACAATGTTTAGCAGCAAGTAGCTTAAAAGAAAGAAGATGGTGTATTTTTGTTTATTTTAACAAAACCTTTTAAGGGGAACAGTGCGATATTTGGTAGCATTGCATGTTTTTGAGAAAAATTTATGGTTGGTACACGTGTCATTAGCTAAAATGTTAAGCAAAATATATTCTGAAAGCCAATTATAAGTTTTCTTCACTCAAAATTTATAAAAAATAATTTTTGTTGTCTTTTATTAACTGTGTGGTTACTTTAAAATTGTATTCCAAGAATTCTTCAGTATCTTATATGATTTCATAAGGACCTAGAGAAAATACCCTAAAGACTCATTAAGAAATTGGGCCAAACTCCTTAAACAGATTTGCTGGTGTATTGCCCTGCATGAAGAGGATTTATAGCTGCATGAAACAAAGCATGAAAAAAGTAAAGATTGATTGGAATTAAATAAGAGCAAAAGGGTCAGTTCTTGAGCACATTCCTTGGGAGAATTATTATCAACTCTGTTCTGTTGTGAGCCATTATGAAAACCCTAAGAAATATTAAATGAATTTTAAAAACAAGTCATCTTTGATTTCACAATATAGAGAAAAGTTGTGAAGGGTTTTGTTCCTTCAATACATGTTAGGAGAAGGCAGGGTAAGAAATTTTGCTTTATAAGCAAAACATGAAGCCAAAGTAATTCAATTTAATACCCCGAAATACATTTTATGTGTGCTTTTCCTTAAAAGCAATGTTTTAGAAACGTTGGTTCTATGAAGCAAGTGTGTCCGGCCATTTTCAATAGAGAAATAAGGTTTACATTCCTTTTTTTTTCTTTTTCAAATTTTGAAACTAGAGTTGCAATTTTAATTATATAAGAAAGATTTATTATTTGAATTACTAAGATGCCACGTAAGTCTGCGCTAAAGTAAATGGAATTACACCCAGATCTCCCTATTTCAACTTGACAGGGACAATATGTCTCTTCAAATCTGTAGATTTACATTATAAAAAGAAAACTAGAGGCCAAGCTGGAGGATCATGAGGTCAAGAGATCGAGACCATCCTGGCCAAATGGTGAAATCCAATTTCTACTAAAAAAAAAAAAAAAATACAAAATTTAGCCAGGCGTGGTGGCATGTGCCTGTAGTCCCAGCTACTCAGGAGGCTGAGGCAGGAGAATTGCTTGAACCCAGGCGGCGGAGGTTGCAGTGAGCCGAGATCACGCCACTGCACTCCAGCCTGGCGACAGAGGGAGACTCTGTCTCAAAAAAAAAAAAAAAGGAAACTGACATCTTCAGATTAGTAAGAAATTTCTCTTACTAAAGTTTTACTTTGATGTTTGAATCTAAGATAAATTTAATTTTAGTCAAAACCATTATTCTTACAGTGCCATTTACAATGGCAATTAAATTTGTAACATTTTGGCCATTTTTCTTCAAAATTAGAAATTTAAAAAATACATTGGAGTATTTTAACAAAAAAAAATCATGTATTAGTAAGGAATAATTTGATGCCCACTCTAATAGATGACAAATATATCAGATTATTTTCACTATTCAAATATTCATCATAAAAATGAAATATAACTATTTTCAAAACTGGCCAAGCCTTTTTATAAGAGATAGATCCTTAAAATTCTCCTGGTGTCCTGGCCTGTTTCACCATAACACTTTCTTCGGAGCAGCACCAGATGGGCTGCACCTTCTTTGCAGCTTGCCCTGTCAGACTGACATACAAAGCTGGCCACTTAATTCTGAGGTTTCTTATTGGTTTAACTGTTCCATTCCCTTGGTTATTATCATTGCTGTCCCTTGAATGCTTTTGGTAGTGGAGCTACTCAAGTAAAACAAAACAAAACAAGTAATATTTTCCCAGGCTAAGTTACCCACAAAGCTGACTCTGAGACTGAGATTAGTGTGCAAGAGGTTATCTAGGAAGCTTTACAGAACAACACCTATGGAAGGGAAGTGACAGAAGCAAGACTGGTTTGAGGGGGAAGTTGAAGTCTGATGAGATCTCAGTGGAAGTTGAGGCTAGGATATTCATTCAGAGTTTTCCCCACTAAGGAAGGGGGGCTGTCTTTGATATCGCCACATTGATCAGGTATTGCTTGCAGTCTGCCCTAGTATGGGAATGTGACAAGGTATTTGTGTATCGAGGACATTCCATCTTCCCACTATATCAAACTGTATACAATTTTTGTGCTCAGGATTATAGAAAACTGTAGAATTTTAGAAAGCTAAAAATTAGTATCTGTGAGTGATAAACAAAAACCCTGGTAATCATCATGGAACATAAGAAGCAGCACTGGAAAATATGAAAAACTTTGAGGTATACATTTTATAGTTAAATTTTTTTGAACTGCTAAACGTTTTAGGATTGTGTAATGAAAAACTATTTCTATTAATATATAATCCTCAAACTGTATATGGCATATTATATAATAATTAGATATTTTAGTAATCTCACAAATAAATAAAAATTAGATTTTTAAATACTCCCTTAGAAAAAGATTTTAATACAAATAATGTCTATCTTTTTGTGACTGAAAATAGTTGTTCGCATTTGTGAAATGAGGGCATTAGTAACAGTCTCATAAGGTTATTATGAGATTAAATTACATAATGCATGCAAAATGTAAAGCACTTAATACCGTGCCTGATGCATTGTTACTATTCATTAAGTGTTAATGCTTGTTTTTGTTGTTAATGTGAAATCACCAATTACAAAAATAGCTAAAATGCATCAAATCATTAATTTTCTTAGGATGTATTTGGGAAAAATTTGTAAAGCTCACATCCTCCAAAATTAAAGTGTTAGTCCAAAAAGACATTTAAAAATTCCTGTGTTTACTTCTGTTTGTGTATATGGAAAAATCTCACAAAATGCATATTTTAGCCATAATAATTCACTAATTACATTTAAGTATAGTATTTGCAGTGTTTTCTGATGTAACCAGATTTATGCTTTCCTTTTCTTTCTTTTTCTGTCACTTTTTTTTTTTTGCTAACACCACTTGAAAAGACCAAGATATCTGTTTGCTAATTAAGTTATAGCTCATCTAAAGACATTTTAGAAGATAGAAATATTTTCTAAGTATCTGAATGAAGAAAATAATTGAACATATTCCTCTTTTGGTCATTTCCTTTAGGCAAGAGGGGTATGAACAGAGTCTAAGTAAAATAAATTAATTGTATAATGAAAGATGTTTATTCAGATTAAGGTGAGTATAGTTTTTATTGTGCATCTCAGGATCAGGAGTTGCAAAATGTCTCCATTTGCTCCCTAAAGTGCACTATTTTATGCAACCTCCCTTTCCTCATAGGCCTCAGCCATGCTGTGCCCTTAGCTACCTTATAGGAATCTTTTCCATAGGCAATGGTTCTCCTCATCTTAATATTTTTGTGTCATATGGTGTGTTATTAGATTATTTAGTTCACATCAGGGTCACTCTGTAGATTAGATACCCAACATGAAATGTGAGTAGTCATCAACGTCAGGAAACCATCTGAATCAGGTACATTGAAATTTACTTGCAATCTGAATGAATAGGTCTGGGACAGGCAGTAATGCAAATACATAAATAAAGACTGTCTTCTAATGAGACCAAAGTGTACTTAGATGCTCAATGCATTTCCCTAAGTAAATAAAAAGGTGCCATGTTATCCAGAGGTTCATGAGAAATGACTCTGAGACGGAAGTGGAGGAAAGTACTTCTTACACGTTTGTAGAACATAAACAATTTGAGAAGATATTTGATATCTGTTTGTATCCCAGTCAAGGAGAGACTGTTTTAGGTTTCATTTTATCTGAGTAGAAAATGAATGTTTAGGCAAAGAGGGAGCTTTGACCTTCAAAACATCATCGTGGGTTAGCAATGTAATTCTAATTGTTTATGAGTACACATACCTTCTATGAAAAATGAGATAATAAATATCTGTTAAGAATGGAACTTCTAACTTACTTGATGATGTGTAGGGTGGTTTATCTCAATGTGAATACCTTACTAATGAATCACTGCCTGTTTCATTACTTGCATTATTTATCCTTTGTGTTCCATTCACTAGTCCAATGTTCTGTCTAGTGCAAACTCACATATAATTGGAGGATTTTGCCTTCCGTCTGAAAATCATCAAATATAATCATATAAAATATAAAATTAACTTCATTGGGAATTGTTTTGCGTCAAATCTGTGGATTTGAAAATAGTAGATAATTGTTCATGGCTACCTGAGTTGTTCCTCTGGAAGTGTTTGTTTTTTAATTGATTTATCTTAATAGCTTTTACTATTTCTGTGAAGCTTATCTATCAGCAATGGTTAGCACTGAATTGGCAATGAAACAGATGGCATTTATATACTTTTAAGTTTGTCTGTACAGTGGAGGTGGGGAGGGAGAGTGAGTGATGGTATCAGTCAAATGGAGACAGAAAGAGAGAAGTGGGGGTGGGGGGATTCATGAAAGGAAGGAAAATAAGATATTCTGTTACAAGTTTTGCTCTTAGTCCCATCATTTGCATTTCTCCTAGCACCCAAGATAGCTATCTTTTGATTATGTTTATATATCCCTACTCTCACCATCTTTCCCTGGCTTGAGAGGGAAAGCTAGGGTAGATGGGTGTGTTTGTATAGAAATAAATTCCACATGAATACACCAAGAGGACATTCTGCCAGGATGAGTCCATGTATACCTGTCCCTATTGTTCCTGACGACTGAAAAGTATAAATTCATACCATATAAAATTTGGTGGTAGGAGGGGTTATAACTTAGCTAGTTGTATTGTAGAAAGTTGCATTTCTTCTGTTTTCCAATATTTCAGAGAATTGTGTGCGTATTACTAACATTGTCTTCTCCCAATGGTATAGCAATACTTCAGATTTGGTCTTAGATAATTTTACTGTATGTTATTAAATAATGTACAGGAAACCATCCATAGAAAATAAGTAATTTCTAATGCCTAGAGAGTAAGAAAGATTGGCTGCTATAGGATGCATAAAGGAAACACTGTCCTTGGGGAACTAGAAAAATTTGACTTTAGTAAACTCAATTTACTGTAATTATTATCCCTTTGGTTGCTGCCTTTGTTTACATTTCTTCCAATTGTTATCTTAAAATCAAGCCTTAGTCTTTCAATAATGTGTAGTTCCTGATTCCCCAAATCCCAGTGACCCTATTTCAAAAAGTATACTTGAGTGAAAATTTAAATATTTAATTCATTCTGCAGTTTAAAACAGCTTCTTACTTTTGTTAAATACTTTCATGTAGGAAAGACTTCAGTAACATGCCAATTCTTTTGTTTCTATGCTGACATATTGCTAATGTACAGAAGATAGAAATCTATTTTGTGAAAATAATTGATCTTGAATGGGATCAAATTTTAGTTCATTCAAATATAACGCTAAATTGTTAAAATTTTCATGGGACATAAACAAACATCTCAAATATACTGGTTATGCTCACAAATTGATGTACTAATGAATTTTCCTCAACATGGCTTATGTTCACAATTTGACGTATTAATGAATTTTCTTCAACATGATTTTATCACATAAATCCCTTAGGGTTTATTATCTGAAACTCCTAATCTGTTTGAAATTGCTTGGAGGGTGGGGATTATGCTGGTTATTGGGTTCCTCAATACTGTTCTTCGTATGCTGGCATTTTTCCTCCAAAGCATAAAGCATCTTAGCTGAAAATGCTCCTAAAGATTATTTTCAGTACAAATCCATGCCAAAGACTTAAAAAAAAAAAAGACCGAGTATATTTGAGGGTATAAGCATCAAAAAGAGGTCGGACTAAATTAGTGCAAACTATATACAAATTAATACTGGAAGGATTTGTTCCATTAAGTAAACCTGTAACTCTACAAAAATATTTTGATATTTTTGTTCAAAAAGAAAAACAAAAAATTAAGCCAGAAAAAAAATAGTCAGATTTATTTATTGTTTTGGTAATCTACACATTTTGAAAAGTCCTTGTAGCTCAACACTTAATATTTACATTTTTTTTTTTTTACCAGTATTGAACGTCTCTTTATATGAGAGAAAATGTGTTCACATTTTCACTACGGTTTCTATTAAGGTTAATACATTCTTTTTCCATGTCAGCATCTCTTGTAGTATAGCCAAACTTATCCTTAGAGAATTGGTTATTCACTGCAATAGCTGGACTGAAAAGATGCAGAAAGAGGAAATGTTTAAGGCACTGGAAATTGATCAGTTGCTCAATACAATGCTGGAAAAGATTATGCAAATCAGAAAGTTTAATAAGAGAAATAAAATCTGTATGCAAAATGAATCTCCTGGGAACAACTGTAACATGAAAAGGTTTAATATTTCAGCAACTGCTATTGATTTTTCTTTGTTGTCTCTCCCTCTTCCTACCAGCTGGTGAACTCCCTTAATGACATCTCTCTGTATGATCCCATAATTTGTATTCACATTTGGTTATAATAATGTCAGATGTTAGAGACTTCTTAGGTGGGGAGTAAGAGAGAGCATGGCCTCACTTACTTCCTCTGCCTGTTCTAGCCTGTTCCTGCTGCCAATGCTTCTTCAGCCATTGGGTATAAGAGAATGGCAACTTACTTATTTTGCTTTTCTTCTATTTTTCACGGTAAATTTATAAAACATTTCATCCTGTCTTATATTCAGAAGCAGACAAGGTATATTATGCCAAGAAACAGGCTTTTAAGAGGCTTGGCCTTGAAGAATTCAGTAACTTTGATCTCAACAGGGTGCTCACTGTCTCCACCATAACCTGCATTCTCTGGAAAGCTCTGAAGACCGGACCATATGTCAATCAATACCTCATACAGGCTGTACCTTGTAAAATCATCATACTTGGGGAAATTTATAGTGAAGGGAAATGGTTTTTAATAAGTGTAAAACTAAAATGGCAGCCGAAAAAAGATAATACATTTGGAAGTAATTTAAAAGAACATTAAGTCAGAAAACCTAGATTCAAAGGCATTCATTGATTAATCCAAACATATCATCATTTATTCATTCAACAAATGTTTTTCAAGCTCCTACTCTATTCAAGGAGCTGTGATAGGAGCATGGCGATTACAATACATAGCTCTTTCATCAACAAATAATGGGTTCAGAAATGTACAATGTTATCTTAGTATCTCAGTATAAACTTAGTATAAAAAACAGAACAGAATAGAAAAACTACTATATAAGATGACTTTGTAAAAAGGTCATTTATCCTGCTGTTGAATAATAATATCTTGGAGAATATGAATTTGTCATTATTTATTCTCTTTGGAAGGTCTAAGAACATAAGCCAAAAACTATCTGTCTGTCTATCATCTATCTATCTATCTGTCTATCTATCTATCTATCTACCTGTCCATCTATCTAAAAGCAAAGTTAATACAAACAGAGACACTGGTTAATATTCTATGAGTAATTTTTAATTATATCTGTTTATGGAATATTTAAAGAAATTGAAACTCAGATTAGACACAATTAAAAATATTTTAATATAACTTGTAAACATATATTTATGCTAAAATGGTTTATTTTAATATATCTAAATTTAAAAAATTATAATATTAGGCAAAAACATGAATTAACTGACAAGAATTGAACATTCTATATACATTCTAGATATTTCCATACATGTACAGCATAAGTAAAAGGTACAATTTACAATTTGATAAACAGTAGGTTTTTAAACAATGTTAATGGCATTGATTATCATAAAATTTTTTTAAAAAAGCATTCCTTACATAGCAACCAGAGGAGTAAAGGGGCACAATAGATTTAAAGGAGCAATACTATGACCTACTGCTCAATATTTAAAAGAAACAATGGAACTCAGAAGGCAATGGGATACTACTTTAAAATCTAGAAAGAAAATAACTGCCAACATATAATTCTCTAAGAAATAAAAATAACTTTCAAAAATCAAGTTAAAGACATTTTCAGCAAATAAAAACTTAAGGGTTAATGGGACAACAGAATTTTAATAAAAGATACCATTAACTGGAGTTCTTCAGGTAGAAATATCGAAATCTCAATGAGAAACACAGAAATGCAGAAAAAGTGAGGAAAAACAGAAATGGCAAATATGTAGATAAATATAAATAAATATTTCCTCTAGAAGTTGGTAATAACATCTTGTGTTCATTAAAATATAAGTATAATCAAAATGCATCAAACAATAAAATTAAGATGTGTATGAAATAAATGTAACTAAAGAGTTCTCTTATTATAACATTATTGAGGCCAAAGATAAAAAATTTTATTACATTTTAATTAATCAAGGAGTCATTTTAATGTTTAGATAACTAATAATTCCATAAAGAGAAAGCAGGATAAGAAAATACTTTTTATTAATTTTAAAAAGGCAAGAAAGCAGATAATAAGTAGTTTATTTCTTCATTCAACAGAATGTAATTAACATCATATAGACCAAATAGAAAACAAATAAGAAAAATGTTGTTATAGTCCATATGGTTCAGTAATTATAAATCTAAGTTAACTATTCTACAACCATAGGATTGTAAGACTGGATAAAATATAAAACCCAAGTGCATGTTGCTTACCAGAAGTAAACTTTAAATCTAAAGATACGGAAAGGTTGAACTGAAAGGATGGGAGAATATAAACAGCATCAATCTAATCAATGAAGGATGAGATGGGTATAACAATATCAGAAAGTAGACCTTAAGATAAGACATTTTAAGAGAAGAAGATGACTTTTCACAATGATGAAATGGTCCTCCAGGAAGATATAACAAGTTTAAATCTATATGCATCCAATTTCATAGCTTTACCTGTAGGATAGAAAAACCCAACACAACTAGGAGAAACAAATAAATCCACAATCATAATAGAACACTTTCCATAGTTGATGAAATTAGCAGAAAACAGTCATGATTCGGAGGGTATGACATCACAATTAACAAACCTGACCTATTTGACATTATTTTCCATTCATATCTGTAGCCAATAATGACAGAATACAGATTCTTTCCATGGAGCATTTCATAGAGCACCATGGAATATTGCAAATGTAGCAATTCTTGACATTATGATTAAGCTTCACCAAATTTCACATGATTGCAATCACTCAGCATCTGTTCTCTGACCACAGTTAAATGAAGTTAATTATAACTAAAAGGCAACTAGAAAAAATAAGTTGCACAATTGCAACTTATTGTGCAATTGATTCTAGCTTATGTAAGATATTAATTCTATCATAAGTAATTAAAAGAAGTCAATTTTTAAAAAATTTTCAAATAGACTTCAAATTAAACTTAAAATGGAAAACCTGCTATATGTAGCATTTTCTAAAATATTTTAGAAGCATTTTAAACATGCTTTAAAACATCAACATTTATGAAGTAACTTGATTTAATTTGAAGGTATTCAGTTTCTCATGTTCAGTCATGAAGGAAACACTGGGCAGTGACTAAGCAAAGATCAGTAAGCCTAGTTGAGATCCTGTCATGGCCTCTTGCTGGCCATGCAATCTTAGACGAGTTACTTAGCCCCACTAAACTCTAGCTAACTCACCTGTAATACGGAGATAATGATGGTACTTACTGCAATAGCCCAGCCATCAAGATAAAAAAGGTAATGCTGATGAAGTGGTTTGTACAAAGCAGAAAAAAAAATTTCAGAAAATGTAGTGGCTTGCATCCCACACACAGTATTTTCCTGTCATTTAGTTGCTTCAATTCCACAGGATGTATTAGACAAGATGTTTCTGGAGATCAGGAGACATGCTTTGAGGCAAATATTTTTCACAACACTAGCAATTCTTTAATCTCCCATCTAACATGACTGCCTTCAGGAAAAGTTGCATTTATAAATCCAGGATAAAATTTAAATACCACAATTTTGAACATAATCCACCTGGTAATAATAACTCATAAATTATTATTGTTTGCTTTTTTTTTCTTTCTTGTGTCTGAAACAGACACCATGATAGCTACATGGGGCTCAGAGTCCTCTGTTTCTTGGTGAAAGGCTCAAAACTGAAAGTATTAGAGGTTCAAAACAAACTAAAAAATTTTTACATTTGTCTGTCATTATTGTGAAACTGAAGGACAGGTAATACATTAAAAGAAGTCTTATGAAATCATAGGTGTGTCTACTATTTCCCTGCTTGAGAAACTCTGACATCTGTTAAGAATGATGTACTTTAAGTGTAATATGTTCACTATTCAGAGAATTATACTTTATCTGTTGACCAGTATAAAAAGAATAAAATTGACAAACCTAAAATCTTCAAAATAATTAAAAATGCCCAAATGTAAGAAATTTAACATTAAAGAATGTCAGTTTGTATTTGTTTTCTATTGCTTAATAAGAATGACCTCAACTTCAGCAGCTTGACATGATATCCATTAGCTCACAGTTCTGTGAGACAGAAGCCCAAACATAGCATGACTGGGTTCTCTGCTCAAGAATTTCCTGGCTAAAATCAAATTGTTAGATGAGCTAAGTTCAAGGCAAGAGGCTTTGGGGAAGAATCTGCTTCTAACATCATTCAGAATTTTGGCATAATTTAGTTCCTTGTGGTTGTAGGACTGAGGCTTTTGTTTCCTCCAGAGCCATCTTGTAGCTCCTAATTAACACCCACATTCCTTGTCACATGACCCTGCCAGCTTCAAAGCCAATAATGAACTGCTATTGTACAGAATCTCTCTCATGTTGAATCTCTGACTTCCTGATGTTGATCTTAGGTGATTAGGTCAGATCCATTAGATAATCTCCTATCCAATTTTCAATTGATTTGGGACTTTAGTTATATTTGCAAAATCTCTTCACAGCAATACCTATATGAGTGTTTGATTGAGTAGCTGGGAGAAGGTGCACCACCTACGGGGAATCTTGGGGGTCATGATAGAATTTTGCCTAAGTTTAAATAATATTCTTAATTAACTGTATTTAGTTTTGTAAAATTCATTATTTCCTTTAAAAAGCATCTAATGTAGCAGAAATGGAGAGATGCTATTTTAGCCATCATCTCAATTAATTATAAAATCCGTAACTTCAATTAATTGCCAAAATAGATTCTAGTAATTTTCTCCTGGTTTTATTCAACTTTTCTTCATTTGAATTGACCATTTTTTGTCCATTTGTGAAATATTCCATCATTTATTATGCTTTACATGATCTAGCTTAAAGTATTACAAAACCATTTTAAAGGAAGGCCTACTATATGTCAACAAAATTTTACCCATATTGTTCAAAACATGGTCCTTAAATTGAGTTTCTTTTATTATTTTTATTTATCTATCCTGAGTAAGATAATCAATTAAGCAAATGTGAGGGTATTATATGATTACTGAATTCTTTTCACTTTTTCTCCTCAGGTAGACTAAGAGAAACTAAGAGTTTATTAAATACAAAATTAAATATATATATTAATTGCACATAACTCAGCAAAGAGTCAGTTACATTTCTCTCAATGGCCAGGTAATAAACATTTTAGGCTTTGCAGGCCATGAGGTCTCTACTGCATTTTCTTCTTTGTTTTCCGTTTATTTTCCTATGGCCCTCTAAAAATGCAAAACCATTCTTGTGTCATGAGCCATACCAAATGAGGCCATAGACATAATTTGGCCTAAGAGAAGAGGAGTTGCCAATCTCTCTAAAGAACAAGAAGAAGAAGAAGAAGAAAAAGAAACAAAGTGAAGAATCAACAGATAATCTTACTGTCATTCTCATTATTATTATGTAAAATAGATTTAGTGTTTATTACGTGCCAGATTCTGGTTTATATGTATTATGCCAGGAAGAAGGACTAATTTTTATACACAAACTGCAGATGAGGAAAGTTAAGCTTAAAGAGACTGAATTGTCTAGGGACACAAAACTCTACTGAATAGTGTTGCCAGTATTTGACAATAAACTATAATTTTAATCCCTATTCTATAACTGAAATTGTAATCTACCTGGAGAGAAACATTATTCTTTAAACAATAAGTTATAACATAATTTCAAAAAATATGTGATTTGTGTGAACCCTGAAGATGAATTATTAAAATTCTTAAGACTTTTGATTATTGAAGTTTTCCTTTCTGAGGCAATTGTATTGCTATGAGACAAAAAGAATTTCCTGCTTTAGCTGGGTGCTGTGGCTTATGCCTGTAATCCTAGCACTTTGGGAGGCAGAGGTGGGCAGATCACCTGAAGTCAGGAGTTGGAGACCAACCTGGCCAACAAATCAAAACCCTGTCTCTACTAAAAATACAAAAATTAGCTGGGCGTGGTGGCATGCACCTGTAATCCCAGTTACTCAGGAGGCTGAGGTAGAAGAACTGCTTGAACCGGAGAGATAGAGGTTGCAGCGAACTGAGATTGTGCTACTGCACTCAAGCATGGGTGGCAGAGCTAGAGTCTGTCTAAAAAAAAAAAAAAAAAAAAAAAAAAAAAAGTAAAAAAGAAAAATTTCCAGTTTCAACAGTGAGAAAATATAGGATTCCATAGACTAAATATTTGTCTAATAACTGGATATTTTCCTTCTATTCTGCTGACCACCTTCTCTTTGAAAGATATTAATCAACTCTTTTTTGATGCTTTCAAAAATGACTCCTGCCTATAATGTACTTTCAAAGCAGTGCAACTTATTCTTTTACTTATCGATATTGTGAAATAGTTTTCTCTTCCTTCAGGATCTTCCAAATAATGGTTCTTAATACACTTTACAAAAATACGTTCTAAATAATAATTTACTTAGAAGATTACTTATATTATTGCTAAAACTAGTATAAAATGATCATATTATTTAGATGTAAATTCTCTACAAGGAAAATTATTAACCGTTTATCAAAACTATTGTGAAAATTCCCAGGACAAATTGTTCAGAGAAACACAAGATGTATATTTGTTGCTGTTCTAAAATAGCATACAAACTCAGGCAATTTTTTAAAAATTTCCCTTGAGTACTTGAGTTTTAAAATTGCAAATCTTGAGTGGGGTTAGATCAGAACACTAATAAATGTGTAAATTTTACAACGTACACAACAATAAGTTATACAACTTTTATCACATAGATAAATTCCATGAAAGACACACTATCAAAATGAACACGAAAATATGTAGAAAGTACAAAGCCTGAAGAAATTAAAATTTTATTTGAAAATCCATCTTGCAAAGAAAAATTTAAGGCCCAGTTGCCTTTATTGATGAATTCTCTCAAACATTTAATATTACAGAATATTGTTGATAAAATAAAGAATATTAGAAATATTTCCCAATTCATTTCATGATAGTAGTATTACTTTACATTTAAACTTTATAAAGTTCTTGCAAATTTTTAAGAAGCCTACATATCAATATCTTTCAGGTATATACAAGCCAAAATTATCCAAATATACTATAAAAAGACCCACCTATAAATGCAAATAGAACATTATGCCAATAGAATTTATGCCAGAAATGCAAAGTTGCTTTAAAATGTATTAAAACAGCTAATACAATTTATTATAATAACATCACAAAGTAGGAAACAGAAGCCCAAAAAGGAATTTATAAAATACAATACCATTATGGTGAAAACTTTTAGTAAAAGAGTAATAGAAGAGAATTTTTCTCAGACTTTGAAAAGACATTATGAGAAACTTACAAGTATCATCAGATAATGATATCCACCTAAGAAAGCTCAGGAAAACAGACATGGATTTGTCTCACTCTATTTAATATTTTATCTGCAAGCCTACTAAGTATAATAAGGCAATAAAAATACAGAAAAAGCAGATAAATCAGCAGACAAGATGATTATTGACATGGTTTGGCTGTATCTCCACCCAAATCTCATCTTGAATTGTAACTCCCACGATTCCCACGTGTCATGGGAGGAACCCGGTGGGAGGTGATTGGATTATGAGGGCAGGTCTTTCTTGCACTGTGCTCTTGACAGTGAATGAGTCTCCTGAGATCTAATGGTTTTAAAAATAGGAGTTTCCCTGCACAAGCTCTCCTCTCTTGTCTGCCGCTATGTGAGACATGACTTTCAACTTCTGCCATGATTGTGAGGCCTCCCCAGCCACATGGAACTGTGAGTCCATTAAACCTCTTTCTTTATGTCTTTATCATAAAGAAAGGGTATGTCTTTATCAGCAGTCCTGGGTATGTCTTTATCAGCAGTCCTGGGTATGTCTTTATTAGCAGTGTGAAAACGGACTAATACAATTATATATGTAGAGAATTCTAAAGAATGTCTCAAATAGCTACTAGGTACTGATAAGATGACAGGATAAAAGGTCGATATAAACGTAATTTTATGCGTACACAGCAATTTAAAAATGGAAGATAAATTCGTATGGACTATTTATGATAACGTTCAAAGCATTAAACACTTAGAGATAAATTTAGCAAAAGATTATACAGAAAATCACAAAAGTTAAAGAAGTTAAAGAACCAAATGGATGGAATGATATATCATGTTTATGTATTAAAAGACTCAGTATTGCTGAAATGATTTATTTCAAATTAATTTATAGATCCAATACATTTCCACTCAAAATCCAATCAGTTTTTTTTTTGTTTTTGTTTTTTTCTGTCAGGTTTGGGAGAAGTTTAAGAATCTGTTTCATAGATATAGAAGAATATGCAGAGGCCTATAACAGTCAAAACAACTTTGCAAAAGAACAAAATTGAAGGACTTACATTACTTGGTATTGGGACTTACTATAAAGGTACAGGAATCAAGACAATATGGTGTAGTATAAAAGAAAGATGAATGGACCAATTGAATACAATACTGAGTCCAGAAATAGAATTGCATTGCCTCATTTACTTAAAAATGCCAACACATGTCCTGTAATTGTATATCAACATTCATAACAGCTTTATTCATATTAGCCAAAGACTGGAAACAATACAAATGTCCATCACCAGTGAATGAATAAACAACTTATGATGTAGCCATATATTGGAATACTAATCAGCAATAAAAAGGAACAAACGACTGACTCATGCAATAGCCAACTGAATCTGAAAAACATTATGCTGAACAAAAGAAGCCAGACACAAAGAATACTTATTATGGCTCTATTTATATGAAATTCTGGGAAAGGCAAAATTAATATCTAACCACATAAAGCAGATCACTGGCTTCTCGAGGAGAGCAGTGTGTTCAGTTGACAGCAAGGGAGTCACAAGGGACCTTTTTGGTGTGACACTAATGATCTTTATCTTGATTATGGTGGATACGTTGGTGAATACAAATGTTAAACGTGATCATACTGTACACTTAACATGTGTATATTTTATTGTATGCAAATTGTACCTCAGTAAAGTTCAAATAAAGCAGTTTCAAAAATAACATAGATATTTCCTCTGAATTGTTTGCTTCTTTGCACTTCACTTATTTAAAACATTTGTGTTACTATTTTTACATACTTTCCATATTTTTGTGCCACTTTTTAATTATAATTATTTTTTAGTGTCAAGATCATCAGGATTTTACTTTTTGATGTTAATAAATTGTCTTTATTCTCCACAACAGAGTTTATAGCTAAGTCTGATGTCCTCCATTTAAATCCTACTTATTTATGTTTGTATTTTTTGTCTGCTGTATGCAGTAAGATTTCTATTAATATGAATATGACAAATTCCAGGGAGCCCAAAAATCAGGGTAGCATGATATTTACCCATGTACAGTGAAAACTGCATTCAAACAATTATTTTTGTATTTTTTAATTTAGCTTACTTAAAGATGGCATTATCTTTTCTTCTCTACAAATCCTAAATCTCCAAATTAGGCAAAAATTTATTTTCTCATTTCCTCTCAGATTGTTGAATTTAACAATTACTGTCACAACCACCACTAACACCACTATCATAGCTAATGCCATCATCATACTATGCCAGAGACTGTGCAACACCCTTGTTTGTGCATTCTTTAGTACTTTCATACTAGTTTTACATTCAATGAGAATAGTTCAAATTAGTGAGAGTTTATCTCATCTTCTTTCATGCGAGAAGGTCCTTGTTAGGACTACTTCCTATGCAGTAATCATGAGATTAAGAAGAAATTCCTTAGAGTTAATCATCATAAAAATAGATGTTCTGGTTTAAATCCTTATGCCATCTTTGAATATGATGGAATTCCCCTGCATAAAGCAAAAAGGCTTATGTCCGGGTCTAGGAAACCATTTGGTAAAAAACACTTGTTTGCATATAATGTTAACTTAAAATTAAAGTAAGTTAGGTTGTTTAAGAATGTCTCATGACATGCCTTTCTATAATTTCTCTTAAATTACTCTCCTGTATTGATTTTTAAGACATGTTGGGAAAATGTGGAAAAATTAGTTTTAGGCTTGAAGCAGTGATTTTAATCTATAAGCTCTCAAAAAAATCATTTGTGTGTGTTTGTACCTCAGGCAGAAAAACTCATCGAAAAAGCCAAAGTTCTTGTTAGCCAGCAAGTAAAATATAATTTTTGTTTACAGTTATCAGAGTTCTCAATGCCACTCTAGGAGTGGGAGAGTGTGTGTCCTAATGTATGTCAAGGGAGCTTAGCGTGACACAGTCACTTTATCATAGGAGACACTGTTTACCCTGTAAAGGTGGCAACCACAAACAGAATGAGAAAATGTTGCACTGCTAGCTCAGAAAAATGGATGAAAGTGAGCACGCATCAAAGTTTAAGGATGCAGAAGGGTTCTGATATGTTCTGAAGAAATTCAGGTCTGTTCCTAAAAATAAGGATACATCTTCAGCCCTTCAAGTGGCATAAAAAATTAAATTGAGCTGCTAAAAGCTAACTTATTCTTAATTGAATTTTACTGGGTTTCAAGCAGGGACCTTCTGTAAAATATATTGCATTCAATTTATAATTCAGTGTAAAAATGATAAGATAGTCACTATAGGAAAAACAGACTTGGATTGAAATGTAATTTTCAAATGCTTTATTCAAATTTTAATAGCCTCTGACGGTGAAAGATGCTGAGTTTTATAGCAGGTCTTGAAAAATCTTGAGTTTGGTCATTATGTATGAAATTCATATTATTGACTGACTATATTACTACTGTAGTCCCAATCTCAGCTGTGAGTCCAGGAATAAATGAAAACGCAAAGGTGGAATTGGCAGAAGGGCATTATTAAGAGAGGCATCAAGCTGATTGTTTTCTCAGAAGCTGTAAGAGGGTATGAATAGGGTTCAAAAGGGCATATGGACATCCAGAGAAAACCACCTCCTCCAAAGGAAAAACAAATCCATGGCACACACATAAAAAAAATTTATGGCACACACATACATGGAAATGAAATTATAAAGGACAAAACTGTAGGCTGATGAGAGTGAAGGAGAGACTAGAAGAGAAGGAGCATTTGATACAGGAAGTAACCCCTGAGTACTATTTGTCAAAGTATTTCCTTTGAAACATATTTCTTAAGAAATGTTGAACAAGGTTTACACTAGTTAAATTAGTTCGGTAAACACATTGCATAGTATGTCCCTTATGTTGATTCAAATTATCTTTAGAATACGTAACCATTCTAGAAGTTAGAGTGTAAAGAAATCTGTTTAAAACTTCATATCCCTAACATTACAGAATGTATTTTGGGACACCATACTATAGAATATTATTTGAATGATGAAGTTCTCCAAGAAAATCTTCAGCCCTAGGGTTATAATATTTATGCTAATTATGAACCTTATTGCAGGAGAGTGCATAAACGTGCAGTAGTCTTAAAATTGCATGTTATACATCTGTGAAAATAAATTATTGCTGTATACATCAATATGAATATAACTTACAGGCAAAAGTAAGCTAGATATAAGTGCGAAACTAGTAATTATATTATTTAAGGACATAAATAGATAATAGATATTAAAAGTGAACTGATTATCCCAAAAGTCAGAACAGTAGTCATCTGTGGGGGCAAGAGAAAGTGAGATGTACTTTATTGCAGGCACACATGGCAGAGAACAGAAGGACTTCTAAGATAATGGCAATGCTCCTTTTCTTAACCAGCATAGCAGTTACACAGGTGTTTGTAATTATTCTTTATTCTGTTCATACACATTTATATACATCTTTAGTCTAAAAACATGCACGTGAGCATGAAAATAGATGTACACACATGCGCACGCACACACACACACACACACACACACGACCACACAGCCGCAATATGGCATTCCTGAGCCGTAAAAGGAGAATTTTCTGAGTATCTAATGCAGAAGAGTGAACTTCCTTAGAAATGTTTTGGTAGGTATGAAGAATAAAAACAGCTGCAGTTACTGAGATAAAAAGGACTGCAATTTAAAGGCTAAATGTGAACAATTGCAGAGAAAGAATAAGCTAGTTAGGAGTTATATCAAGTAATATACAGAGTAATATGGGAGAGTATAAAATACAGACCAGCATGTGACAAATAAAATCATAACATGAAATAGGGCCAGCTGAATGACAGAAAAATACTTAAACTGGAATTAGAGCAGAGATGTGAGCTTAATACTAATTATATATTGAAGAAGAGTTTGGTTTACTACTGAAAACTCCCTATCAATGGATGAATATTATTCATTAGCATATAAGTTGATAAAATTAGTTACAACTTTTCTTAGCAAAAGACAGGAATCCAGTCCAAATTTACACAAAAGGGGAATGTTTTACTTCTGTGATTAATATTTGGGAATAAAGTGGTGGCACTGACATTAGGGGTTCTTGAATGGGAAACTCAAACATAATGAAGTCTCTCTATATGTATTTTCTCTCTCTCTCTCTCTTTCTCTCAGTGTTTTGTTCTTTATTCTCTTTCTCTCTTTGAATACCTGAATTTTTTTGTTATTCGGGAAAGAGGGGCAGAGTCAAGAATTTATAATAATATGAATTATGTATGTATGTGATATATTACAAATTGTTGGCTCTGCCTCTCTTTCCTAACTGACACAAGACAGTTATAGCTTAGGATGTCCTACAAGAACCTATAAACTGACTTCTGCGTGCTTCATCTGCTCACATGTTCTGCCTTCACTTTATCACCTAGCAGTCTTTAACTACTTGGAGGAGTCTTATTATATCCACTATTTCTATTGTACCTCTGTTTCTTGTTTAGGAGACTCATCCTCCATTTATATTTATTGCTTATTTTGTGCCATGCTTAAGATTTTACCTTGGTCAATGATCATTAGATTCTTGAACTCATTTGCTCAAGCCCCAATACTTGGTGTTGTCCTTTTCTCCTTTCTTTATTTAACACTCCGGTCAATCAGCAAATTCTTTTAGTTCTATCTTCTAACCGCATCTTACCACCCTTCACCATGGTCCAAGCTATGATTTTATTTCACTGGAATTATTTCTACTTCAATAGCCTCCTAACTTGACTCCCTTCTTCTGCCACTCTCACCCTGTGATAAACCGAAGTGATCATTTAAAAATATGTCAGATCTTTTCACTCTTCTGCTCAAAACCCTCAAGGTCTTTTCAGCTGGCTCCAAGTAAAGTCACAGCCTTTACAAGGCATCAAAAGCCCTATAAGATAGTAAACCTTGCTCTTTCTCTGAACTCACTGTATGCTTTTCTTCCCGACAGGTCATCTTAGCCTGCCATCTTGGCCTGATGCTGTTATTGGATATTATGAACAAGAACTTTACACACGCTGTTCCCTCTGCTTGGGAAGCCTGCTCTTCTCCCACATACATGTGGACTTTTGAACTTCATTCAGGCTTTTGCTTAAAAGTCTTCCTTGGCTTTGAAGTCTTCCTTGGCTTTTCTATCTACAATTATAAATTCACTCATTCTTTATATATCTTTCCAGCTTTTTTTACCCCATTTTGAATTATCTTTGGCTAATATGCTATAGGTTTGTTTATTATTATTTTCTCTCTCCTCAAAACAAACAAACTAAAAGATTCATGAAGGCAGGGACTTTTTTGTCTGTTTTGTTTGGTGCTATAGGCTGAGTGCCCAGAATAGTCCTGACTCCTTAAGTATTTGGTGAATAATAAGTATTGGATCACTTTTGAATACAGGAAATGGATAAATTGACTTGCTTTTGGTCGTAGACCTTAAAGGAGCATAAATAATATTGATTTAAATCTAAAACTGAATATATTTTATCTAATTATAAACACCCTTCATATTAAATCCTTAATGAAGCCTATTTTTATCCCTCTTTAAACTTTTTTCTATTTTTTGGTTATAACATACTCATTTGAAGTTAAATATGTAATTAAAATCCCGAACCTATAAAAAATTGAAATGTAGAACAAAAGTTTCAGTTATTAAGCAATTTATATGTATTATATTTGAAGTGAAATTTCAAACTTGCTAGTGAAAAAATACTTATTTTTCTTAAAATTCTAGATGGTTTTGCATTTGTCTCTATTTCATTTTTAAAAACAATAATCATTAAATATAATATAATTTTCCTGAGTAAGCCCGATACTCTCCCCATATACACAATGAACTTGCAGCAATGTCAAGGAATGATGCTTGAGTTTATTTAAGTGAGATAGCTTTGTTTTTATTCTTTAGATATAATTCAGTTTTATATGAGGAAACCCATCAGTGGAAACCTCTAGGGTCCTTATATTTTACTCTGTCTTCAGCTTTGTAAAATTTAGTATTAGAAATAAGCCTTATTTTTTTCCCTTTTAATATATCACTTGGTATAACCCCCTAGGTATATCAAGATTGCTTTCAAACTATTTTGATTTGTTGTGATTACTACAGCTAAAATTAATCTCATAATTTAGATGTCCCTGGAGAGAATCATTCAAATTCCCTTAAACCATTTGTGTGTGTGTGTGTGTGTGTGTGTGTGTGTGTGATCAAGTCCTGTTTATTTTAGAAGCATGAACAGTAGAACTAGGAAGGACTGATGAAAACAAGGCTCCAGTCCCCTTGACAGGGCCAGATATGGCACAGGCTCTGTCCGTGCAATCAAGGCTGACCCAGCAGCCTCAATCTGCCTTTTCCTGTGAGGAGAGAGTATGAGGCAACCTGCGCACAGGTGACTCTTCCATAGGGTGAGGTTGGGGTAAGTTGGCTCTGGCTTAGCAAGAGCTGGCCTTAAAAGACTGAGTTAACTCAGCATGGGAATAAAATGATACCTACCACTTAACTCTAGAGGTATATTTCCTAAAAAGCCAATTCCTAGAGCAGGAAGTTCTTATTGCAATATAGTAGCCCAGATGAGGCCTGTCTTATCTCCTTACAAAAAATGTAGAGCATTATGGAGAAGAATCGCTTTCCTAGAGTCCTCTATAATATGTCTACTCTGTTCTGGCTGACATCGTTTGTGTGTGCCTTAACTGCCCAATACAGCAGCCTCATAAGGGCTTATCTCCCGACTTTGCAGATTCTCTCTCCTCTCTCCTTTAAATCCTAAGCAATCAGTATAAGTGAAGGAGGGATCTGTGTTCTGAACAGAAAACAAAGGTACAATAGAAATAGTGGATATAATAAAACTTCTCCAAGTAGTTGAAGACTGCTAGGTGATAAAGTGGAAGGCAGAATATGTCAGCAGTTTGATAACTGCTTTCCTTTGCAGTGGTTTTCAATGGGCTGTCTCTGGGGAAAAAGAATAGAAAAATTTTGAAGACTACTATTAAGAAAATGGAAGAAACTAGTATTTAGAAAATGGTGGAAAAAAGAAGGAAGATGAAAACAAATAGAAATAAATAGAAAATAAGAAGAGTGCCTGGTATACCATTTGTTTAGTTAAACCCAATTCAGCTTTAGTAGTCATACTTTTATATAAAGCACAGAGAAAACATCTTAAATTTTTTTAGTTATATTTTTCCTCATGGGAACCATTAGCAAAGTTTTTAGACTATATTTTGAGCATTCCCATAGTAAGACAAATTGTATTACTTAAAATTCTGAAGGCTATTATCATCTTGGCTTTACCTACTGATAGAAGCAGGCGGCTGTTTGAATACATTTTTTTTCCTTCTCCAGACCTTTAATTACTCAAAATCACATTATTTTGTTGAAGCACTAAGTAATTAATAATTCCATACAAGTCTATTTTATTTGACTGTATTTCCAAGAGCTTTTGATACCTTTAACAAATAAAACAGTAGGTTCTCTCTACACTACTTAAATTGCCAGATTCTGCAGTATTAGCCCATACAGATGAATTTATGCAATAATTGAGTTAGAGGCATCTATCACCTTTTTACCATAGCACATATAAATAGAAGTAACCAGAATGTCTACAACTTGCATTCTGTTAAATGAAAGCAAAATTCTAGAAGAAAAGGTCATTTATAATTAGGTCACAATTTCCTGAACTATTATCAGAAACATTATAATTTTACTTAGCTGTTGTAGAAGGACATTAGCCAGACCCATAGTTGATACACAAAATCAACTGTTTGAAATTATTGGTAGGGTGCGGTGGCTCACACCTGTAATCCTAGCACTTTGGGAGGCCAAGGTGGGCAGATCATCTGAGGTCAGGAGTTCAAGACCAGCCTCACCAACATGGAGAAACCCGTCTCTACAAAAAATACAAAAAATTAGCCTGGCGTGGTGGCATGTGCCTGTAATCCCAGCTACTCAGGAGGCTGAGGCAGGAGAATCGCTTGAACCCAGGAGCCAGAGGTTGCAGTGAGCCGAGACCATGCCATATGCCATTGCACTCTAGCCTGGGCAACAAGAGCGAAACTCCGTCTCAAAGGAAAAAAAAAAAAGATTAAAGATTATTGTTTGTTTCTTTCCTTCTTTCATTGTGTTTGATAATTACTTTAAAGTTTAGAGTGTTCTGACATGAAGGGAAAATGTTAAGTAACACTGCAGCACATTATGTCCCAGTAGTCTATTTTCCTTAAGTCACAAATTATGAGGGGTGTGGGTAGTTTTCTCACTAATAAGATTTGCAAGTTGTAAAAATGAATGTAAAAAACAATAAGCTAGCCAAAGATACCACTAAATAAAATAGCTTCAAGTGTTTGAAAAACTTTAGCTTGCCTTCTTGATAGCAAAGGATAACCAGAACCTGTTTGTGGCTGTCTGATTGTTCTTTTTTCGCCGTCTTCAGGCATTCAGTTTAAGGACTAATTTCTGTTTTGCTTGGGATGAAGTCTGGCCAGGGTATACTTGAAGTGAGAGATTTTAAGCAAGAACTCTGTGCCAGTTATTTGTTGAAACATTTAAGATCCTTACTTTTGGGAATTGATAGCTTTGAGGAAATACATTCTTCCCTTCTGGAGATATGACAGTTTCAAACTATTCAAAACAGAATATGAAATACTTATTTTAAACTGACAAGATTTGTTATTACCTCACTTGTATATTGTTTTTATGTCTCATTCTATTAACTTTTATTAGAACTCTGCATGTACAGGCTAATACAAAGTGTTAAGATTTTTCTATAAGGCAGTTATGATGCAAACATATAAGAAATAGATACAAATTACATTGTAAAAAGATATGAAAATTTATGTATATTTTTGAAGTGAGAAAAATAAAAATTATAATTGAAGCATATTCTAAGAATCATAAATATTAAAAACAGTTATAAGTAATTTATTCACATATTAGTGTGTCAATGTTTTCTCATGGAGTAAGTGCTCTAGGATAGGATAAATATTGATGAACAAAAGAGATATAGCTTTGCCTCAGGGAAACCAGAGGTGCTTTAGCAATGTGACAATATAGCAGACCCTGTTGATTGATTGATTCATTCACATAGATAAAACCCTTTAAGCAGACAATATGTTTAGAAATGTGAAAAGAACATAGCCCCAAGTCATTTACAGTGTGTTGAAAAAGACAGACCTGTAAATAGATATTACATTACAGCATACAATGTAATGAATATGATTATCAGAGTTTTATATGGGTACCTTAAACAGTACCATTAACTTTTCCTGTTAGAATCAGGCATTTTCCCCTCAAAGTATGTAATATTTGAGCAGAGATGTAAAAATATAAGTTGATCATTATATATATACATAGAGAGAGAGAGAGAAGGGAGGATATTCTGGGACAAGAGTTGCAATGGGAACGCATGCTTAGGGAGTCCTGGGCTACACAGGTCAGGTGACAGTCAGAGATCAGGAGTGAAGGAGGCAACAGGAGAGAAGCTGCCGCAGGTCCAGATGTTAAAAGACTGTGAGTGCCCTGTTAAAAGGTTAAAATTCACCTCTATCTCAGTCTATGATGCAGATAATATTTTGAAAGAAATAAACCTGGGTTTAGTTCAAAATTTTCTAAATGTCTTAATCTTCTTTGCATTGCCAGCACTGAGCAAATCCTGCATGATGTACTAGTTGTCTTAGTCCATTCAGACTGCTGCAACAAAATACCATAGCCTGAGTAGTTTATAAACAACAGAAATGCATTTATCATAGTTCTGGAGGCTGGGAAGTTCAAGATCAATGCACTGGTAAAGACCGTGTCTGGTGAGGCCCTGCTTCCTGCTTCATGGATAGCCATCATTTTGCCATGTCCTCACATGGCTGAAGGGGATAATAAGTTCTCTAGAGTCTCTTATATAAAGGCACTAATTCTATTCATGAGGTCTCTACTCCAATGACCTAATTACCTCCCAAAGGCCCCACCTCCTAATAGCATCACCTTGGGTGTTAGAATTCCAACATATAAATTTTGGGGGGACACAAACTTTCAGACTGTAACACTAGCAGTGTTTTAGTAGTGTGGTTGTTTTTAATGGACACATGACACCTTTGATAATAAAGGGTTCAGTGTGCAGTTTTGAAATTTTGTGAGCTGACAATGTGTGCTGAATGTGTGTTGTATAATACATTTTCATATAAAGGCTGAAAAATGAAAAAGAGCTAGCAAGTCACTCTAATTATGTCCCCAGTAAGAAGCAAGGAATAAAGGAACCATTGTGATTAGTGTATTCTATGCAAAGTTTGTTTTACACATAGTATTTGAAGTGTAAGAATAGTCGTAAGAAGAGGGAGACAATTGTGAATTGGGGGTTTTTATGAATTATTATTATTGTTCCTATTATTATTAAGGCTTTATAACTGTTGAGCACACTGTACTATGTCCAAGAAGAATTAAAGGCATTTTCTAAAAGCTGGCTACCTCACTTCTTTAGAAGAGAACAGAAAACCAAATATCACATGCTCTCACTTAAAAGTGGGACCTAAATGATGAGAACACATGGACACATAGCAGGGAACAACACACACTAGGGCCTTTCAGAAGGTGGAGGGTGGGAAGAGGGAGAGGATCAGGAAAAATAACTAAGGGGTACTAGGCTTAATACCTGGGCGATGAAATAATTTGTACAACACCCATGACATAAGTTTATTTATGCAACAAACCTGCAGTTGGAACACTGAAGTTAAAATAAAAGTAAAAAAAAAAAAAAAAAGAGAGAGAGAAACTATTATAGAGGTCTGGGGCAAAATGGTTCCTTCCAGGCCTACAATAAGGATTCCACACATGGTGATTGCAATATAGAGGGGTGATGCGGGGAGTATCAGACTCTGCTATGGAGCTTGAAAAAATAAAGAATAAAAATATCCTTATACGACTGCAACTCTTTACTGTGTGGGGGTTCCGTGTCAAATTGGATGTGCTCCCCAGAGACATAATAAGACAAAAATTGTAAGAGTGAAGCAATTATAATTGGCACAGACAATTCAGAGACCATTATCCTCATGAATATTCCCATTGTATTTTGCATCTTGTGTGAGGTATTTTCTCTTTCTTTCACTTCCTAGAGTACTATAGGGGTCAAAAATTCCTCCTCAGTTTCAAAATTCCTCTAGTTTTGCAGAGTCTGGAATTGAAGGTTGAGTTTTTAAAAAATTGACCCATGCTTACATATGTTTACTTCATTATTCTCTCATAATTGAGCTATAAGCTGTAGACAACTAAGGCCAGGGGCCCAAAAGAACAGAAAATGAGGGCTGCCTCTAGCTTAGAATGAAAACATTTTTCCTGGGTTTAAATTAAAGCCATAGCTAATAATATAGACAGCAAATTTGCCAAGAGGTGTGTGATATCAGTTTTTTTGTGTGCTTCTGGCTTTACACATGGCATATTTTTGGTGGTATAAATAAAGATATCAATTGTTCCCTCATTATTATGTTATTTACTTATTTGTACTGGAGAGCTGTGTTGCCATTCAAGAAATATTATTGCTTCTAACTCTGTCTTTTATATGCAGAATTTTTGCATATTTATTTGGGGACAATTCTTGGTTAAAGAATGAGAACTCTATCTGCTTTCATCATCATTAATTTATTAATAATTTTTATGAAGCAAAAGAATAACATATTTGAAATAGCAAAAGACTAGCATTTGTTGGAGAGCAGAGATTTTATGGAAAAAAATGAGAGTAGTTTATTGATTTTATTCCTTTAATTTATTAATATTATTCTTAAATAACATTACATAGTAATTCAGATATTACTCACATGTCTCGGCCCTTAACTAGTGAGGTACTTTGCTTGAATTGCTTAAAAACCTGTGCAGAAATGCAGTTTCTTTTCTTTTGTTTAAGGAGGGCAGAAAAACAAAAGTTTTATCCACAGGCATTGTCTGTGAACATGACTCTGTCCATACTCCCCTATTAAGATGATTTGGTTTGCTCTATCATACCAGAGAAGATTGACAATACTAACCTTATTTATTTATAACATTTCCTTCTTTAATGAGGACACTTATTTTCAGATAGAAATTCCATAAACTAGTCAGTAGCAAGATAAAAATATATAATGGCTTGAAGCACTGCCTGCTGTTGATCCTTCTCTCTTCTGTAAGATGAAACTTATATTTTGAGGGCTGGGTGCAATGGCTTACACCTGTAATCCCAGCGCTTTGGGAGGCTGAACTGGGAGTATCGCCAGAGGTCAGGAGTTGGAGACCAGCCCAAACAACAGAGCAAGACCCCTCATCTCTACAACTAAATTAAAAAAAAATTAGCTGGGTGTAGTGGCCTGCACCGGTGGTCATGCTACTCAGGATGCCGAGGCAGGAGGATTGCTTGACCCCAGGAATTCAAGGCTGCAATGAGTTATGATTGCACTACTGTACCCCAGCCTGGGTGACAGAGTGAGACCCTGTCTTTTATTTATTTATTTATTTTTTCAACTTTTAAGTATGAGGTACATGTGTAGGATGTGCAGGTTTGTTACATAGGTAAACGTGTGCCATGGTGGTTTGCTACACGGATCAATCCATCACCTAGGTATTACGCCCAGCACCCATTAGCTATTCTTCCTGTTGTTTTCCCTCCTCCCACCTCCCCCACCTTCCAACAGGCCCCAGTGTGTGTTGTTTCCTACAGTGTGTCCATGTGTTCTCATTGTTCAGCTCTCAGTCATAAGCGAGAACATGTGGTGTTTGGTTTTCTGTTCCTGCATTAGTTTGCTGAGGATAATAGCTTCCAGCTCCAATCATGTCTCTGCCACCCTGTCTCTTAAAAAAAAAAAAAAAAAAAAAAGTTGTTGAGAAAGAAATGCTCCAAACACTGTTTTTCTAGTGACAGTTTATCAAGGTTGTAACTACTTTTCTGTACAAACAAATAATTAATCCATGGCAAATAGTAAAAATTACTCCCAACCTGTGAGGCAGGAATGGAGTAGATTCACCTAGCAGAATGTTCCAATGAACTCTTGAGCTTTAGTACTACCTGGCTTGTCTGGAGGATTTACTATGTTGTGAAAAAAGTTACTTCACATCAGGTTCCATGGCTCTCTAGCTCCTTGGTACATTTTAGAGATAAAGCCATATGTAATGTCTCCTCAGTGTAGCAAGTTAGGAAAACTCAGTTTGTTTAAGTAATGTATTATGAAATATATACTAACGTGTTATATTTATTATCGATAAGTCGATTGACTGAATAACATACTTATTAATATTTTATCTTAAAATATTGAAAATATCAACTGAATTTTCATTTAGACTCGAAAGTTTGTGGCAATGTTATCTTCTTCTAATGCTGCAATCCCCTAAATTTTATGGCTTCATCTCATAGCTACACACAGGAAACATGTAGGAGATTTGCCAAAACACAGACAAAATAATTCTTTGTAATTTTAACAGATATCATTGTTCATGCAATTTGGATCACAATAAGAATAGAGCATTGCCAAATAAAATATCGTTCCCTGACATTTGAATGTCTCTTGAATATTCAGCAATGGTTCTTCATATTAGTGGACCTTTTCTGATATGGAAAACCACCAAACAATTTGGAGTTACTCCGTTTCGTTGTTGTTCCCTTTTCAGTAAATACAAGAAAGGTGAAGCAAGTCAGTTTTGAGAGGCATTCACAGATTATCTAATATTAATAGTATAAATTTGTCTATGGTTTCTATATGACTGCATCTAATTTAAAAGTCATAGATTCACATAGGAAATTAAAAGAATGCTGGTAGATAGGCTCCATTATATCTTTTCAATGTAGAGGGTCTGTTGGTTGATACTGGCCATTGATAGATGAAGAATAACTATCCCCTTAATGCTATCGATGGGTCTATCGCTGGATTTAAAGTTCAAAAGATCTTCTTTAAAATGATTTTCCAAACTTAGCTTAAACTTTGATTTTGACTCAAATCCATTCTGTTGGTGCCCCACAGACCCTGATTTGTTTTTGAATAGTGGTATCTCTTAAAATCTCATCATTGTTTTAAAAACAATTCCTTTGTAGGAATGGAAGGAGGCTTTAGGTTAGGCTCCTTTTGCTTGGCACAAACAAACTGCTCTAATCACAGATTAAATGTTTTAGTGTGTTGGAGGCTAGTAGATTTGGAGGAGGCACCCATTTTAGCCAAATGTTTACCCTATTTCATATATGCACACAGCAGAAAACATGAAACTCCCAGTATTTAAAAGGGTAAAAGCCACAGTCTACCTTGGCTGAACCTTTGAAATCTAAAGATGGATTTATGCAAATGAGAAGCCCTGTCTGGCATTCAAAAAGTAGAAATGGGGCTGTTCAATCTGAATGGAAGAAAAGAAGCAAAAAAAAAGTTACATTTTGTTGTGTTTTATATTTAGGTTGATCTGACATCTGGCTCTAATTTGCTTTCCAAGCTGAATTTCTTTCACTCACTTCATATCGATCCAAAATCGCCATTTATTAAATCTTGCATTTTTAAAGCAATTACATAAGTTAGAAGATAAAATGCTATTGTAAATATCTGCACACTAGAGGGCACTAAAATATCCTCAGATGAAATGCACCTAATATTTAACCTTAGATGACTTTCGAGGAAATAATTATCATAATTTTAAAATCCTTTAAAAACCACAGGAATAATAATAGTATCAAACATCATTGTAAATATTAGCTTTGAAAAAATCAGTGTACTATTATTTTTTAAACGAAAATTACATTGGATTTCCCTAGTAAGGAATGCATCACTGAACATCAGTGTCTCAGGATATTTTATAGGAAACTCTCAAACACTTTCTTGTGTCTAAACTTCTCTTTTCTGAAGTTATAGTTACCAAACTGATTTTAATTGGTTTTCCATTTGATCCATAATAGTAACTCTTCTAACCTTCTTGGTATAATCACATCAATGTTTATAATGTCATTAAATGGTTATTGATCTACCATTACTAGTTCTGAGAGGCATCAGCTATCTATTGGATGGAAGGCTAAGGTTCAGAGCCACCATATTCAAGTTTTCATTTTATAGCTTGGAAAGGTGCTTAAAAGCATAAGGATTTTTCAAATAGCCGATAACATATTTTCAACAGTTTTTCTTCATCTTTCTTGTGTGTTTTTTCTTTATCCATTGTCCTTTTTCTTCTCAGTACTTAGATATTCATTCTTAAACAGCTTCTCAGAAGAAACAGACTTTTTTCCCCCTTTACCTTCTAGTTTTGTGCATCAACTACTAATAAGAAAAGGCAACTAGAACATTGTGTGCTATAGAATAGGAACTATTTCAAATCTGTCTTGATTAAGGAACCATGTTCTTTGAAGTATGAATATGAAAGTGTTAAAGGAGGAGGACTTAATAATAAATGAAAAATCAGCAATCAGAAAGATGACAAAAATGATAGAAAAACAAAGACATGAAAGCATTAATTTTATATTTATAGGTTTAAGGTAAAAATGGTTTTGAAAATTGTGAGTAGAAATAATTTCTTTTATCTGGAAAATAATGTTCAGGAAATTTGACTCGAAACATGCTCATAATAGTTCACACATTCAAAAATCCATCTGTATTAGTCCATTCTCACGCTGCTATAAAGAACTGCCCGAGACTGGTAATTTATAAAGGAAAGAATTTTAACTGACTCATAGTTTTGCATGGCTGGGGAGGCCTCAGGAAACTTAAATCATGGTGGAAGTGGAAGCAAACACGTCCTTCTTCATGTGGTGCAGGAGAGAGAAGTGCCAAGACAAGAGGAAAAATCCCCTTATAAAACCATCAGATATCGTGAGAACTCATTCACTATCATGAAAACAGAATGAGGGTAACCATCTTCATGATTCAATTACCTCCCATTGGGTCTCTCCCATGACACGTGGGGATTATGGAAACTAGAATTCAACATGAGATTTGGGTGGGAACACACCCAAATATATATATATTTATACACACACACACACACATATGTATATCAAATATATTTGATATATATTCATATGTATATGTGTATATATATATATTTGGGTGTGTTCCCACCCAAATATATATTCATATATGAATATATATATATATATATATCTACCTATGTACCCTATGACCTTCAGACATGTATAACTAGAGGTTGAAACAAGTGAGATTTTTACATCAATTTTCAGTATTTGTGTATATTTGTGTGTGACTGATGATTTTGAATTTTATATTCCTCTAATGTCTGGGTTCAGTAGAAATAAGAAACATGCATTCATATTAGCATAGCTAGGGTACATGCTATGGAGGACACAGATGAAGAATATCTACAGTAGGTCATAGGTAGAAAGACCTAAATGTAAATAATTTCAACTCAAGGCAGTGTGTATTCAGTATTACACATAATAGAGGCCAGCATGAGCTATGGAAATTGGAAGATGTGAAAGGTATTTTTAAAGATGATGATGTTGGGACGGCATGTAGATATGGGGAGAAAAATAATTCATGCCAAGACAAGCAACTTGGTCAAAGATAAAGAAATGGAAAAATGTAAGACAGACTTCAGTTATAACAACATCAGTTATACATAACCAATTAAAGGTATAACTTGGAGATATTGCAGGTTTGGTTCAAGTCCATCACATTAAAGCAAATATCACAATAAAGTAAGCCACACAATATTTTAGTTTCCTAGTGCATGTAAAAGTTATGTTTACACCATAGTCTATAAATTGTACAAGAATATTATGTCTAGAAAAGCAATGTATATATCCTAATTTAAAACTTCTAATCACATTTTGAGTCTTCAGTAAGTCATAATCTTTTTGCAGGAGGAAGGTCTTGCCTCAGTGTTGGTAGCTGCTGCCTGATCAAGATTGGGTTGCTGAAGGAGAGGCTAGCTATAGCAATTTCTACAAATAAGACAGCAATGAAGTTTGCCATACTGATTAACTTTTCCTTTCACAAAACATGCCCCTGCAGTATATGATGCTGTTTAATTTTACTCACAATCAAAATTTCTTCACCTAGCAGAACGTTCCAATGAACTCTTGAGCTTTAATGGAAGAGTAAATTCAAACCACTCAAATCCTGCACTGCTGTAGCAACTAAGTTTATGTAATATTCCAAATCCTTTGGTGTCACTTCAATAGTGTTCACAGATTCTTCACCAGAATTAGATTCCATCTTATGAAAACAATTGCTTTGCTTATCCATAAAAAGTTACTCCTCATCTTAAAGTTACATTATGAGATTGTTGCAATTCAGTCACATCTTCAGGCTCCATTTTGAATTCTAGTTCTCTTGCTATTTTAAACACAGCTGTAGTTGTTGCCTCCACTGACATCTTGAAACTCTCAGTCACTCATGAGAGTTGCAAAAAATTTATTCCCAACTCATGTTAATGTTGATATTTGACCTCTTCCCATGAATTACATATGTTCTTAATGACACCTGGAATAGTGAATCCTTTCCTGAAGGTTTTCAGTTTATTTTGCCCAGATTCATCAGAGGAACCATTATCTATGGCAAGTATAGCCTTACAAAATGTATTTCTTAAAGAATAGGACTTGAAAGTCAAAATTACACCTTGATACTTTGGGCTTCAGAATGTCGGTTGTGCTAGCAGGCTCAGCAACATTAATATCTTTGTACAGTTCCATCAGAGCTCTTGAGTCACTTAGGTGCATTGTCAATGGGCAATAGTATTTCAAAAGGAATCTTTTTTCCTGAGCAGTAGATCTCAACGGTAGGCTTAACATATTCAGTAAGCCATGTTACAAACATATGTGCTGTCATCCAGGCTTTATTCTTCCATTTATAGAGCACTGGCAGAGTAAATTTTGCATAATTCTAAAGTGCCCTAGGATTTTTGAAATGGTTAATGAGCATTGACTTCCACTTGAAGTCATTAGCTGCCTTAGCCTCGACAAGAGTCAGCCTGTTCTAACTGGTGTGAGATGCTATTTCATTGTGGTTTTAATTTGCATTTCTCTGATGGCCAGTGATGATGAGCATTTTTTCATGTGTCTTTTGGCTGCATAAATGTCTTCTTTTGATAAGTGTCTGTTCATATCCTTCACCCATTTGTTGATGGGGTTGTTTTTTTTCTTGTAAATTTGTTTGAGTTCATTGTAGATTCTGGATATTAGCCCTTTGTCAGATGAGTAGATTGCAAAGTTTTCTCCCATTCTGTAGGTTGCCTGTTCACTCTGATGGTAGTTTCTTTAGCTGTGCAGAAACTCTTTAGTTTAATTAGATCCCATTTGTCAATTTTGGCCCTTGTTCACACCAGTTAGAATGGCAATCATTAAAAACTCAGGAAACAACGGGTGCTGGAGAGGATGTGGAGAAATAGGAACACTTTTACACTGTTGGTGGGACTGTAAACTAGTTCAAACATTGTGGAAGACAGTGTGGCAATTCCTCAGGGATCTAGAACTAGAAATACCATTTGACCCAGCCATCCCATTACTGGGTATATACCCAAAGGACTATAAATTATTCTGCTATAAAGACACATGCACACATATGTTTATTGCGGCACTACTCACAATAGCAAAGACTTGGAACCAACCCAAACGTCCAACAATGATAGACTGGATTAAGAAAATGTGGCACAGATACACCATGGAATACTATGCAGCCATAAAGAATGATGAGTTCATGTCCTCTGTAGGGACATGGATGAAGCTGGAAACCATCATTCTCGGCAAACTATTGCAAGGACAAAAAACCAAACATCACATGTTCTCACTCCTAGGTAGGAACTGAACAATGAGAACTCATGGACATAGGAAGGGGAATATCACACACCGGGACCTGTAGTGGGGTGGGGGATAGGGGGAGGGATAGCATTAGGAGATATACCTAATGTTAAATGACGAGTTAATGGGTGCAGCACACCAACATGGCACATGTATACATATGTAACAGACCTGCACGTTGTGCACATGTACCCTAAAACTTAAAGTATAATTAAAAAAAGAAGAGTCAGCCTGTTTTTTTTCGAAGCTTTGAAGCCAGACATTGACTTCTCTTCTCTAGCTATGAAAGTCCTAGATTGCATCTTCTTCCAATGGAAGGCTGTCTCTCTTTTTTTTTTCTTTCTTTTTTTTTTTTTTTTTTAGATGGAGTTTTTGCTCTGTTGCCCAGGCTGGAGTGCAATGGCCCAATCATCTCAGGTCACTGCAACCTCTGCCTCTTGGGTTCAAGTGATTCTCCTACCTTAGCCTCCAGAGTAGCTGAGATTATAGGCACCCACCAACACACCTGGATAAGTTTTGCATTTTTAGTAGAGATGAGGTTTCACCATGTTGGCCAGGCTGGTTTCAAACTCTTGACCTCAGGTGATCAACCCGCCTCGGCCTCCCAAAGTGCTAGGATTACAGGCATGAGCCACCACGCCCAGCCAGAAGGCTGTTTCATGTACACTGAAAATCTGTTGTTTAGTGTAGCTACCTTCATCAATGATTTTAGCTAGATCTGGATATCTTGCTGCAACTTCTCCATAAGCACTTGCTGCTTTGTATTGCGCTTGTATGTTATGGAGCTTGCTTCTTTCTTTAAACCTCGTGAACCAAGCTCTGCTAACTTCAAACTTTTCTCTTGTAGCTTCCAGCCATCTCAGGAATTGAAGAAAGTTAGAATCTTTCTCTGGAATGAACTTGGACTTAAGATAATGTTGTGGCTGGCTTGATTTTCTACCCAGATCACTTAAACTTTCTCCATATCAGCAATAAGCCTCTTCTGCTTTCTTATCTTTCGTGTGTTCATTGGAGTAGCACTTTAAATTTCCTTCAAAAAGTTTTCCTTTACATTAACAACTTCGCTAACTGGTGCAACAGGCTTAACTTTGGATCTACCTTGGCTTTCACCATATATTTCTCACTAAGTTTAATCATTTCTAGCTTTTGAATTGAGAGTGTGACTCTTCCATTTATTTGAATCCTCAGTGGCCATTGTAGGGTTTTTAATTGACCTAATTTCAATATTATTGTGTCTCAGGGAATAGAAAGGTCTGAGGAGAGGCAGAGATGGAAAATGAGCTGTTGATGGAACAGTAAGAACACACAATATGTATGAATTAACTTTGCTGAATTATATTGGTGAGTGAAGTTTGGGGCACCCCGAAACAATTACAGTAGTAACACCAGAGATCACTGATCATAGATCACCATAACATATATGATAATAATGACAAAGTGTGAAATATTGGAAAAATTACTAAAATGTGAAACAGAGACATGAAGTGGGCACCTGCTGTTAGAGGAATGGCACTGATAGTCTTGCTGGATGCAGGTTTGCCACAAACTTTCAATGTTTGAAAAGCATAATATCTGACAAGCAAAATAAGTCAAAGAACAATTAAAAAAAGATATGCCTGTATATATCAGGCACTTTCCTAAATAGATTGTATGTGTTAACTCAGTTAATCCATACTGACCCTAAGAGGTAGACACTCTCATTTTCTAAAATATTATATTTAAGAAAATTGAGATATTTAGAATCTTTTTCATTGTATCAGGTTATCAGATGCTTATAATTCTAAAGGGAAGAAAGAGAATGATATGAGAAATAAATGAAGGATAAGTTTTGAAAAGACATACATGCTAAAGCCATATTATAGAGCATTTAAATATCCTTTTGTAACCTATCTTTATTTCTCTTCTCTCAACCCCCACGAATCCCTTTATATTTTACACCATAATCCCGCTATGTTGAATGCCTTTCAATTCCTCCAATAAACCTTTTTTACTCTTAATTCTAGGAGTTTGGAACCGCTATTTCTTTAACCTGCAACACTTTCTTCCCACAAGCACCAACGTAGTTTCTTCTCATCATTCTGGACAATGTAGGTGTTACTATTTTTTAGGATGCTACTCTTTTTTTTTTTTTTGAAACGGAGTCTCACTCTGTCGCCCAGGCTGGAGTGCGGTGGCGAGATCTCGGCTCACTGCAAGCTCCGCCTCCCGGGTTCACACCATTCTCCTGCCTCAGCCTCCCGAGGAGCTGGGACTACAGGCGCCCGCCACCAAGCCTGGTTAATTTTTTGTATTTTTAGTAGAGACGGGGTTTCACCGTGTTAACCAGGATGGTCTCGATCTCCTGACCTCTTGATCTGCCCGCCTGGGCCTCCCAAAGTGCTGGGATTACGAGCGTGAGCCACCGCGCCCGGCCTAGGATGCTACTCTTGACATTCCTAGTGGCTTTCTGGCCTGTGCTGAATTCTGTCTCTTGGCCCTGAGCTAACGTAGCACTCTCTATTCTCCTTTCGTGGAGACTATTTGGTGCAATTGCATGCTAAATTGTGTCTTTCCCTAGACTTAAACATTCCTGAGGATCGAGATCTGGTCCAGTTTATCCATTACGGTGACTCTGTATTAATACAGTTAAAATAAGACCTGGATAAATATTTTGGGGGATTTTGGGTTTCTGTATGTAATAACAAAATTATTTTTTGAGATGATCAGTGATATGTACAGATCTGTATTTTGGAAAAATAACATTTTTTAGTGTGAAAAAAGAGAAAGACTAGATAGAAATACAAAGAAGGAGGTGAATGCTGGGACATTTCGAAATTTACACATGTGGCGTAAAAGTATATGTTTTATTATTAGGTGCTAAAGCTTTAAAGGCATTTTTATTTGTTGCCTTTGAGCCCAGAATATGCTTATCTTTATTTTGGTTATTGCATTTGACTTTTCTTTTAAGAAACATATTTTTCCATTTTAAACCATAACTAGGTTGTGAGCCAGTAAGAGTTTCTAGCACAGTGGTTGTTTCAGAAATATGCATAAAACTAACGGCCATGAACATTAGCCCTGGGGACTTTTCTATATTACTGCATAAAATACCTACCCTGTTTTGTCAGATTAACCACGCTGAGGGAATGTAAGCCTGCATCTACCTATCTGCCAGTAGTCATCGTTCTTACTCTGTAAGTAGAGCTGGCCTGATGGTATTTCCACAAACAGGACAAAGTAGAATCAAGGGACAGAGAGATTTGATGCCCGTTCTGACATTGTATAATTCATGGACCCATAAATATCGAAGATCAAGATCATATGGCTTTTCTTGACTTACTCATTACAGGTGTTAGTAAATGCCTTTTTGTTTTTTGCTTAAAATAATGTGAGTTGATTTCTTCTCACAACCAGTAAAAATCTGTCTAAGGTAAATTAATGAGTGGGTAAGAATGGAGAAATGCCAATTCTCTGAAATAAGAAGAAAGAAGAAAGACATAAAGGACATTATGAAACAATTTTCAGGATTCATGCTTCATTTTTTGTTGCAATGTTTTTTCCAGAATAACATTGAAATTACAATATAATTTTAATATACTACTATTACAATTTTTCAAAATTATTTTTATTTAAAAAATATATTGGATGTTAATTTCACATGAGTTTTGCATATAAAGATAAATTTTCTAGATATCTGAAATGGATTCTTTTTCTATCATTGTTTCACCCAGTTACATTTTTATACATTCCATGTTATTTTTGTCTCAGTGCTAATTCTATACTGTGTATATACATCACCTTATTACATTTTAACAACTGAATTAAGTTATATATTGTAGTTTACAGTTGGAAGTTATTGATAACTGTGAATTGTTGAGTTTAATGCTTACACTAAATGCTATTAATTACTTTTGGTTTTGCTTTTGATATGATGCTATACACATTAAAAAATATATACACACATTTTCATTAAACTCATATTTAGAAACAAGGATTGTCATATAATAAATATTTTTTCTCAAATAAGTGCATTTTTCCAAATTTTAAATTCCTTTAATTTTTAACCAAAAAACCATAAGTGGACATTTTCTTTCAATGAAATAAATGTATCACATATCTTTATTATTTTTCACTTCTGTGGATTGTAGAATATAATCTATTGACTTCACCCAAGTAATCAGGAAATAATGTTATTCAAGCCTTGATTAGATAATATTTAGATATTTCCTGTACAAAAAATAAGATTTTGTTTCTCATTAGGAAGGAAATATGAAAAATGTTTCTCCTGATGTGCTTTTAGCAAGATATTTTTAGAGTTGATAGTACTTCGGCATAATTGGCATTTATAAATAATTTTAACTATATTTTTTGTCTCTGAAAATGAACTTCATTTACTAATAGCATTTGATACTTGCATAATATATATGGAAAATATATATAAATTATAAAGCACAATACTGTTATGAAGTTAGATTATTATGAACTATCTACTGAATCTAAGAAGTAGAAAATTTATAGTAATTGAGTCTATCCATTAGTCCTTTCCCTAATGCTTCCTCTACTTCCCCCCATCTGATAGTCTAAAATTTTCTAAATTAAATATGCCCAAGAAAACAGTAAAATTGTGTAATTTAGGTAATTATATAACTTCTAATTTAGTGTTTCTTAGAACAACTATTATATGGTGGATAGAAAAGGCATATTGTAGTAAATCTAAATTTTTTTTTTATTTTTTAAGAGAATGCACCGTTTTTAAATGACAGGAAATTCGGTGTTTTCATTTCTCTACATATTGAATCACACTATGGAATTTATAGTAACATTATAACAAAACAATGACTTTCTCTTGACTTTAGGATAGCTTGTGAATAGCAAATTTTGAAATATTGGAAAATATATTACTTTTCTAAGTTATATTGTATATGGATGCTCTTTGGAAAATTTAACAGGCATGCAGTTCCTGGTTTAGTGCAAATAATATATTTTCCCTCAAATTTTACAAATTCCTGAGTGTATAAAGTGCTTGAAGTTAAACACAGTCTTAGATTTTTAATCTAAGAATATGTTCTGTTTTACCTGCCAAAGTAACTTGAAGGAAACATTTTGATTTGACAATGAAGTGTTCAAACAGTCAGGAATCTAAAAAGAAATCTGCAAAATGTATAAAACTTGAAAATTAAATGGATTCTTTTTAGCTCTGATCTATATCTTGGGATTATTCATGTCACGTTTAAGAAATTTATGAAGGATCTGATGGCTTTCTTACAGTATGTCTTTATTATTTTCTAATTATGTGCATTGTGGAAAATTCTCTGCCGATTATTCCCATGTCATCAAGGAACAATGTTACTCAATTACATAATAACATCATTCATTCAGTCAATGGATATTTTATTAAAACCTTATTTATTAAGCTTATACTCTCTATCAGGCTCTATTCCAGGCTCTGGCAATCCAGTGGTGAACAAGACAAATATGCTCCCCTTTGGAGCATGTATACTCTTCAATTTGCTAGTATCAGCAAATCTATCCAACCATTTTTTAAATTCTGTATTAAAACAGTAATATAACTTCCAAATAGAAAATATTATTTTTCATTTAAAATTTTATCTGAATTATCCTTGTTTTATAAAGTCTAAATTACCTCTATGTTAGGCCAACAATTACTTTTGGAAACATTATGTCATTTATTGTGAATGCATTCGAAGAAATCAATGGTGTTAATGATATTCAGCAAATATGTAAAAACTGTCCTATGCAAAATGTTTGAATTAATATAGGTATGATTCTAAAAATGCAGATCTTTATTAAGCTAATTTGAGAGAGTAAATAGGAAGTAATAAGAATCAATTAAAATATTAGTAGTATAACTTAATTTTCTGGTCTATGTGGGAGATTATACTTTCCAGACTGGACATTAAGGATAATTTTATTTGTTACACATCTTTAAAGAATTCATAATTATATTCTGAAGAACTGCATTGAAGAGAAGTAGATTTTAATGCTTACTTGCACTTCACATTCCTGCTTTTATAATTTTTATGAATTCCCATAGAGGTGTATACATGTTCTTACCTAATTATGTCTGTGACTCTATTTCCCTTGTAAAAGTGGCTAAGTGGAAAGATTCTTACTATGTTACTGGAAAGCTTTTCTGCATTATGTGATATAAGAACCACAAAAGATTCAATAGCTTATTAAAATTTAATTTGTTAATGTTCAAATTGTTTCAGAAGTGGTAAAATATGATCATCAAAGTGATCTAAGTAGAAATTTTTTGTTTGTTTGGGAAATAAGTATAATTGCCTCATACTTCAGAAATACAAAGCAGATATACACATTAGTTAACTGTTTATAGAATAATTTCTGCACGTAGGTAATTTGATTGGCTTAGTGTAAAAGTAAAAGAAATTGATTTAAAAACATGAAAATAATTATAGATTCTAAAAATGGTGGCAATCCTTTCCTTTCCTCTGGTTCCATACCCTTTGCCATTTGACTCTGTGGTCCTTGTAACTAAAAAGTCAGAAGTTTTCTGGAACTGTGAAATTAACCTAGCCTTCTAACTTGTTTAGCCACTAAGATGTTGATATGATTGTGTACTATCCTTGCTCTATGCCTCAAAGACAATGTGTGTTTCTCTTGTGCCTTTGCCCTTGCAGTCGTGAAAATGTGGCCAGGCTAGCCTGGTGCAGGATGAAAGATGAGGAGCTGAGCTGACTCAGCCCAGTCACCCCAGTGTATGTTAACAGCCATCTAATATGCAAAAATGTGAGTTGATCCAATTGAGAACAGCAGTACTGGGTAGCTGATGACTGCAGATGGACGAGCAATATGCACATTGTAATAGTTATCTGGGGTTTTGTGGCCATTTGTTATGCATGATTACTGTGGCCTTAGGAATTGATTTAAAACTATTTAGTATTTTCAACACCTACTTTAAATTGTTAAGGGTCAAAGTGCAAACAAATTAATTAACTGAAGAATGCTCATATAATCCATCTTTCAGATTTTGTATTCTATGTGATTGAATCATATTGCTTGTTTCCTTTGCATAATATGTTTCAAGATTTGTTCTTGAACAACTAAGCAATAACTTATCAGTAAAGGGTGAAATGAATTAGTGATATAAGAAAAAAATTAATAAAAATATATATAAGCCTATGAAAGATTGCATATGAACACAATCCCTCTTTTGGAATGAAATGAAGTTTCACTGAAACACAGAACAATTTATTCTTAATTTACGTTTCCTTTTTTTTTTTACTAGATTATTTTCCTATTCTAGACAGAAGTAAATGATAATAGGTTCAAATATGTTTTAATTAGAATACTTACATTTAAAGAAAACCTGGTTCTGATATGTCTATGTTTTTAGATTTTATTCAAAAATCGCAAATGCAACTAATATGAAAATTAATTAAATTCATGTTATTTCAGTCATATACTAAAAAGATGAAAGTGTAATCACAGAGACATTCACATGACAGACTGAAATGGCATAAAATGCAATTTGAGTTTTAAGAACCAATAATTATGGGGGCTTCATGTCTACACTTCTCTTTAACTTTGGATTCAGCTTTCTGAGTGTCATCTCAAACCTGTAATTAAAAACTACATTCGTAAAATATTTCCATAAAATATTCATAATTAACTCGTTGGAGATCTTTCCTTTAAAACCTAAACTACATGTGACAGAGTTTATCAGTGTTAACTCCTGTAATTCTATGGTGGTTCAAATAGATATATAATTTTCATTTAGCTCAACTGATTGCAGAAATAACATTACTCCATTCAAAAACTCAACCAATAGTAAGTTTCAAAGCTATCTGAAGAAACTTGTGCTCTCTCTAAGTCAAAATTTCTTTCAGGCTGTTACTTTGTTAAGGAACGTACTGCTCAAGGGTTGACATTAGTTTGGTAGTGAAAGTAGTAGATAATAAAAATGCTTTATTTTCAGATATATACCAGTGAAAACTATTTTCTCTCTGTTTTTCAATCTCTTCTCTTTTTTATTTATCTTATTCTTAAAATTTTGGCTATAAAAATGTTTTCATATTTCTTCTTTTTAAAAATAGCCATCTCATATGTATTTGGTTTTCAGCACTTTTAAAGTGTTTGCCAATTTCTACATTGCTATGTGATTACCCCTTCTGACAATTCTGTGTTTTCCCCTTGGAGCGTGCTGGATTTTTATGCTTTGCTTAGCTATCTTAAGCATAATGTAGACTAATTCAAAAACTATGTCATTTTTATTTGTATGTTGGCAAAAAAATAGAAACATATTAGAAATGCTAATGCTTGAAATTTAGAAAAGAAATCATTTTTATTGATAATTTCAAAATTATTGGCTAATTTAAACAAAGCTTCTTCAATATCTTATTATAGTTACAGTCATGTCTCATAGGGCTCTAGATCTATAATAATAGTAATAATAGCCATTATTTATTATTTGTTTAATCCATTCTAAGAAAAGTGTTAAATCAATGATTTTAGAAAGTTGATCTTATAGAGTTATTCTTATTTTAGAAATGTGGCAGCTGAGGCCTAGAAAGGAAGAGTGACTTTCCAAAATTTATGGTGCTGTTAAGTAGTAGAGCTAGGGTGACTGATTCTAGAAACTATTTATACCTATTATAGTCAACCACCACTGCATTTCCATAATTTTTTTTCTGTTAAATTTCAGCATCATCTCTATAGCCTTCCCAACAAATGTTGTATTTGGGTTTTTCTAATATATTCATTTTATGAATTATAAGCCAATTAGTCTTTATTTTTGTAGCATTTTTCATAGTGTATTGGAGCAACAGCCTCAATTTCAAGACTCAAGTGTCAGTGTGCTATTTCTGGCTGGCAATATTCACTAGAAAAAGGCCAATTGGAAGTTGTAAGATTATGCTAAATTAGGAAAGAATAAGTTTCTCCATATTTTCAAGCTACAAAATGATGCAGAAGAATGTCTTTAAATGTTGACATTTAAAAAAACCCACCATACACAATAAACATAATGTCATTCAAATAGACAATGTTTAGTTTTTCAATTAATGATTTTCATACCAGAGCAGACCCACGGCATTGCTGGACTAACTTTAATAAAACTGTACCAGAAATCAAAAAGGTTGCTCTATTCCTAGTTTCATCATGAACTAGATTTAAAGAAAGTCATTTGATCTTGTTAGAGCCTCAGGGCCTCATCTGTAAAATTGAGGTTGTTATAATCTCTGTACTTAATTATCTGTCACAAGCATGTAGTCTATTAAAATCAATTCAGTAACAGGAAGTGATCATTTACCATGGGCAAAATTTGGAAACTACATAAATGAAGAAAACTCTACACTCATCTTAAGAATTTCATGGTCTCTTATTTGAGTAGACATTGAAATACGTAAGTGCAATCTCCTCCCAGCTGCCTGTTACAGATCCCGACCTCCCATGTTATGAAGAGTGATTTGTGCAGCTTCCTCACTGGCTCTAAGAGAAAGTACTGTCTGGGATTTCATCTCATTTTTCTCTTTGTACAGACTAAAATGCAGATGATTCGCAGCTCATTGTGGACCACGCCAGAGTCCAATGGCCAATGATGGCGTACAACGTCCAATGGCACAGCAAATGATGGAAGGGATCTCTCCCTGAATGACCTCACAAAGCACAACTGCCTAATTATCCAAAACTAACTGAACTGTTTCATGAGAGAAATGCACTTACTTGTGTCTTTTTGTTATAACTATCCTAAATTAGCTTTCACCTTAATTAATACAATACTTGAACTAGTACTACCAGATGACCGAGAATGGAGAAGCAGAGAAACAGGAACTGAGGTTGACAATACAGTAAGAAATCCAGACCTTTAAGAGGCTCAAATGTCATTAAAAATATTCTGAAGGCAAATAAAATCAAAAGTGAAAAACAATTTTAACTATGAAAAAAAGTTTTTTTTTTTTTTTTCAGTTGTAATTTGCTTCAAATGGCATAAGATGCGTGGTAGAGAGGTCAAACGATAGCTCAGATACAGGATGGCACACTGAAGTATTCACCATGAACTAGGCAGGCAAGAACATTACATCTTGCCAGTTCCCACAGAAAATACCAGTATCTTATGTTGACATGCTCTAGCTGAACTTACAATTCTTGGAAAACTAACTTTTAGCACAGTGAAAGGGACAAGCCATCCATGGATAATGTGGTAACTAGTATAATTTTGCCCAAACTAGTAATTCCAACAGTAATCCAACTTAGAGATTGGGACGTTCAGTTCTAAAGTTCTGGCTTTTACCATACAGTGGACTGTCATTGTCTGGCTTTTTGGTATGTGAAGAAATCAACTCCAAGTATTAGTCAGGTAGTGATAATTTGCAGTTTCACTCAAGTGAGGGCAGAGTTAAAACTCTTCTTCTTGCATATTCTCCTACAGCGTTTTCTTTGTGGTCCTCTACAAACAAGAATAGTGGAAAAAACAAGGGGGAGTGAACCTACCGATAAGTGGATGTATAGAGAATCCCAAATTATCACTTCTTTTTTTTAAATGACAAATTAAAGCTAGGGAAGTATATAGAACTATTTACAGCAAAATTTGTTTTCTGTTTTCCTCCCAATCTGGCAATTTCCCTCTCCATATTTAGAAACTTCTAAGATAAGGTGGCCAATCATCCTAATTTACCCAGGACAAAGGGATTTCTGTGGAGTCAGGGCTTTCGGTGCTAAAACCAGGCAAGTTCTGGGGAAAAGGTGAGGAACTGTTCACTCTATTCTAGGGCGGGGAGAGGGAGAGCAATGTGATACATTGAGAGCATTGAGAATGTCTACATTTACAATAATCTCATTTTTAAGTGTATTTCAGTCATAAAGCCTTTGTTTACCCTTCTCATCTGAGCTTTGTGACACTGAGGCTGGGACTCCGAAGACTGCATTTTTCCTTCGTCACCCAATTCCCTCTGTCACTGGCGGCAAACTAGAGAAGAAAGGATATTGAAACAGGTAGAGAGAAGAGATACGCTCCCTCCTGTTTATTGGTGCTATTATCAATATAGCCCAAGCAATGATCTTTCACCTGGGTGACAATAGCTGGTTCCAGGTTTTGATACTTTTAAAACGAACTTCATTGTGTTCTCTCACGTGTATCCACACACGCTGGACAACACTATCTATCTCCTCAATTTTAGCCCCAACCCTCTAGGGCCCTTCCTTGGAGCTCTTTAACTAGCCTCAAGTAGCGCAGCAACCCTTCCTCAGAGGTTTGAGTGCAAGCTCTTTCTGGCCCCTCCCATAAGCTTCTAGATTCTGATCATCCTGCTTTCTACAGCTAGCAGCTGCTTCCTATAGTTTCTGTCTTTGCATTATCTCAGTGTTCCTTTTTGCCTTATCGGCCCTCCACACATGAAACTAATCAGTATATTAAATTCTCTTCTGAAGTATGTAGCATAATTTCTGTTTCACTGCCCAAAGCTTGACCGATGCAAACAGTTATTTAAAATTAAAATAAAAACTTTTATAAGAAATGTTATTAAAAGATTTCATACCTAAAATATCAATAAAATATTTAATAGTTACAAAGCAACTGACTTTTAGCTACGATTGTTTATTGTATCAGGTTTCTCCCAAATATGATTATAATTTCCTAATTAATAACTATGAGATCCTCGTGTAGGAAAGTCTAGTTGTAAACTTCAATATCTGATCAGATATTTGCATAAGGAATTGAAGTAACTTTATCCTGTTAGCTAATATAAATGTATTTGGCTTATTTTTAATAAAATATTAGAAAATACCCACTTGTTTTTATGCTATTTAATTGTAAAGATGAATAATTTATTTCTAGAGCACATTTAGGTTGTGCAGCTTATTTGCTATTTACTGTATAAACATAAAAGAAACAAAAATAGAAAATTAAACAAGTCTTTATTCTGAGCTTTGTGACATTGAGGCTGTTGAAAATAGTGTACAACCTTTAGTGTTCTCTATTAAAAATTGTTTGTCTTATATATTCATATAGATATATTTTACCTTTTTCTGATAAGCCTCTCTAAGGGGTTAATTAATTGCTAACATAGAGGGCCTACTACTTCAGATACAATTATAAACCTTTTTCTTATGAATTAATTTCATTACTCAGCCAAGGTAGAATTATTATTTCCATGCTACAATAGAGGAAATTGTTGCACAGAGAGGTTACATTACTTGCCTAAGGTCACATAGATTGTCAGAGCTAGTAGCCAAATCTAAGCAGCCTGGATACTTAATGCATGCTCTAAACTACTGCAATGCTGCTCCTTACCCAAGTGGACACTATGATTAATGGTCTATATCTGGACATGAGCAAAAACATGAACCAAAAACACTCATCATTTTACAGAATGGTACTTCAAGTAAGCAAGAATGTACACAACAAAATAATGTCATTCATCTTCCATAAGAAGTAAACAAATACCTTTGTTTTAACTTACCATTATTCTCTAAGTAACAAATATTTTTGTTTCTGGTTCTCTATTATACCTACATTGTTCTATTGCAGAAGAAAATAAATACCACCAATTGAGATGGATCTCTTTTTACAAGTTGTGCCTATGAATCTAGTATAAAATATATTTTGAAAATAATGGGACAGTTTACATGCAATTTCTTCAAAGAGTGACTTTAGCTTGTTAGGAAAGTGGAAATTTTTGAGGAAATTGTTTTTCAAGGAAAATAATCTTTGATATATTTCTATTACCAAAGAAGGAACATATAGCACAAATATACATTACTTAATAAGCTCGATATAGCTATAACCTTAAGATCTATTGTATTATAGAATATATAAACATATTAGATGCTAGATTTAAGATTATAAAACAAAAATAAGAAACTTAATTTTATTCAAAAGAAAAACTATTTACATTTCATTAGAAATTGATACTCATTAACCTTTTATATATTAGGTTTATGATCCATTACAAGTATAGATTAGGATTTTTTTTCTGGTCTTCCTTTACAAACTATTCATCATTACAAAATTTTCATAGGAAAGTTACTCCTAGAAAGCATGCATATCCTAGGAATGTGAGGCAGTGTGACATCTAGGATAAAAGCAAAGGATTGCATATTCAATCGGTCTGGTTCACATCCCTATTTCACTAAAAAGCATTGTGACTTGTGTGACTCATAGTTTTGTCATCTGCAAATGATGAATGATTGCAAGAAGCACTTAAAGCCATTATGTCACATGTTCTTCCAAATGATAATAGCTATTTTATTATTATGGATGTCTGAGGCTAGGGACAGTATAGAAGGCAAGATGGGATTAACCTGAGCCCATAGATACTGAATTTAGAAGAAATAACTGATAAGAGACTGTGATTTTGGTCAAAAGTTCCATCCCCCACATCAGATCAGACTTCTGACTTGATGTGCTAGCCTTACAGGAATTATGGTATTTCATGGATAATTGTGGAGCACTGTCAAATAGAACTGTCTACAATGATGGAAATCTGTGCTCTCAGATATGGCTATTGAGCACTGAAAATGCAGTAGTGCAACTTGACAAATTGAATAGTTTTTATCTGATTTAATCATATTAATGGAAATTTAAGTAGCCACCGATGGCTAGTGACTATCACATTGGACAGAGGGAGATCACTGATTTGATTAAACAATGAAAACAACTAAATGCCAGCTGATAATTACGCTACCTAATAGGGGAAGCAACAATGTTATTGGCCTGTCTTACAGAAAACTCAGAAAGGTAAGTTCTAAGGTCACAGAGATGGTACATGGGGACTTCACTGGACACCTCAACTTTGAAGAGCTTCTATGTGGATAGAAAATACCAGACGTACTAGGAAAGATAGTGGAAAATGTGGAAGTCTTCTAACCTAAAATGAAACGTAGTGACCAAAAAAACAACTCCTGAAATCATAATACTTATATTCTAATGATAGGAGAGAGACAATATGCAAAATAAGTTAAACATACAGCATGAAATATCACTTTCTATATAAAAGAAGCCACAGCTTCTGTATGAGTGCTGCTTTTATAACATGCTACAGTGACGAATGGACCCCAAGACTTGGATTAAATTTTCACAAAATCATAGGATGTAAGAGGCCTGAAGGTTCATTTGTACCAAAGTTCTCATTAAATACTTAAATGTAAATAAAATCCACAAGCATTAATTAACTTACCTGAGGTCACCTAGGAACCGAATCGGACAGAGAGACATCACTGATTTGAATAAAAATACAGAAAACTCAGAGATATAATTATTGTTCCAAGGTCACAGAGATGGTACATGAGGATTTCATTAGCAAACTCCAATTTGACCCCAAAATCTCTTTCTTTCTCTCCATATGAACTGCTTCCCCAGACACTGAATTCCACAGTTTTAGAGACCACTAGGGGTCAACATCAAATTTGCCCTGTGGAACTGTGAGCCCCTTTAGGTACAGCATCAGGGACTAACCAAGAATCCACTCACAAGGAGAGCTTAGTGAGTTGCTGCACGACAGAGGACAGAACTAAATATTATGAGTTCTGTATCATAACAATGAGTAAAATAATATCAAGCACATTTAACTGAGTATCTAAGTAATTTTAGCTTTTTAGAAATGTTCCTGGATTAAATTAAAACTAATTATTTTCCAGGCAATCTAGAGGAATTAATATCCCAGGAGCTGATATTCTCAAAGTGGTAAAGATACTTGTTTTAGTTGTAAGAATGTTTAGCAGTGACATGCTGAACATTGCATTTACTAGCTTGGCAGACAAGGCTTTTTAATTTTCAGGAATTTTTAAGGCTGGTTGACCCATCTTGGTATCTTGAAATCAGTGATGGTAGCAGAATTTACACCATGGAAAAGAGCAAATGTTACAGACGATGAACCTTCCTACTCTTGACAAAGCCAGTTGTTAAATGTTTACCAGTATACTACTGACCTTGAGATTCTGTGATTGGTGAAAATTGCCAAAGGCTAATTATCAATGTTAATTTAATTATGAATTGCTCCAGTTTAGAATTTAATTATTTAATTATTTCTTTGGTTTTTTTTTTCTATGGCTCTGTAAATGTACTTTTCCACTTTTCCCCTTCTCTATCAAGAAAAATACTACTTAACATTTTCCAGGGATTTTATTTAACTTCTTCAATTCATGGTTTCTACTCTCTTTTACTGTTTCTTCTAGTCTTGCGATTTTTCATTTATTCCTTTTCCTTTGTTTTCATGCTAATCTTCCTTTCCAAATAAGTGAAAATTATCCTCTAATTTATCTCATTGTAATTATCTGACACATAGTAGACACTTAATATGTGAATGTTGGAATAATCATAGAATAAATGAAAAACCTACTAAACAATGGAAACTGTCCTCGGTACGAGGCACATGGCAGTGAATATCAGGATGAGTTCTTGTGGCAGATGGTTTTATTGTTCCCAATTATTTGCTGCCCTCTCTCTAAGAGGAATATAGTCCTCACACATTTCCATATGCCTTGCAATGTACATCCAAGTAGGAATATATCATTTTCTGTTCAATTGGCATCAATATTGGCCACGCTATTGACCAGGGCCAGTGGCCTGTAAGCATAAGTTGTGCATGCCATGTCATGAAGAAGTTTTAAGAGGCCATGTAGATTTTTACCACTACTCTTTTCTCTCCACCATGAGAATAAAATGTCTCAGATAGTGGCTGATTCTTCAGTCTAGATTCCAGAATGAAGACTCGTACAGCAGAGCCTCAGTTGACCCACAGTTGACCTATAATGTTAACAAACATAAACCTTTGTGTTTTTAAGCCAGTGAAACTATGGGGTTATATATTTCAACAAAATGACTGAGAGAAAGCTAACAGTTCCTGACCTCATGTAGTTTACAGACACAAAAGGAAAGGCATCAAACCTACTGAAACATTTCTTATGTTCTACTTAATTAAGTTTAAATCATAAAGGAATCAACTGGACATGGAAACTTTACACACTGCAAAGAAAACAGAATTCGGGTGTCTGAAGAATGCTAGGCATCTGGCCCATATTTCTTATGATATCTCCTCATTCTGGCCAAACTCACAGTTTCTCACATCTGTTTATTTGATGTATTTCTGTTTTTCAGAGACACTTTATGCAGATGCACGTCATTGAGATGAAGAGGAACATGTAAATTTGAACAACTTGTCACAGTTTAATGTGACTCAGGAAGTTATATTCCTATTACACTGAACCATTTTATACTTTTAAAATACTCGTTTATTTTGTAGATTTTGACATAAGTAGCTTGTCACAGAAAAAAAAAAAATACATTCTACATATGAAAGAGTCAGGGTTTGAGCCTATAGCCCAACTGAATTTCTGTGAATAGAGCCTTACAATGAGTCTAGTGTATAAGCAAATATGGGGATAAAACAGCAGGAGGGAATGCATACAACTTCCAGCTAGAAAGAATTTCTATAAGCCTACACCTCACACTCTATCCTCAGAGGCCAATGCACAACTGTTTCCAACAGCATGCTTCTTTGTTCTTTGTTTACCTCTACATGCCAAGTTTTACATTTAAACTCAAAGCAATTTTTAATATGTTGTGACTGCAAAAAAGAAAGCTTGACTTTTATTAAGTTACCTTGCTTCTCAGGTAATTTTTTACTATGTTAGTGAGTGTTAAAATTTTTTTACAAGTATAATTATATCCTTGGGAATAAACAAGGAAATAAAATCTGGGTAAAACCAAGCAATAGGAATAAGTACATAGTGAAGGATGATTACAAAATTCAATTTCAGATGTAAACTGAAAGGAAGAGGGTGGTGTCATATATTTTTATCTTACTTGATTCTCACATAATTTTTAGAATCTTCTGTAAGCATGGATTCGTAAAGTCTTTCCAGAAAAAAATATTTCTTGAGCTCAAGATTTGTGTTTTTTTAATCTCAAATGTAAAATATCTCATATATTTTATATATACACACTAGTTAGAAAATATTTAGTCAGTAACTTTTTTTTTTTTTTGAGACAGAGTTGCACTCTGTTGCCCAGACTGGAGTGCAGTGGCATGATCTTGGCTCACTGTAACCTCTGCCTCCCGGGTTCAAGCGATTCTCCTGTCTCAGCCTCCTGAGTAGCTAGGATTACAGGCGCACATCACCACGCCTGGCTATTTTTGTTTGTTTGTTTTTTGTTTTTTAGTAGAGATGAGGTTTCACTGTGTTGTCCAGGCTGGTCTTAAATGCCTGTACTCAGGCAATCCACCCGCCTCGGCCTCCCAAAGTGCTAGGATTACAGGTGTAAGCCTCTGTGCCTGGCCAACTTCTACTTTTTTTTTAAGAATTTTATGTAATATCTGAAACTTAAAAGAGAATGTGTGTGTAAAATATATGTAAGCTATGAAGTAGATTAATTAATCACGCTTGAGGACAGACTACCCAACATGAACTAACCATCACAAGATAATGCTGTTCCTCCAATGCTGCTCCTGTCTTATCTCATACACCTGTTATCCAAGAAGGTAGCAACGTCCCTGGATTTTGTTCTATTATTTCCTCATCACTAATACTTTACTAAGCACCTGTTACTTATTTTTCAAACCTGTGTTTGAGAGAATGGCATGTGAAAATTTGTATATAAAGACTTCATCTTTTTCCATCTTGTGCCCTACTTTAGTGCAACAGATTCAACAAATTATTATAATTAAAAATAATATACAGGGCAATGATAATAATTTTGGGGTTCAATGAACTAATTCTCACAAAACTTTTATGAGCCAAACAAAAAAATATATAGTTTTATCTTCAATTTAGAATTAACGATGTTGATTCTCAAAAATAAGTAATTTTTTCAAGGTTATGCTGATAGTAACATAGACATGTCGACATCCAAGTTCCCTTAGTAATATTCTGGTGGTGAATGGTTAAGAAGCTCCCATTATGTGACAGGAACTATGCCTAGGTCTTGTCAACAAGCCACAAAGTATGTACAGTTACTACCACCAATTTTCCGTTGAAGAAATTGGGACAGAGAGAAGTTTAGCAATTCATCTGCAGTCAGGCATCAAGAAAGTGGCAATACTGATTTTCATGGCAAGGTCTGCAGAACTATGAAACCCATTCTCGTAATGCTTTAATTTTGTGACTTTCGAGTTATTTTGTCAAGTAGTTACTTTTATAATGTACTAAACATAAATGTGGTAGGACTTCAATGAAGGGGGACTCAATATAGGTTAATGTAATAGAATAATGAAATAGAAAAATTTTCTTCAAGGAGAAAGCATAAGATTTAAACATGATGGAAAGAATAAAAAATGAGAGGGAACCATAAGTGAAGTAAACAGGTGAAAAGTAGAACAGTAAAGGTCACAGAAACGAACAACTTACAGAAGGTAAAACCGTGTAAGTTAGTTATGGGATTTACAATTCAAGAGCCTTGACGTCATTAAACATTGAAGTGTGATTAAATTGGAAAATTGTATCCGTTACTTGCATGTGTCAGAATCCAAATACTTATTTAGGTAATGTATACATTGACTTGAAAACTCAACATTAACAACCATGATTTTAGCTCCCCCTTATCTGTGCAGGCCATTTGGATGTAATATGGTGTTTTCTGACCATCTATGTTTGAATAAACATTACTGTAAACGTCTTCTTTAGAATTTAGACGACTGGAATGAAGGGGTGTTCTTCAAGCTCATACCTTCTTCAGGAAGTCTCTGATTATATCATGGTCACAATGTGTCAAAATTGTGTTTTATTCATACTCCAAGTTTGAAGATTTAGGCTGGCATTAATTATCCTAATTATAATTCCAGCCCTTGAAAAGTTCATAGCATAGTCAGAAAAGTAGGCATTAATAAAAAAATATCAGTTTTCAGAGTATTATTAAAGAGGCTCAAATTTGTATGCGAACATAACATGGTATTTTCCTACTAGAAACTCAAAAAACAACCTCAGTATTCAATATCTCTTGATTCACTGCAGTCATGCTTTTTGAAATTTCTCACAAAATCATTAGTTGTGGTTTTTTTCTAAATATTAATTCACTTATGTTATCAAACTAAGTTTGCAAGGGTCAAATATCAAACCTGTAAAACGAATGATGTTTATAATGATACCATTTATAAAAATTATGCTCAAACTCAGAGTTAAATCATTTAGAAATGTTCAACATAAAGCAATAGGGAATAATTAAAAATGGAAAAAGGAGACATTGTCTCATGCGGCAGAGTAGAATATTGGGATAAAAGGAAACAGAGACAACACAGATGTGTTTGAGCCTCATTTCCTTACTTATGAAGAGGAAAAGCTTCTAGGAATGTTTGGAAAACCTAGAACATGCATAAGGTTATAGTGGATTGACGTAAATGTGAGGATATATTGTTTCTGTGAACTCCAGAAAATATTTGTATTTTTTCTGTATATGAAACCTAGGATGGTGTCATGTTACATTATTCTATGTATTTATCAGTCATTGCCTAAATTATTGGATTGAGACATCAAAAGCCAAATTGAACACATGTGCAGTTTTAAAAACCACACTCATAAAAACACATCCTAGTTTGAGAGAATCGGGAATAGAAAACAGGATTCCTTCTTAGAATCTGTGGCCATGAAGCAAACAGACTCCATTCCCAGAGAGAAAATTAGATATTATTATGAAAGAGTATGATTTGGAAAATGATTTTTCCAATGCTTTAATAATCAAAATATTCATTAACAAAACCTTTCTGACCTAGTTATTCATCCGTATAAATAACAGGAGAGGTCCACCATCCATTATTCTTTTAAGTTATAATGATTGACAAAAGTTATATGTATATTTAGAGCATATGATAGGATATTTTGATATATGTATCCATTGTGGAATGCCTAAATCAAGCTGATTGACATAGGCATTGTCTCACATTTTTTGTAGTGATAATACCTTAAATCTACTCATTTAGTGGCAATTTTCAAGTGTAAAATATAATGTTTTCAAATATAGTCACCATGTTCTATAACAGATCTCTTTACTTATTCCTCTTAACTGAAATCATGTATACTTTGACCAACGTTTTCCCAATCCTCCCACTTCCAAGCCTTGTAATCACCATTCTACTCTCTGCTTCTATGAGTTCAACTTTTAAAAATTCCTCATGCAAGTGAGGGATGTGTTATTTGTCTTTCTATACCTGATTTATTTCATATTAACATAATGCCTTTAGGTTTATTCACATTGTAAAAATAACCAGATTTTATTCTTTTAAAAGGCTGAACAGTATTCTATTTTGTATATATACCACATTTTCTTTATCCATTCATTCATGGATAGACACTTAGACTGATTAAAAAGTTTGGGTATTGTATTTAATGCTGCAATAAACATAGGAACTCAGATATCTCTTCAATATATTGATTTCAGTTCTTTTGAATATATATCCAGTAGTAGGATTCCTGGATCATATGGTAATTCTATTTCTAATTTATTGAAGAACCTCTATACTGATTTACACAATGGCTGTGCTAATTCCCAACAGTGTAAGTGTTCCTTTTAAATCCACATGTTCACTAACACTTGTTATCTTTCATCTTTTTTATAACAGCCATTCTATCACATGCGAGGTGATGTCTTACTGTGGTTTTCATTTGTATTTCCCTGATGATTAGTGATGTTGAACACTTCTTCATATATCTGTTGGCCACTTGTATTTCTTGTTTTGAGAAATGTTTATTCAGGTCGTTTGCTCATTTTTAATCAGGTTACGTGTTTCTTACTATTGAGTTGTTTGAGTTCCTTATATATTTTGGACATTAATTCCTTGTCAAATGTACGGGTTGCAAAACTTTCTTGCATTCCGTAGGTTGTCTCTTCACTCTGTTGATTGTATCCTTGGCTGTGCAGAAGATTTTTAGTTTGATGTAATTCCATTTGTCTATTTTTACCTTTGTTTCCTGTGCTTTTGGGGTCATATCCAAAAATCATTGCCCTCATCAATGCCATGGAGATCTCCTCCTATGTTTCTTTGAAAAGTTTCTACAGTTTCAGGTCTTACATGTAAGTCTTTAACAATTTTGAGTTGATTTTTGAATATAGTGTGACATGAGGGTTTAATTTCATTCTTCTGCATGTACATATCCAGTTCTCCCAACATAATTTGTTGAAGAGACTGTCCTTTCCCCATTGTGTAATCTTGGCATCTTTGTCAAAAATCAATAGACTGTGAAAGTGTGAATTTATTTCTGGACTCTGTTCTGTTGCATTTATCTATGTGTCTATTTTTATGCCAGTACCATGCTGTCTTGATTACTATAGACTTGTGGCAGATTTTGGAATCAGGTATTGTGATGCCTCTGGCTTTGTTTTTGTTTTTGTTTTCTCAGGATTGCTTTGTCTATTCATGTCTTTTGTGATTTTATAAAAGTTTTAACTTTTTTTCCTATTTCTATAAAAAATGTCATTGAAATTTAAATATGAATTGTATTGAATTTCTAGATAGCTTTGGGTGGTATGGACACTTTGACAATATTACATATTTCAAACCACAAACAGGAGATATCTTTACATTTTTATGTGTTTTTTTTTTCAATTTCTTTCATCAGTGTTTTGATTTTTAGTGTAAAGTTTTTTCACTTCCTTGATTAAATTTATTCCTAAAGTTTTTTAAAGATATTTCAAATGGTATTTTTTTATTTCTTTTTTGGATAGATGGTTGTTAGTGTATAGAAATGCTACTGATTTTGCAGGTTGATTTTGTATCCTGAAACCTAATGAAATTATTTGTTGGTTCTATGAGTTTTTGTAGAGTCCTTAGGGTTTTCTAGATATAAGATCATGATGTCTGCAAAGAGAGATAATTTAACTTCTTTATTTATTCCATTTTGGATAGCTTTTATTTCTTTGTCTTGCCTAATTTCTCTGACTAAGGACTGCCAGTACTATGTTGAGCGGAAGTGGTAAAAATGGGCATTCTTATCTTGATCTTGATCTTAGAGGAAAATCTTTCAACTTTTCACTGTTAAGTGTGGTGTTAGTTGCAGGTCTGTCATATGCAGCCTTTATTGTGTTGAGGTACACTCCTTCTATACTTAATTTTTTGAAAGTTTTTGCTTTTTTAATCATAAAACAATGTTGAAGGTTGTCAAATGCCTTTGCTGCGTGTATTGAGATGATCATTTCATTTTTGTCCTTCATTCTGTGTTGTATCACTTTTGTTGATTTGTGATATGTTGAACCATCATTGCATCCCAGGGATAAATCTCACTTGATTATGATGAATGATCCTTTTAATATACTGTTTAATTGGTTTGCTAGCACTGTGTTGAGGATGTTTGGATCTATGTTTATCAGTGTTATTGGCGTGTATTTTTTGTTTTTCTTGTAGGGTCCTTGTCTGGTTTTTGTATCAGGATACTCCTGGCGTCATAAACTAAGTTTGGAGGTATTCTCTCCTCTTCAGTTTTTTTGGAGGAGTTCAAGAAGGATTATATTGGTTATATTTTAAGTGTTTGGTAGAATTTAGTGGTGAAGCTATCAGGTCCTGGAATTTTCTTTGTTGGAAGATTTTTCATTACTGTTTCAATCTCATTATTCATTATTGGTCTATTCAGGTTTTCTGTGTCTTTCCAACTAAATCTTGGCAGCTTATCTATGTGTTCAGAAATGTATCCATTTTTTAAGGCTTTCTAGTTTGTTAGTGTAGAGTTGTTCTTAATAATCTCTGATAGTCTTTATATTTCTGTCATATCAGTTTTAATGTACCCTCTTTCATTTTATATTATCAATTTTCATTCTAACGGATTTTTAAACAGCTTTGAAAAATGTATCCTCAATAAATCTCTGTTGATATGTAAACTGATTTATAATTAATAATGTGAACATAATCAAAATTGTCTCAAGATAGGTGAGGTAAAAATATTAATAATTCATAAAATAAATTAGTAAATATAGATAAATCAAGTCCTATATTCTCTTCTGTGATACCAGGAGTGACCAGATCAGTTTATTGATGCTTTCATTTAACATGTTGACTTTTCAAGTATAGGCAGCTCAGAGGTTACTTGAAAACTGGAACACTGAAAGTCATTAGGTAAATAGTTAAGTGAGTAATTTGGGTATTCTTTCTTGCAATTCTGAAGGTTATTGATGTCCTTAGACTCTAGGAATAGGCTCTATTGGCAGGTACACTTGAAACTTCTACTTAAAAAAAATAAGTCTTGGCAGAATCAAGTAAAATATAGAGAATGTCATTCATGAAAATGAGTCAAGATTTCACTTACAGAATTTTAAAACCTAAATTTTGTAGCTTTATAGTGCACTTATTTTTAGTCCTAGGTGCCTTCTAGCTGTTTTTCCTTTTGTGGTCATCAGTTTTTCTCCACTTTCTTATAAATTAGTGCTTCATCTCCAAAGCGAAGTAATAATTGATTTAATATTATTGTGTTATATATATATTTGTTATCACTATTTTAGAGGTAGCTCTTACTATGCCTGTTTCACAGGAAAGAAAACAGATTCCTGAAGACAATACATAACTTACCAAAGTCAAATAGAAAGTGGCAGAACAAGGAGCAACTCAAATTCTCTCTATCTATATGCCTAGGAATTCTTTGCCAACTATGGGCTAATTCTTCTTCTACCAGTTACATTAGTATTTCAATTATTGTAATAATTTAAACTTTGGGAGTTGAATTGTTATCCAATTACCATCAATGTTTACAGTGTTCTCTCCCCAACTTTCTCTCATGACTTATCTTTATCTTGTAGACTGGATAACCACATTCTCTCAGATAGTTTTTAGCTCACGTGGTTCATCATATTTGATATTTTATGGAACATGATATTAGTTATTTGCTAATTATAAGGGTATTAATATGAAATATATTTTGATCAAAAGATAGCCTAAAACATATCCAGTGAGCTTTGAACATACCTTTGTGGATTTTCAAGATAAGCACATATATAAAAAATTCCATGGTTTGGTTTTAATCTTCAAATCTTTGGAAATAAAGAACATATATAATAAGGTTGGTTAAATGCCCCTCAATTAGAGAAATAACTCTTGTTAGTTTTCATTGTATAACACTCTTTCTTGTTTACACATCCAAAACCATAAAGGCAAGGGTATAGATACGATCATATATAATTCATTGATGCCCTTCTACTTCTGTAATTTCCAGTTAGCATATGTACATGCAAATGTGTTTGTGTGTGTGTGTGTGCCACATATTCTTTATCTGGTAGCCAATATGAGTCTATAAATCTTCATCTGGAGGAAATCTTTATCCAGATGCTTCTTGTGGGATTCTGCTCATAATATCAGGATTAGAGCAAGTAGGAAGGAGACCCAAATCTGACTAAATGAAATAGAACATTCTCTTGCACTCCATGATGACTAAGTGATGAGTGTCCAAATAAAACTTTGAGATACAATGTGATGCTTTCTGTGGCAACTGAAAGAAAGGCACGAACTCTTCTTTGTTAAACTTAAATCTGGAAAACTAGAGACTAAGAACAAAGCCAACATCATATATGTAGAGGCACAACATGTAGAGGAAAATAATTCCTGTTGACAGCATTAGAGGCTGTAGATCAAGCTGCACCTGAAAACTTACAGCTGGATATTACAGTTACATGAGGCAATAAAAATGTTTTTGTACTGTTGTTTAATCCAGTTTGAATTGCATTTCCTGTCATCTGCAAGAAATAATATTAGCCAATCCAAAACAGATGACTTGGATGTAGTGACCTAGTACATCCCAGTTTATGTTACTAGTTTAAAAACTCAGAATTTCTAAGAAAAGAAGTTGTGTTTTATATATGGAAACAGACACAAATGGAAAATAGTTTAGAGATGGGGGCATATGGGAAGAAAGGGAGTCAAAAAGAGTATTCATATCTACGCTAACATTGTTATTGTTATCTACATTAACAATAACATTTGTAAAGCATATTACTATTTAAATAAGAAATCAGACAAGGTCTTGAAATTCAAGGGTCTTATTAGAGCAAAAAACATGTGATTAAAAAACAAGTGATTGGATAAATAAATGTAATGATAATTTAGTTAAGCATAGATTTGATGACTTCTAAAAGAGTTAAATTATACAGAACACACAGAAGACTCACCCAAATACAGAGTGTTTAAACTGCCATCAGAGGATTTGAGGAGTAAATTTAGGTGAATGGGGTTAGGGGTTTATGTGGATTGGAGGCTGACCCCAACAAGTATGGGGAAAACTCTGTGCCAGGAAAAAATAAATACCAACTTTAAAAGATTTAATAGTCCAGTGAAGCGGAGGTGTAGTGGGAAAAAGGAGGTGGAAGTTAGATGCAAAGAAGAAATCAGCCTGCTAAGCCAAATAAGCTATACACAGAGGTAAGAAAAGACAAAAAGCTGTTGGTGGATATACATAAAGGGAAAGAATCAAGGCTAGGAGATCCCAATGAAGCTGGAGAACGGGGATGTAGTAATGGAGAAGTATTGTTAAAAGTGGAAGGTATGAAATTGTGATTCCAGATAAGGAAAGTATGTAGGAACAAAAGAGTTCATGGTGTGACTGAGATTAATTAATGCGATAGATTAGAAGTTTTTTGGAAATAATGAAGTCCAGATCTCAGAAGTGTTAGATGAGTAACCTATAATGGTATTCATATCACCCAGTGCAACAGTAGAAATTGGAGTGTCACAGAAAGAAATAAACTGATTGTGAAGTCTTCAGAAAATTAGCAATGTCTGTATATGACATATAGCAAGGGGCAAATAAAATATTGAGAGTTACCTATTATTAAAAAAAATGAAGTAATAGGCAAATGCTATGTATTTTATTTATAAACATTATTTTAATTAGGTTACAATAGTCTCTAAACTATTTTCCATTTGTATCTGTTTCCATATATAAAAACTTTTATCCCCATCAGGTAATTACTTGATACTTTTGATTTATAGATGGGGAATCAAACTATAAAGTGGAGTAATTAGGTCACTTGCCCAGAGTCAGAATTTGAACTTGTGTATTTTGACTTCAGAACGCATGTACTCTTAAAACCTATATTTCAAGTTAAAGGTAAATTTCATGATGTCAATAGAGTAGAAAAAGTGGCAGTGGGGAAGACAAAATATACTGACCCCAGCAGAAGTTTTAGAGCAGAAGTTTGGAGTTCCATATATTAGAAAATAGCATGCAGAGTGAGGAAGAGGAGAATTTACTAAACAGGATGGGGATGCTGATAAGACAAAGGATGAATAAAAGGAATACACACTTGGGTAACATGAAATATGAAGCATAGTGGAATTAGTCCCATGTCTGTCGAGAGTTGAAGAATAGAGAGTTTTTATTTAAGGTCAATGCATTTTAATTGTAAACTGTTGATTTCTGTACTAATTAACCTGGTGACCAATAACACATTTTGTGTGTATGAAATATCATAATGAGTCTCATTATATTGTATTTAGTTGTAAAACTACATAACCTTTTAAATTAATATGGTACCTATTAATCACTTTAATATCTTTTTTTGCTTTAACAAATTGAGCTAAGTAATATAGTCTTAAGTGTTTGGAACTTACAATGACTAGTTTAGTTGAATAAATAGATAAAAAATAAGAATATAGTTGAATCACAGAAAATGTCTGAAAAATATATCTGTAGTATTTAGTAATATGATTTCTCTTTGACTTTCACATTGAAAAAATAACTTGAGTAATTGTAATTGCATGCATTTTGGATTTAGAGAGGACAGCAGTAATTATTTCAGTTTTCCACTTTAATATGGCATGCTGGATGAGGTTCATATTTCTTGTATTTCATGAGATGGTCTATCTATCAGAAAGTCCATATTTGATTAATATATAACATTCATAGAAATAAGGATAGAGATTTTTAACTACACGAACTAAGGCCATTTTAGGTCTTGAGATGTGTTATCACTCAAGGAAGACCATAGCTCCATCTTCCATGTTAATCTTGTACCCTGGCATTTATTCATAGGATTTTTACATTTTTATAAGCATTTCATCTCAAATTTTCAGAAGAAGAGAAATCAAGGTGGATGGTTTTCCATCTTGCCCAGTACTAAGCAGTAGGAAGCAGAAAAGAAGAAAAATCCTGAAGGTAGTAAGAATGAATGCTCAATCAAATGTTTCATAAGCTAATAAGCTGGCTTAATCACTCTGCTTTTAAAATATGAAAATGCAAGAGATATATGTTAATTACAAAGGTAGTTTTTCCTCTTCCTTAATTCACAAGCGTTATTGCAACAGCAATCAGAAGAAAAAGAACAAAGTGGTACCAAGGAAAATAGAATGGCATACCAAGATGAATTACAGAAAAACACAAATTATTCTAAAATTGTTTCACTCAATAGAGAAATATGCCAACTACGGAAATGGATACTTTTTCGTTTTGTGTTTTTCCTTTCCTTAGTATTCTTTAAAAATGGATACTGATGAAATAAACAAAATAGTATGTCTTCATCCTCTGTTTAAAATGGCCAATACAAACAAACAAATATAAAAAACTAAGCATTTTATCGACAAAGAGTAGAGTTTAGTTCAGAGCAATGTTTTATTCACCCCCCAGATTTGTGAGAGTGGCATGACATTGTTCTTACAGTATATATTTTATTCAACATGTGTCCCAGGATGTGCCTCACGATCATAAGTTCCACAAGGAAATGCTTCCATAGTGGAATGATACTCTTTTCTTGAGTAGTCACAGTTAATTACCTCACTGAAAATGCCTAGAAATCTTTTGGGATGATAAAGAAGCTTATTAAGCTTTGTTACCCCAGTGGCAAACTTATTTCTCTTTATATTCTTCTTATATATTACTCTCTTCACGGTTAGTATTAGTTGACAGTAAAAAGGCACTTACGGTCAGAATGCTTAGGTTCAAATCCTGGCTCTGCTACATGCTAAATGCTCTATCTATGACAAGTTGTATAACATTGTTTTAAACTATTATTTTTATTTTAAGAGTAGTTTTAGATTTAGAGAAAAATTGTGAAGATGGTACAGAGTACCCAGTTTTCCCTGTTGTTAACGTCTAACATTAATATGACATATTTGATATAATTAATGAACTTATATTAATAGATTATTATTAACTAAAATCCTTACTTTATTCAGATGTCCTTGGTATTGAACTAATATTCTCTCTCTGTTTGAGAATCCTATCCAGATTATCACATTACAAGTACTCATTATGTTTCCTTAGAGTCCTTTTGACTATGACAGTTTCTCAAACTTTCTTTGTTTTTGAAGACCTGTCTCGATATTTTTAAGAAGGAATGGTCAGGTGTTTTGCTTAATTTCCCTCAACTGGTATATGTCTGATTTTCTTAACGATTAGACTGTGGTTATGGGATTTGGGGAATAAGACCACGGAAATAAGGTGACATTTCTATCACATCATATCAAGGGTACGTACTATTAACATGACTTATTACTGTTGACGACTTCAACATCAACAGTAATACGTCATGTTATAGCTTGATATTGTGCACATTAGAAGGACGTCAGTGTGCAACCCACACTTAAGTGGAGAGTTGTGCAAAACTTGAGAGTGGAATACCTACATAAATTATTTGGAATTATTTTGCAGAGGAGATTTATCTCTTCTCTCCCGTTTATTTATTCATTTATTTACTTATGTCATCATCGAGTAATTAACATTTATTTTATACTTCGGGTTATAATTCAATATTACTTTATTTTGTTGCTCAAATTGTGTTAGTTTTGGCCATTGAGAGCTCTCTCAGTTGGCTCAATATTGTGTTGACATCCCCATCATAGTGAGATTTTTAAATTTGAGCATTCCTTACTTTCTCGCACTACAAGATTCTCTAAGCTCATCTTGCATACTTCATTCATCAGTTATTGAGCTCCAAATAGTTATGATCCCTCTTATTACAAACCAAGATTTAGGTTATAGATGGATAGATGTACTGCTTGCTACTGAGGTGTCATTGCTTCTAGGTCCTCTCTGTTGGCACGACATGAAAATACATATGTGTATGCTAATCTGTGCATATACAAAGACACATGAATATATCTATGTTTAACCATCTGTATCTATGTTAAAGCAAATATGATTTCATTCTGATGTCTCTGACCACAATCCATTACCAAATGAATTACTCTGGCCTATTTATCCGTAAATCCCCACTTTAACCGTGAGAAACTAGAGTTCCAGCAACTGCCATCCATTTAAACAATTTTTCAATTTCAGTATGCACACAGAGTGATGTCAGAATTGTTAACCTGTGCCTTTTAGAAACAAATTGTATAAACCAGAATGCAGTACTAATGCATAGTTTCTTTTGCCTTTAGTCTTATTGACTTGACCCTTTTCCCAAATTACTTATGTAAGTGCTTATTCCTCCTCCACCATTCAGTGTCATTGTTTTAGGCATTCTTGATACAGTTGATGGTTTTGTCATCTTCTGCATGCATATTGATATCCTCTGACCTCCTAAATATTAAGGTTCACTCTTTGCAATTTAAGGTAATGTAAGTATTGACAAATGTACAGCGTCAAGTATGCACCATTATAGTATCATATAGAATAGGTTCACTGCTCTAAAATATTTCCCTCCATTTAACCCTCTTTCCTGCTCTAAACCCTTGCCTTCCATTAATATATTTACTGTCTTTATAGTTTTGCCTTTTCCAGAGTGTCATATTCATCAATGAAATCAAACAGTATGTAGTCTTTTCAGACTGGATTCTTTAAAAGAATGTATTTAAGATTGATTCATTTTTATTTTAATGGCTTGATAGCTTATTTCTTTTTCATAATAAAATTATTATATTGTATCAATGGATATACCAGGTTTGTTTATCATTTGCTTATTGAAAGATATTTTGGTTAGTTCCAGTTTGGGGAAATTATAATAAAATTTATATAAACATTTGTGAGCATTTTTTTTGTGTGAACATACATTTTCAAATTAATTGGGAGACAAATAGGAACATGACTGCCATATCATATGGTAAGACGATATTTAGCTTTGAAAAAAATGCTGAACTGTGTTCCAAAGTGCTTGTATTATTTTGCATTTCCAAAAGTAATTAATAAGTGTTCGTGTTGCTCTGCATCCTAGATAACAATTGATATTTTCAGATTTTTTCTCATTTCAGCCATTCTAATAGGTATATGAAATCAAAGTAATATTTATTTGTAATTTCCTAGTGACAAATGGTATTGAGCATGTTTTGTGGTTTTATTTTATATGCTTATTTTTTTTGGTGAAAAGACTGCCCAGATTTTTTGCCCATATTAAAACAAAATAGCTTGTTTGTGTATTTATTCTTAAATGTTAAGAGCTTTTCATATATTTTGAATACAAGTTTTTTCTTTCAGATATTTGTTTTCCAAGTGTTTTATCTCATTCTGTAGTTTGTCTTCTGATTCTCTTAAAAATATCTTCCACAGAAGAGAAACTTTTCATTTTAATAAAATTTGACTTACAAATTTTCCTTTCATGAATTATGGTTTTGATGCTGTAACTAAAATCTCTATACCAAATCCAAGATCACCTAGATGTTAACATATACTTTCTTCTAGATTTCTTTTATTTTGTGTTTTACATTTAGATATGTTATTATCTCAAGTTAAATTTTGTGATCTTTGTCTTGATTCATTTTATTGAACATGGATATATAATTATGCCAACACCATTCGTTGAAAAGACTGTCTTTTCTGCATTGAATTGCTTTTGCTGTTTTGTCAAATCAGTTAACTATATTTTTAAGGGGTGTAATAATAAATCATACTTATGGTAAATAAGAGTATTAAATCTTGAACTAAAGATTTTTAAACTACAAATACAGTGTACTCTTTCATTTTGTTTCACTAAAAAGGAATAAGTCTCACATCTGTTATAAACTTTTGAATTTTCCATTGCAAAAACACTATAGGTACATGTGACAGAGTCTTTATGAAGACTGTAAGAGAAATACATATGTAAATGTGAACTGTGGTCTCTGGTACATAATTGATATCAAACAGGTGGAAAAAGAATATAACATTTCTTATTTATTATGTGTTAGACACTTTAGATATATTTTTAATAATGACATTAGGACAACCTAGACAGTTATCTAGAATGACTGATGGATAGACCAATAGATACAGTACACCATGAAAGATGTACACCATGAAAGATGTACATCATGAAGACAGCTACATAGAATAGGAAACAGAGTAGTTTCTCACAGTGCTTCCCAGGTGCCAATGGAAATATCCTAACTTTGACAGAGTCTTTAAGGATCCATAAGTAGCTCTGTTTGCCATCTCAATGAGTTTTTAGTTTTAATATCCTCTTTTATGCTCTTAAGTTCTGGCTACATGCCTACCTAACAGGTATGATTAACTACCACAAACCCTGCATTAGCCTGCATGATAGTTACAAGAACTGGTGAAACACAGGACCATGTTCCAGCCTTGTAGACCTGCAGACCCAGACCAAGGCCTTTCTTTATATCTATTTTTGCAAACTTGAAAAGTTTTGGCTATCCTCATTAAGAGATGCATGAACTGAGTCATAGATGTTATGTTAGTTTCCCAGTTACAGTATAATTGAGTTTTAAACTTAGTTCAGTCTGTTTCTGAAGTCACTACACTCTGGAAAATATTAAGTTGTAGTAATTCCTTCCTATTCCCATTAACACAGCTGACTCATACGGAATTTAAACTCATTTTTAAAGTTATCTTTGTTGGAAGATTGTTTCTTTTTATTAAAACACTAAAAATTGAAAAGCCTTAGGGCAAATAACAAGTTTAAAGTTTTTTTGTAACATGGAAAAATGAGAAAACTAAGGATGACTGACTCGCTAGATTCCATTGCATGTCAGTAAGCATGTTATTGATTATTTTGTGTGCAAAGTTCTTAAGAAATCTTTGAGACTTGGTTTCTGCTTTCATGCAAATGAAAATAGTTAGAGCAATTAAATGAAATAAAATGAGTACTTGGTTTGAACTTAATGAAGTGTAATGCAATCTTAACAAGAAAGGAAATAGATTTTATATTTGTATATTTTGGGAAAGAATCTTTAACATGTAAGTTGAATTCTGAAGAAGATTTCAGTATTCTTGAAAATTTAGACTTTGAAAACATTATGTTAAATAGGAGGCCATAGCCTATTACTATAAAAGTACACTTTATAAAGATTTTACTCTCTTACCAAATATCCCATAGCATTTCAGAGAGATTTTGAAAAATATTGGCCTTTGGGACTACTAACACCCATTTCATATTCTGCAAGGCAATATTTGCCTTGAATTGAACCATTTATTTTGTCCTTGTTAAATGTCAGAGTTGTCCTTTCCTTTAATTTATTAGCTTTATCACCTATAAGTTCTTTTCAGGAAAAACTAGTGAATATCACAATGAACCAAAATAGAACTAATTTAGTCTAAGTCTGTACAACTAGTAATTGGAGACCAATAAAGTATACTGGTTCCCAAAAGAGCTATTTAAATCTAGGCTTCTGGATGTGTAAAGAACTCGTCCTGTTGAGGCCGTTCAATATATGTGTTATACTGAAACAAGAAAACAGGCATCTCTTCATTAAAGGGTCTAAAGGCACACATGAAATTTTCTAGGGCCACAGTTGTTGACTTGTCTTTTTCCTTTAAAGTTTCACAAAATCAGATTATTCTTCAGGAATGAAAGACAGTCCCTGAAAACAACATTTTCTATCTTCAGAGATGGTCATAAACTACAATATTGAGGCACTTGGTGTGACCTGTAAGACAGTCCCTCAATCGTGGTGTAATGGTGTTAATACATTTTTATATCTTCTTTCCTTTGTCTCAAGGTTTGTTGTCTTTGAGTCAAATCTTTTAAATGTTTGTTGTGTAAATATATTTATTGGATCTTTTTTATGGTGGTTTTTTGAGAATAAAGTGAGTAAAATATGTTTAGACTCTAAAGTAGGAAGTGCGAAGGAACGGCACAGGTATGGATAGTCGTGAAAAGCTCATAGAGAAAAAGCTAAAGAACACAAAATACAGTATGTCTATACTCTTTTTTTTTTTTTTTTAGTTTTTAAGTTCCAGGATACCATGTGCAGGATGTGCTGGTTTGTTACATAGGTCAACGTGTGCCATGGTTGTTTGCTGCACCTTGCACCTATCAACCCATCACCAAAGTATTAACCCCAGCATGCATTAGCTATTTATCCTGATGCTCTCCCTCCTTTGGCCCCCACCTCTGACAGGACCCAGTGTGTGTTGTTCCCCTCCCTGTGTCCATGTGTTCTCATTGTTCAGCTCCCACTTATAAATAAGAATAAGCGGTACTTGATTTTCTGTTCCTGCATTAGTTTGCTGAGGATAATGGCTTCCAGCTCCAACCATGGCCCTCCAAAGACATAATCTCATTCCCTTTTAGAGCTCCATAGTATTTCCTGGTATGTACTTACCACATTTTCTTTATCCAGTCTAACACTGATGGGCATTTAGGTTGATTCCATGTCTTTGCTATTGTGAATAGTGCCGCAATCAACACATGCATGCATGTATTTTTTTTTTTTTTTTTTTGAGATGGAGTCTTGCTCTGTTGCCCAGGCTGGAGTGCAGTGGTGCGATCTCGCTCACTGCAAGCTCCGCCTCCTGGGTTCACGCCATTCTCCTGCCTCAGGCTCCTGAGTAGCTGGACCACGCCCAGCCTGCATGAATCTTTATAATAGAAATATTTATATCCCTTTGGGTATATACTCAGTAATGGGATTGCTGGGTCAAATGATATTTCCCCCTCTAGGTGTTTGAGGAATTCCCACACTGTCTTCCACAATGGTTGAACTAATACCTTCCCATCAACAGTGTAAAAGCGATCTTATTTCTCCACAGCCTCACCAGCATCTGCTGTTTCTTGACTTTTTAATAATCACCATTCTGACTGACGTGAGATGATACATCACTGTGGTTTTGATTTGCATTTCTCTAATGATTAGTGATGTTGAGCTTTTTTCATATTTGTTTACCACATAAATGTCATCTTTTGAGAAGTCTCTGTTCATATCCTTTGCCCACTATTTAATGTTTGCTTTTTTCTTATAAATTTGTTTAAGTTCCTTGTAGATGCTAGATATGGGACCTTTGTCAGATGAATAGATTGCAAACATGTGCTCCCATCCTGTAGGTTGTCTTTTACTCTGATGATAGTTTATTTCGCTGCACAGAAGCTCTTTAGTTTAACTAGATCCCATTTGTCAATTTTTGCCTTTGTTGCAACTGCTCTTAGTGCCTTGTCATGAAATCATTGCCTGTGCCTATGCCCTGAATGGTATTGCCTAGGTTTTCTTTCAGGGTTTTAATAGTTTTGGGTTTTACACTTAAGTCTTTAATCCATTTTGAGTTGATTTTTTAAAATATGGTGTAAGGAAGGGGTGTAGTTTCAATATTCTGCATATCGCTAGGCAGTTCTTTCCACACTATTTATTAAATAGAGAATCCTTTCTCCTTTGCTTGTTTTTGTCAGATTTGTCAAAGATCAGACGGTTGTAGATGTGTGGACTTATTTCTGAGTTTTCTATTCTGTTCCATTGGTCTATATGTCTGTTTTTGTACCAGTACCATGCCGTTTTGGTTACTGTAGCCTTGTAGCATAGTTTGAAGTCAGGTATCTGTAATGCCTCTATCTTTGTTCTTTTTGATTAGAATTGAATTAGCTATATGGGCTCTTTTTTAGTTTCATATAAATTTTAAAGTAGTTTTGCTAATACTGTGAAGAATGTCAATGGTAGTTTAATGGGAATACCATTGTATCTTTATGTTACTTTGGGCAGTATGGCCATTTTCATGATATTGACTCTTTCATGAGGATGGAATGTTTCTCCATTTGTCTGTGTCCGCTCTGATTTTTTTTTGAATAGTGGTTTGTAGTTTTCCTTGAAGAGGTCCTTCACCTTCACTTCCTTTGTTAGCTGTATTCCTAAGTATTTTATTCTCTTTGTAACAATTGTGAATGGGAGTTTGTTCATGATTTGGCTCTTTGCTTGTCTATTGTTGGTGTGTAAGAATACTTGTAATCTTTGCACATTAATTTTGTATCCTGAGACTCTGCTGAAGTTGCTTATCAGCTTAAGAAGCATATGAATTGACAGGCTGAGTGTGGTGGCTCACTCCTGTAATCCTAGCACTTTGGGAGGCTGAAACAGGTGGATCACCTAAGGTCAGGAGTTTGAGACCAGCCTGGCACACATGGTGAAACCTCACCTCTACTAAAAATACAAAAATTAGTTGGGAGTGGTGGCAGGCACTTGTAATCCCAGCTACTTGGGAGGCTGAGGCAGGAGTATTGCTTGAACCTGGGAGGCAGAGGTTGCAGTGAGCAGAGATCGCACCATTGAACTCCAGCCTAGGCAACAGAGTGAGACTTTGTCAAAAAAAAAAAAAAAAAAAGCATATGGGCTGAGACAATGGGATTTTCTAGACATAGGATCATGTCATCTCCAAACAGAGACAGTTTAACTTCCTACCCTCCTATTTGAATGCCTTTTATTTCTTTCTCTTGCCTAATTGCTCTGGCCAGAACTTCCAATACTATGTTCAACAGCAGTGGTGAGAGAGAGCATCTTTGTCTTGTGCTAGTTTTCAAAGGAAATGCTTCTAGCTTTTGCCCATTCAGTATGATACCAGCTGTGTATTTGTCATGAGCGGGTCTTATTATTTTGAGGTATGCCCCATCAATACCTAGTTTATTGAGAGTTTTTAACACAAATGAATGTTGAATTTTTTCAAAGGCAATTTCTGTATCTATTGAGATAATCATTTGGGTTTGTCTTTAGTTTTGTTTATGTGATTAATTACATGTATTGATTTGCATATGTTGAACAAGCCTTGCATCCCAAGGATGAAGCCCACGTGATCGTTGTGGATAAGATCTTTGATGTGTTGCTGGATTTCGTTTGTCAGTATTTTATTGAGGATTTTTGCATCGATGTTCATCAGGGATATTGGCCTGAAGTTTTCTTTTTTTTACTGTGTCTCTGCCAGATTTTGGTATTACGATGATACTAGCTTCATGAAATGAGTTAGGGAGAAGTCCCTTCTTTTCAATTGTTTGAAATAGTTTCAGAAGAAATGGTACCAGCTTATCTTTGTACCTCTGGTAGAATTCAGCTGTAAATCTGTGTTGGCCTAGTCTTTTTTTGTTTGGTAGGCTATTTATTACTGCCACAATTTCAGAACTTGTAATGGGCCTATTTAGGGATTCAACATTTCCTGATTCTCTCTTGGGAGGTTGTATGTGTTCAGGAATTTATCTATTTCTTCTAGATTTTCTAGTTTATTTGCATAGAAGTGTTTAATAGTATTCTCTGGTGGTTGATTGTATTTCTGTGGGGTCAGTGGTGATATCCATTTATCATTCTTTATTGTGTCTATTTGATTTTTCTCTCTTTTCTCCTTTATTAGTCTAGGTTAGACTAGATAGCAGTCTATCTATTTTCTTAATTTTTCCCAAAACCAGCACCTGGATTCATTGATTTTTTGAAAGATTTTTTGTGTCTCCATCTCCTTCTCCTTCAGTTCTGCTCTGCTCTGATCTTGGTTGTTTCTTGTCTTCTGCTCTCTTTGGGTTTTTTTGCACTTGATTCTCTAGCTCTTTTAGTTGTGATGTTAGGATGTCAATTTGAGATCTTTCTAGCTTTTTGATGTGGGCATTTAGTGCTATACCCTCTTAACACTGCTTTAGCTGCATCCCAGAGATTCTGGTATATTGTCTTTTTGCTCTCATTGGTTTCAAAGAACTTCTTAATTTCTGCCTTAATTTTATTATTTATCCAGGAGTCATTAAGGAGCAGGCTGTTCAATGTCCATGTAGCTGTGTGGTTTGAGTGAGTTTCTTAATCTTGAGCTCTAATTTGACTGTGCTCTGGTCTGAAAGACTGTCATGATTTCAGTTTTTCTGCATTTGCTGAGAAGTATTTTACTTTCAATTATGTGATCAATTTTAGAGTGAATGCCATGTAGCACCAAGAAGAAGGTATATTCTGTTGTTTTTGGGTGGACAGTCCTGTAGATACCTGTCAGGTCCACTTGATCCAGAGCTGAGTTCACGTCCTGAATATCTTTGTTAATTTTCTGTCTCGATGATCTAATATTGACAGCGGGGTGCTAACGTCTCTCACTATTATTGTGTGGGAGTCTATGTCTCTTTGTGGGTATCTAAGAACTTGTTTTATGAATCTGGGCACTTTTGTATTGGGTGCATATATATTTAGGATAGTTAGCTCTTCTCATTGAATTGAACACTTTACCATTGTGTAATGCCTTTCTTTGTCCTTTTTGATTTTTGTAGGTTTAAAGTCTGTTTTGTTAGAAACTAGGATGGCAATTCCTGCTTTTTTCTGTTTTCTATTTGCTTGGTAAATTTTCCTCCACTCCTTTATTTTGAGGCTATGTGTGTCTTTGCATGTGAGATGGGTCTCTGGAATACAGCACACCAGTAGATGGGTCTTAACTCTTTATCCAGCCTGCCATCCTGTATCTTTTAATTGGGGCACTTTATAATATTGGTTACCTATTACATTTAATACCTATTACACATTAAACTTAATATGTATTAATATTAAGTTTAAGTTTAATAGGTATTAATAGTAATAGTTTAATATTAATATTTATATAATAATATTATAAAGATAACCGATATTACATTTAAGGTTAATATTGTTATGTATGAATTTGATCCTGTCATCATGATGCTAGCTAGTTATTTTGCAGACCTGTTGATGTAGTTGCTTCATATGTCATTGGTCTTTGTACTTCAGCGTGTTTTTATAGTGGCTCATAATGGCTTTTCTTTTCCACATTTAGTGCTTCCTTTAGGAGCACTTGCAAGGCAGGCCAGGCGGTGACAAATTCCCTCAGCATTTGCTTGCCTGAAAAGAATTTTATTTCTTCTTTGCTTAGGAAGTTTAGTGTGGCTGGATATGGAATTCTGGTTGGAAACTCTGTTCTTTAAGAATGTTGAATATTGGCCCCAATCTCTTCTGGCTTGTAGAGTTTAGGCTGAGAGATCTGCTGTTAGTCTGATGGGCTTCCCTTTGTAGGTGACCTGGCCTTTCTCTCTGGCTGCGCTTAACACTTTTTCCTTCATGCTGACTTTGGAGAATCTGATGATTATGTGTCTTGGGGATGATCTTCTCATGGAGTATCTTACTGTGGTTCTCTGGATTTTCTGAATGTGAATGTTGGCCTGTCTTGCTGTATTGAGGAAGTTCTCCTGGATGATATCCTGAAGCATGTTTTCCAACTTGATTTCATTATCCCTGTCTCTTTCAGGTACCCCAATCAATTGTAGGTTCAGTCTTTTTACATAATCCCATAGTTCTTGGAGGTTTTGTTCAATCCTTCTTATTCTTATTTCTCTAATCTTGTCTGCCTGTTTTATTTATGCTGATGTGCAGAAACCACAGCCACCCCCTCCCCACAGGGGCACCATCCCAGGGAAATCAAGAGTTCCGTCCATAAACCCCTGATTGGAGTTGCTGAAATTCCCACAGGGAGCCCCCACCTGGTGAGGAAGGATGGGTCTGGATATGGCCTAAAGAGGCAGTCAGGCCATGATCTGCCACAGCTGCTGTGGTGCACTGTGGGAAATTCCTCCTGGGTTCAAACCACCCAGTCTCCCTGGCACCAGCAGGAGAAAACAACAGACTGGAGCTGAAGTGATGGCTGCTGCTCTTCCCCCTGGGAGTTCAGTTATCTTAGGCAGAAGGCAGCCACAATGATAGTGGACACACCTCCCCCAGGTAAAGTGTTGGCGTTTGTCCCAGAGGATGGTGATCCTGCTCTGTCAGATACCTCCGTTGCCAACACAGGATTTACTCACCATTTTCATTCTTCTCGGTGGGAGCCTCTGACTGCACCTCTCATACTTGGGCATCTTGCCTACCCTCTATACTCTTTAGCAGGGAACCCAAAGGAAAATAGTCAGTAGCAGGAAAAGTAAATAAGTTGATATGGACTGAGACAATTTTGAACTTGAAATCTAAAATAAATAATCAAATTGCATACAAAATGTAGTGAAAGGCCTATATTATTCATGAGATATTACATGGGACAAATTATGTTTTATACAGAGAATATTAGAATCCGAATTTGACACTGGAGAAGAGTAGCAGGGACTATGTGAGGAGTTCAGAACCCTCAGCTAACCACGCCAGCACACAGAGCAGAGTGACTTTCTAGTAGGGTCCTGGAAAGGGATTATATGCCAGTAATTTATTCAACAAATTGGGTGCATCTATGAGGCATGTAGGGAAGCTGCAATCCAGTGTCCCTGTGGAGCTGGGGAAAGTAAATTTAACACATTTATTATTGAATGCCACCGGATACCCGGGAGTGGAATGTGAAGACTAGCTCCAAATTGTATTTTACATGAGTGTGAAAGTAATCTCTAATGTAAGCAGAGCTCTGTGTCTCTGACAGTGGTAATGTGAACTGAAGCAAATTATGAAAGCTTTTAGTACACATGGTTGGGCAGGTAAAGAAAAGGCAAAGGCTGAAGAAGAAATATCTGAATGTTAATAACATCTTTCTTTGGTTTATGAGAAACTACCAATCCTGCCAGGGTATATATGACCCTTTGTATTATAAACGTGGTGCAGAAATTTGGACACTTAGCCCAGAGAGTTGGCCTGTGAAAAGAAATGCCTTAAATTTAAATGGAAAATAATCTAAGGATTGTCATCAGATTAGTGATGGAAAACAAAACAATAATAACAGCTGCAGAACATAAACACATTGGAGTTTTCAAAACATTTTGGAGGAAACTAGCATTTCATTTTCAGATATTATTTTGAATATATAAAGGACAGGTAGTAGACAATTTTCATTTTTCTAAGCACTCACAACAGTATTTTTCTCTATTCAGGCTGCCAAAATATGTTAAATACTTTTAGCAAAATAATATTTAGATTATCCACATTTGAGAAAATTCACATTTCCTGAACAAATTATGCTAGTGTTTACTTAGGGTTTTGAATCATAGAAAAAATAAAAAATAAATTGAAAATATGAAAATTAAAATGCCAAATTAAAGATTTTGTGCATTAATATTAGGCAATTGAGCATTTGTTGAACCTTTATAATTATTTCTGGATGCTCTGCAGAGTGGAGTATAACAAAAAGATTCAGAACCTGTGCTTGGGCAGCTCTATGACTTATGTTGAATGGCTTATTCTCTTGATCACTCACTTTATTTTTTAGTGCAAATGAAGAAAATACCTATATCTAGGCATTTTAAGATTAATTGCTTAATTTAATTCTTATTTTTTAATATTAAATGAGATAATGCATATTGCAAACCCCACCTTGACCTATACTTATGAATACAACCAAGATGCTCATCTGAGGCCAGTAGGTAGGGCCCACCAGAAGGGCAGTTGCACAAGGATCTTCAGAGGCTACATATACTGTAGGTAGAGAAAGGCATGTAGGTTTGATCTATTAATAATGCCTAAGTCAGTGATACAAAGGAACACTCATTTAGAATCTCACTTAAAAATAATTATATCTCCAAGCCTTGGTCTTCTGTATTATAGATAATGAGACAACTTCATTAATGTCACCTAGACTTATTAAAAGTGCGTATTCCTGGACCTCTTCTTAAGAAGACATTCTGAATCATAATCTTATTTTTTAAAACCTTTCCACGTAGTTTCTATTTGAGCTAAAATTTGAGAACCACTGCTTATATTAGGTTGGTGCAAAAGTAATTCTGTTTTTGCCATTAGACTACAATTACTTTTGCAGTAACCTAATAAAACAATCCATAATTTCTTCAGACAAAAAGGCTTTGAGTGAAACGTAAATAAACTGTTTTTACTGAAAGTTCTGCAAAGTATTTGCAAACTTGCCAGAAATGCTTAGATTCCAACTTAATTGAGTATAACAAGAATGGGAAAGAGGTATTTTTGATGCTTATACTAAGAGTACCTCTCACTAGCAACTATAGGTAGGAATCACCCTACCTATAGTTTTTTCAAACAGTTAAATTTATTTATAGTCATGTTAAAATAAACACCATTTTTTATGGCTGCATAGTATTCCATGGTGTATATGTGCCACATTTTCTTAATCTAGTCTATTGTTGTTGGACATTTGGGTTGGTTCCAACTCTTTGCTATTGTGAATAGTGCCGCAATAAACATACGTGTGCATGTGTCTTTATAGCAGCATGATTTATAGTCCTTTGGGTATATACCCAGTAATGGGATGGCTGGGTCAAATGGTATTTCTAGTTCTAGATCCCTGAGGAATCGCCACACTGACTTCCACAATGGTTGAACTAGTTTACAGTCCCACCAACAGTGTAAAAGTGTTCCTATTTCTCCACATCCTCTCCAGCACCTGTTGTTTCCTGCTTTTTCAATGATGGCCATTCTAACTGGTGTGAGATGGTATCTCACTGTGGTTTTGATTTGCATTTCTCTGATGGCCAGTGATGATGAGCATTTCTTCATGTGTTTTTTGGCTGCATAAATGTCTTCTTTTGAGAAGTGTCTGTTCATGTCCTTTGCCCACTTTATGCAGCCATAAAAAATGATGAGTTCGTGTCCTTTGTAGGGACATGGATGAAACCGGAAAACATCATTCTCAGTAAACTATCGCAAGGACAAAAAACCAAACACCGCATGTTCTCACTCATAGGTGGGAATTGAACAATGAGAACTCATGGACACAGGAAGGGGATCATCACACTCCGGGACTGTTGTGGGGTGGGGAGAGGGGGGAGGGACAGCATTAGGAGATATACCTAATGCTAAATGACGAGTTAATGGGTGCAGGAAATCAACATGGCACATGGATACATATGTAACAAACCTGCACATTGTGCACATGTACCCTAAAACCTAAAGTATAATAAAAATATATATATATAAAAATAATAATAAAATAAAATAAACACCTTTCTCGATCTCCATATATCAGAGTCTTAAAATACATCTCCTCTTTTGTAGTTTTGCCTAGGGCTGCAACAGTAAGAAACATACATTAACAACAGAGCAGCTTTTGAAGAGCAAGCCAAAATATATTCTAATCTAGTTTTTTATTCCAGTAAAATATTTTTAAATTTTTAAATTCAGGTCCTCTACTTGTCCCATGTAATATCTCATGTCGCCAGGCTGGAGTGCGGTGGCCCCATCTTGGCTCACTGCACCCTCTGCCTCCAGGGATCAAGCAATTCTCCTGCCTCAGCCTCCCGAGTAGCTGGGACTATAGGCATGCTCCACCATGCCCAACTAATTTTTGTATTTTAGAAGACGTGGTTTCACCATGTTGGCCAGGATGGTCTCGATCTCTTGACCTCATGATCTGCTTGCCTGGGCCTCCCAAAGTGCTGGGATTACAGGCATGAGCCACTGCATCCAGTCTAACAAAATACTATCTAAAAGGACTCCCAGAAGAGGCATTATAACTTCCACAAAAAAAGAGACCTAGCAGAAGTTAGAGGAATAAAGAAGACAAAAAGTTACTGGCAGGATGAGGCAAAGCTCACATTTTGCATTAAGCAAACTGCTGTAGAAAATGGTAAGAGATGAATCTCTGAGGGCCTTGCAACAGCCCCTGTAATGGAGATGGTGGATCAGTGCTCAGGATCCATTCCATCTTCCTTTTAGTGTGTCTCCTTGTACAGCAGAGGATGAAAAGCTACATTACATTCGCTTATATTTTCCAGATTATCTGCAGCTTGCTTGTAGATAAAATTTAGATTTAGCCAACTAGGTGTATTTCTGTGGGATAGTGAAGGTGGAAGTAGGGTGGGGTTGAAACTTCTGCTGGTTCTGTGGTTTCTACTGACATGTACAGTTGTAGATGTCCTTGTTTTTCTGTGTTAGTATCCGGAAATTATCAGTTACTAACTTACAGATGTCAAGGGGGAAGAAATGTGGCAACTGTTTGCTGATGTCACTCACTTTCAGGAGCCTGAAATTTTCTGAATGTAATAGGTTTCCGATACCGTGATTTTTGATTGAAGCTATGGCAATGCCAATATTCTCTGGATTAGACAAATCAGCACCTTTTTGGTGTACTGCTTCTGTAATTTATAACTTTGGGAGACATTTCTGAAAGCCACTTTTAAGAGTCAACTGCGTCTGCTCCCCTCATTTCCTAGATAACAATAAAAACTTAACATTTTCTAACTACTTATTTTATCTTAAAATCGCTGGCATGGACACTTATATAGAATGGAATCATAACTGGTGTAATATTTGATGCTAGAAGTAGTTGCAGAACACAGGCACTCAGAGAGATAGTAGCCTGAGATTGGTTCGTTCTGGCTGAGTTTGAAGTCACTGGTGTATACATGAACATTAGAAAATGGAGGCTGATACTTCTATAGAAAATTATGGCAAAACAATTATTTTAGTCTGAAGTGCTGAAATAAAATACCTATCAAATGTAAGGTTTTGGTAGACTGAAGTTGTTCTACAATAGCTTACCATGGCAAAAATAAAAATATATACAGATACTACAATAAGCTGACAACTGTGAGGGAGAACTTAAACATAAAAAGAACAAGTCCAGGGAATAGCCAAGTCCAGGACCCGTCAAAAGAACAAGTCCAAGGTCTGTGGGAACTCCCTTGACTGTCCTTATTCTTACCTTTGATCATGTGAGCAGCCCAACTAACACAGATATGCCTTGTCTTTTATGTAAGAAGTAGGGCTTTGTTTGAGAAAGAGAGAATTTGCATAATGGCTTTAGGGTATATTTGGATAACTCCAAATACCCCAAAGCCCCAGTTTCCCCTGAATGTTAAAGAATTGAAGCAGTAGTCCTCATCTTTTGTCAACTGGATGGATTCTGCCTTGTTTGGAAATACTGTAATGACCACATCTGAGACAGTTACCTATTAGGAAGCTGTCAATCATCTTCATTATCTACCGTGACAATTTCTCAGTGTCAGAAGACACATAATTAAATCACATCACATCCTGCACCAGCAGGGCATATGGGCTGTGTATCCAATAGATAAATAGGAAGAGAATGAAGAGAAGACAATGTAATACATGAAGAGAAGGCTTATACATCAAAGAATTGTAAACTTTGCTAACTTACAGCAACTCAAATCTGAAGAATATATGTAAAAAATGGTTCTCAAAATGAGATAGAATTGTAAGAAATTCAATGTTAGAGAAAGTGATTAATATGGGTAGCTTTATCATGAGTAGTTTCTTTTTTTTTTTTTTTTTTTGAGATGGAGTCTCGCTCTGTCGCCCAGGCGGGCGTGCAGTGGGGCAATATGGGCTCACTGCAAGCTCCGCCTCCCGGGTTCACGCCATTCTCCTGCCTCAGCCTCCCGCGTAGCTGGGACTACAGGCGCCCGCCACCACGCCCGACTAATTTTTTTGTATTTTTAGTAGAGACGGGGTTTCACCATGTTAGCCAGGATGGTCTCGATCTCCTGACCTCGTGATCTGCCCACCTCGGCCTCTCAAAGTGCTGGGATTACAGGCGTGAGCCACCGCGCCCAGCCTATGAGTAGTTTCAAATAGGTATTTCAGTTGAGTACCTGGAAATTGTCTTACCATTTTCTTACCTGGTTGACTGAAATGTGAACTCAAAAATCCCCACCCTAAATGAGGTTGATATGCCAGAAACAATACTATTCTCTTTGCATGTGCTCCAGATCAAGAGAGTGGGTTCCCTTGATTTAAGCCATGGCGAAGCAACTCTGCCACTTGATCTTTATGGCCCACAGATCCAATGTTACTCAAATATCTACATGAAATTTGTGATAAACACTGATAGGAGAACCATTGCAAAGTTCCCTAGTGTTTAGGAAAGAAGCGAAGCATGCTTTCTTTGGTTATCTATTTTAATCTTGAGAGATAGCTCCTGGCTTCCTAGCAGCAGTAAACATTACTATTAAAAGCATTGATTCTGGAGCTAAATTTACTGTTTTCAAAAAAATGGCTCATTCTCTCATTAGTTTATAAGCTAGTTATTTAACATTTTTGCACCCCAACTGAGCATCTCTAAACTGAGAGTAATAATAGTACCTATCCAATAAAGTTTTTGTGAGGACTAGACAAATTAATATAAAACTTCAGATTTCCCTACAATCTTTTCTGCTGTGCTTTTCCTAATCTCAGATAATGGGCAAACGCATAGGTTTGTTCTTTTTTGTTTTTTTCCTTAGGTTTGTTCTTCATGTTACTCTCTCTTTTGTACTGTATGGTAAATCCATATAAAATTTATGTTTTTATCTGTCTTTATATCTGCAACTAACTTCTTACTATTTCTATTGATATAATTTCTATAATTATCACCTCCAGCTTGCATTGCTATTTTAGCCTATAAGGGGCCAGTTGTGGTGGCTCACATCTGCAATCCCAGAACTTTGGCAGCCTGAGGCAGGAGGATCGTTTGAGATCAGGAGTTTGAGACCAGCCTGGGAAACATGGCAAGACTCTGTGTTTACAAAATATATTTTAAAAAAAGAAAACTTTAGCTAGGCTTGGGGGTGCGTTCATAGTCCCAGCCACTTGGGAGGTTAATGTGGGAAGATTGCTTGAGCTCAGGAAGTCAAGGCTGTAGTGAGCCATGTTCACACCACTGCACTCCAGCCAGCCTGTGGAATAGAATGAGACCTTCTCTCAAATAATAATAATAATAATAATTCCTGACAAGGAGTTTCTGTTTTATCTTTGATGATCTACAGCATATTCTGATCACAATAATCAGAATAATCCTGTTAAAATTTAAATTAGATCGTGTCAAACCTCTGCTAAAATCATCTGGTTGTACCCACTCTGTGCACAATTAAAATCAATGTATAACAAGTATCTACAAGGCTCCACACAATCTGTTCCTGTGTTACTTCCTGGAACTTATTTTCTTTGCTCAGTTATCATCTTTACAATGACAGAATAGCATAAACCATCATATTTAAAATAGGAGCTGCTCTTTCCCCCTACAACTGGCACTTTTTAGACATTTTTCTGTGCTCATTTTTTTTTCAATCACTCAACACCTTTTAACCTAATGCATAATATTCTTACTAACTAAATTATTGCATTTTTCAAATCCCACTAAGATGTGTGCCCTATATGGAAAGTTATTTTGTCTACATTGATAAAATTCCAGTTTCTAAATAGTGTCTGGTATATAAAATAGCCACTGTAAATGATAATTCAATGATAAGTCATCAAACAAATGAAGATATATTAAGTGCTTAATGCAATGCCTGTAAATATAATAAAACTGTTAGCTATTACTATAATTATTATTACTAATCATGTTTGTCCTTTGTATTAGTCTGTTCTCATACTGCTATAAGGAAGGCCGAGGCAGGCAGATCACGAGGTCAGGAGATTGAGACCACGGTGAAACCCCGTCTCTACTAAAAATACAAAAAAATTAGCCGGGCGTGGTGGCGGGCGCCTGTAGTCCCAGCTACTCGGGAGGCTGAGGCAGGAGAATGGCGTGAACCCAGGAGGCGGAGCTTGTAATAAGCCAAGATCGTGCCACTGCACTCCAGCCTGGGTGATAGAGCAAGACTCTGTCTCAAAAAAAAAAAAAAAAAAAAAAAGAAAACAGCATGATGTAAACTGCCCCCACAATTCACTTACCTCCATCTGGTTTTTCCCTTGACACCTGGGGATTATGGGGATTACAATTCAAGATGAGATTTGGGTGGGGACACAAAGCCTAACTACATCAGCGTTGATTAAACTACTAACCATCACACATCATGTAAACATCCAACATGCATCCCGAGTTGACTATCATTCACTGGGTGTTATTTCATCTATTAAGCCATAGGGTTGGCCTATTCAGTAGCACTGCATAATCAAATAGATGAGGGCATACATACATTTTATGAGCAGAAGTTTCACATTTGTAGGAGAACTATGCCAGCAGCAGTGTTTCAATCCAAAACAATGGTTTCATGGGGGATTCTTGGTGAAAAGATTGTTAAGTAAATAAACAAATCCAGCCTCCTTTTTAGTTTTTGTTTTCTACAAATAAATACCAGTCAGAAGAGGACCACTGTAACCTTAGGGCTCTACTCAATACTGACCCTGAAGTATAATGGAAAAAGAAAATCTCTTCAGTAGGAAGAACTTCAGGTGTTACATATGGATGTCCACTTTGCTTGAAAGGTGAGATGTTCAGGGTTATGAATCTGTGCTGATTTATGAACAGTGTCTATCATTTGCCCAGTTAGGAATTTGAGAGGAAAAAGATTATAGAAATGGTGACTAGGGGAGTGGAGAAAATATAGGAGGATGGGCTTCAGGATGGGATATTTTCCATGATGTGAAAATATCTGAGACTCATCTGGATATTCACAAAAAGACATCCAGAGGAATGATAACTTTTAATAATTTGGTGGAAAAGACGACCTAGTCAATAGATTTCAGCCATAACCTTTTCCTATTTTTTTCAGCACTTGCTGAATGGACTCAAGAACCAAATGATCATAGTAGTAGAAATGGAAATTCCACATTGTTAAAAAAAGGTTGATGGTAACTGCATCTTCTGGTAGCAGAGACTAATGCTAAACTACAAGTATCTTGCTGTGGGATGACTAATCATCTGGTAACAAGTTATCTTCAATTTGATTGTGGAAGACAAAAAAAAATTAGATGTGATAGGCTGATTATATATTCTTAAAGAATGTCCACCTCATAGTCTTCATAACCTGTAAGTGTTACCTTATGTGGCAAAAGTGTACTTTGTAGATGTGATTAAATTAAAGATCTTGAAATGAAGAGATTATCATAGATTATCCAAGTGGGTCTTCAATTCAATTACATGTATCCTTGTAAGAGAGACAAAGGGAGATTTCATATACACAGGAAAGACAATGTTAAGAGAGAGATTTAAATATTCTGGCCTTGAAAATTGGAGAGATGTGGCCACAAGCCAAGGAATCTTAGCAGCCATCAGAGGTGAAAGAGGCATGAAAGAGACTGTTCACTAGGACTTCAACAGGAAGTACTGCCTTGCTGACACATTGACTTCTGGCCAATAATACTGATTTAGGACTTCTGACCTCCAGACTGTATGAGAATACATTTCTGTTGTTTTAAGTTTGCAACCATTTGTTACAGCATCTATACAGAACTCATACACCAGAATACATATTTATGCTAGAAAATAATATTTCTTCTTTACTTGCCATACCACATGCCTTATTCTTATCATAGTATTTTACACAATAATGATGAACTATAAATAAATTTTAAAGAAAATGATGTAAGGCAATTGACTATTTCTCATGAGATTCACTGTTCTCTTACTCTGTATTCCACAATCCTGAATCTTCTAGCCTTATAGAATAATATTGTGACATTTATACGTTTCTTTACAGCAGATAGGAGGGAATTTTTATTACTATTTTAATTGTTTTGAAGTTTTAACATCAAAAGAATAGATTACAAGTAGACCAGTGCTAGCTAGTGATTTTTGTGATAGATTGACTGGAATAATCCTTTTCATCCTTATTATATTTTGTGTTTCTATGCTATGAATAATAGCAATTTAAATGTTTCATTTCCTAGACAACATTGCAGCTGAGATATTATAGATCAGGTAGATTTAAGGGCAGAGGGTAGATAGAAACTGTACTTTCTATGTTGCTTTCGCAATTCCTCCTGAAATAAGGAATTTAAATTTTTATTTTTCCTCTGAGACACCATGAGCACAGAGGATAGCTCATGAGTGGTTGCTGAGAAACAGGGCTCAGGGTATGTATGTTTCCCATGAAGATCACAACAAGCACACACATGACACAGAATTAAGCAGTAGTATAAGTAGCTTATTGATCATGGTGGCTTTCAGATGTTTGTGGTTGCCTAATACTGGCAATGGTGGTGGTGGTGGTGGTGTGGATCTGGGGCAGCTGTTATAGCAGCCTACTTCTATGATGCAGCTATGAACATTATACATGGCTTATGATTACTGATAGAGAAGTCTGTCATTTTATGATTTGCTTTTTATATATTCTATTCTTAAAATCTTTTTTCTAATTTCTAACTTTTTTTGAAATTCCATCTATCCCTTTTGTTGGAATCTATCTGTCTGTCTATCTATCTATCTATCTATCTATCTATCTATCTATCATCTATCTATCTATCATCATCATCATCTATTTATCTATCTGTCTATCATCTATTTTGCAGACAAGAGCAGTCTATGCAAAATACAGGGTGTAATGTTATTAGTGTGGGACAGAAAATAATGCCTTATAGAAACTTCTTGTTCTTAGTATAATTCCTTCTTATAAATTGTCAAAAGTAACAATTATACCAAGTTGAAAACAGAGGAAAGAGAAGAAACACAAAGAAATGTGTATGTTGATTATTTTATGCCTTGGACTTACAATTTCTTACAATTTGTTTGTGATTTTAATTTCCTGGCTTCTCACAATTTATACTACATGTTGCAGTATTTCTTTGAAAAAAAAATGTACTCAAGTAAATAATCCTCTAAATCTAAAGAAAAGTAACTGGTTGTGAAAGGAAGTTCTTAATGCTTACAACGGTAACATAAAATAAAAGGAAAAGAAGAAACATAGTATTTAGCTCTGTGTGTTGTGAATAAAGTTTGTACCCAGGAGTTTTTAAGGTAAATAAGCATAAAATATTCAATAAGTAGAAATTTTCTCCAATGTACTAGGGACTGCTCAAAAATCATAAAGGATAATAACAGAGGTATCTATAGAATGTAAAAGGCTAGAGAAACATAAATTAAGTTGTGTAATAGTAGACCTTGTAGTCTTTTTCACTCCACTGAGGTTAGATCTTAAAGTTCTGACAAGAAATGTCAAATTTAAGCAAAACAGACTCACACTGTTTGTTTTATTTTCCAGTACTGAGGACTGTATCTGAAACCAGATCTCTTTATTCTTTTCTATTCTGCTTTTAAATGTCGTTTTAAATAGAGTAACACACACATTTACCCGCCTTGTTCTCTTTTCCCCTTTTTGATTTTCAGCTTTTATATCACTTTGTGAAAAACATTCTTTACAGATGAAGCTTCCTGAATGGGTCTTTCATTATTTCAAAAAAAGCATGTATTATAGGACTTAGTCTATTATATTTTGACTAAGTCCTATAATTTACAGCTTTATTCTTCTTTGTAAAGTACCCTACAAATGTGATGACAGATATAACATTTTCCCAATAAATATTTAGGAGCATGTCAAGAAAATCTCATGTTTATTTTACACAAATAACATACATATGATTTCCAAAAGAAATGATTTTTGATGATTAATTTTACTGGGTGAAAAGAATTTTGTATCTGAGATTTAAAGTGAGTTTTACAATTACAAATGCTATATATATGTTAGATTCATATGCTTTTTCAGAATTAAAAGAAAGTCACAGAGTCCTCATTGTCCTGTTTTCTTTTTTCTGTAAAGATGTATGTGAATGTGTGTGTACTTATTGCATATGCATGTATGTAGGCGAATGTGTAAGGACATGAGCTCATCCATGTGTATGTAAGTATGTGTGTGTATGTGTATTTCCTCTCTGATAAAATCAACTTGCTCTTTTCTAAAGATGAAGTGGACATTTCTTCCTTCAGTCAGTTCATTTCCTGTACTTGGAAAACTTCTCTATCATTCTCCACCCATGGAAACCCATGGCAGCTGGGATCCTAATCTAATAATGCCATGTGGTGGAGCCAGTTTTACCTATTTCATCTTGAGGCTATGTGTTCATTTCTTGAAGCTAAGAACTTGATTTCTTTCATCTTATTTACTGCAGTGTCTCATAATTGGTGGTTGTTCAAAAACTGTTTGCTATACACATGAGTGATTTTTGTCCACATCATCTAAAGTGTCTTAATTCCTTATCGTCTCTGTTTGAAAACAGGTTTGTAGTTTCTTTGATACAATGTTCCCACAGATGTTGAGATTCAAGTGCTCTATAAAGTCCCCATGGAAAGAAGATTTATAGCTGTTTTTCATTTATTCTGCTACTTTAGTGGCCTTGTTAGGAAAGCATACAATATAGCTCAAAGCAGTGTAAGATACTAAAGCATCATAATAAAGTGTTTGGATTTCATCTTGTTTTTTTTTCCATAAGCAAAATAAAATAATATCTATCTCACATGCTCTTTAAAAGAATAATGAAGTGATACTTGTAAAATGCACAGGAAAGGACAAGCACATAATAAGCAGGCAATAATGACAGAATAATAATAAAGAACTTTGTTTTTAATGAATATAATAATTTTTCCCAGTCAAGAGAATCTTAGAATTACTTCTGTAATATCCTTTATGGCCACTGCTGTGTATGGTTTACACCATTTATTGTTACATAACTACTAGTAGTTAATAAATAAGGCTTTAAGAAGTTTTTTAGTTTGGGAAATAAATTATATGATCATCCTACTCCTAGTCTGCCTGTCTTCATTTCCCCTCTACTATTTAAAAGTATAGTGATCCACCTACACATTGTGGAACTGGAAAAATCTGATGATTCAAGTAAGCAAAATTATCAAGCACTACTTTCTTTTATCTCCTATTTAGGAAGAACATAAATAAAGTTTTATGTTATGCCATATTAAAATATCTTCCTATGTTATAAGAATAATTGCATTTTCCATGTTTGTAAAACTGCCATTAAAAAGTGCATACGTCTTTTAGGATTGAAATTGCATCATTTCATATTTTGCTTAATAGAAAATTATTTCTTTATTGTATAAAATGACTTCTTACCATGAGACACAATCAAAAGCTATAAAATCCACTGACATAATCCAACCATAGAAAACCTGTCTTCATTGTTATTGGTTTCCCTTTTGATGCACATAGTGCCCTGTCCTGACCATTGATCCTCAAAGGGATGTTTGCTATTTGTTTTTAGAAGAAAATTTTATTCCCTTATGGAAAGAAGAGTAGAGAAAGGATACAGCTGGCTTTGTTTTGTTTTGTTTTGTTTTTTCCCCATCTTCTCTTTTCATTGTGCAGTGTTGCACAGTAATTGATGCCTAGGTCTGCTGCATTATCATGTGAATAGTACTCTTATTCTGAAGATGACAGAGCAAAATGATGAGAAAAACCTGCATTCTTAATAACATCATTAAGTCACTGAACTATGAAATGGCCCACCTCCAGCATTCTTGTTAATTTATGTAATGAATGTCTGAATTGTTTAAGTCATTATTACAGTGGTATTATTTAACTTATAGTGAAGCATTATAATGGCTACAGATTTAAAGCCAGTTATTCTGGGAGCAAATTTTAAACCATTTCATACTTTTTATCCCCGCTTACTGTTTGTCTGTTACGTTTTTCTCTTTTCCTAGATTTCAGATCTTAAGATAATATTTGCATTACTTACATCAAGTTACTTCATTATTATTATATAAACTTTCTCCTTTTCAGATATTTTTCTGTCCTTTAAAAACATTAATTATGATTAAGATCAGTTACTTCTTCAGTTTGATCTCGAGGCTAATACTCAAACAGACTGAATGATTAAGAGATGCTCAGCATCGAGAATATTAATTTCCTCAAACTTGGATATTATTGATCTGTTTAAATGTTGACTTTCCGTTAAATATTTCTTTCAAAATGTCTTCAAAATACCTTTCCTTTATTTTGTGAAATTACAGATGTTCTAATTTATTACATTTTATTTATTCTTATGCTAAACCTTGTAGAAGCATGAGCTATGACTTATAAAATTATTAATTTCCATGGTAAGTAGGGTGAAGGTAGAATTTAATTCTAATGAAGCCTAGTGTAACAAACATTCCACTCCAGTGAAATCTTACAAAGCACCAGCTGGAAAACAGCTGTGTCCCATGCTCTTTGACTGTTGTGAAATCTTACTACAACCAAATAAAACAGATGCATCCTTGAAAGTTTTGATGAACTTTGTAAATCTTCAGATCAGGTCTTTCATACTTTATATTAGTTAAAAGGCAAAAAAAGGTTCATTCTATTTGGAAGTTCATTAGCTTCTCTTTGAGGCTCTGCCAAAAATTCAGTTCTCTGTTAACATACGGAGGTGATACCACATTTGCCTGTTTGGGTACTAGTGTCGTTCCTTCAATATAGATAACCAAATACATCAGCACTATTTACATCAAAACACACTCTTTATTAAAAAGTATAAGCACAAATATATAATTATACATCATAAAGAAGTACAAATTCAGAAACTAATGCTTTGGTTAATGGAGGTTCCTCTTTGTTAAAAATTCAGATGAGTAATTCAACAGCCTCAAAAGGCAAATAATTTACATAATCATAAAACTCCTAGCAGAAGGCTTTAATAGTAAAGTATCATGAGTTATATGACCCAATAAAAATTACAGACATGCTGATGTGTTCAATATAATGTTTGAGAATTTGAAATTTAAGGCAATAATTTTAATGCCATAGATTTGTACAGGTGTCAGTGTCCCATGAAACTTAGGAAAACCAAATATTACAAAAAATATTTGCTTCTAATTAAACAAAATGTATTCCAAAATTGTAATTGGACTCTTTTCCTAGATTCCTCTTTAGGTAAAGCATACTTCTTATTCATATCTATATTCTTACAGCCTACCAACTCCAGTTTTGGTTGAAAATTAGTAGCTAATTATTTAACATGTGGTTGGTTTACATAATTCTCTATTTAATCTATGTAAAAGGCACATAAGGATACCTACAACCTGGGTCATAAATTTTAGTATAAGAGAGTCACAGAGCACAGATAAAATGCAAACAAGAAGCTCTGTCTATAAATCTTGACGGATGTTTTTGAGCAGTTTGAATTTAGTCCCTATAGTTATGATATAGCCTATTTAAATATGGTGTGTGCACATAGAAGATGAAAGTAGGAGCTTTTTAGGCAAAGAGATGAGCATGACATAGCCAACTGGTTAACTTGTGAGAATGCTGATATAAATAATGTCAAGAATTGGGATTCAGTCTCTGTAAAGGCAGAAGGTTTTGTTTTAGGGATTCAATCATTTGTAAATGAAGCAATAATTTCCAGCACGCCTATTTTGAACCAGATGTTATGATAATCTCTTAAAACAAGACAGTTACTGTTTTTACTATTGTTATTATGCTTAAAGTCTTACAAAGACCTATGCTATAAAAAGTTACCTACAGTTGGGTGAAAAATCCAGATATATTATTAAATATATGAACATCAAGTCTCAGTTTACTTATAATTCAAAATGTAATAATAATATTTTAAAAGTTCAATAAAGTGATGTGTATGTGTGTCTATATAATACACATAATAAGTGCTTAGGTGCTTAAGAAATAATAGATAACATAAATACACAAATTTGAGTTCAATAAAGAGTTATATAATAATGTTGTCTAGCTAAAACAGTTCTCTCAATAATTAACACAATACCTGCTATACAATGCATATTTTCTGAATGAATAGATAACTATATAAGTGAATTATTGAAAATTAAAAAAATTTTCTACTACATAGCAATACACTAATAAACATAAAAAGAAGGGAAGACTTCCTATTTCTGAAATGATGGAACAGCTGATAGACTTGCCTCCCACTGAAACTATAGAAAAACTCTGAAAAAGAAATATATAAATTTAGCAATTTGATGCATTGGGAAGCAACCAAGGGAGATCAGATTTGAGGAGGCAAAAGCCACAAGACAAGAAAATCCATTAAGATGATACAAACGTTAGCCACTTTTCTCCACTTCGGGAAATTTTATGATTGCCTGCATGAGACATAAGAAACTGCAGACTTTGTGGTACTCCCAGTCGGTTTTGAGACGAAGATGGAATTTTAGGGCTAACAATGCAGAAAGAGTCTGAAATAATGGTCAAAATTCTGAGCAATTTGCCAACTTGAGACGGAATCTTCCTCTGTCACCCAGGCTGGAGTGCTCGGCTCACTGCAAGCTCTGCCTCCCGAGTTCACGCCATTCTCTTGCCTCAGCCTCCCAAGGAGCTGGGACTACAGGTGCCTGCCACCACGCCCGGCTAAATTTTTTGTATTTTTAGTAGAAACGGGGCTTCACCGTGTTAGCCTGAATGGTCTCGATTTCCTGACCTCGTGATCCCCCTGCCTCAGCCTCCCAAAGTGCTGGGATTACAGAAACTCTGACTCTTAAAATGGAATGGAGATGCTGAGGAGCTAAAAAGCAGAGCTTTTAACAGATGATGAAACTTTGATGACTAAAAAGGGAGCCAAGGGTCCAACAAAAAAGTTAGTCGAGACTACTAAAACAGATTCCCTAGGAGTAAGAGCTGGTTAAGGTAGACTCCATAATTAACTATCTTCTAGTTCTCTACTTAACATTCTTTAAAGGAAGATAGAGAATTGAGAGTCTTTTTAATGTGCTATCCACCATAACTAGTTTATAAAAGGAAACTTCTAGCCATGCAAACACATAATTTAGAGATAAAAATGATCGATAGAATCAGACCTATATATAACTTAGACATTGAAATTACCGAATAAAGACTCCTAAATACCTCTTTTGACGTGTTTAGAATTTATAGAAAAAGGTGGATATGATAAGTGAAGACTTGGCATATGTGGTAGAAGCATGGCAATTCTAATAGAAAAAAGTAGAAATTATAGGATGAAAAATACAACATTTGAAATTAAAATTTTTAGTACCACCAGATGGTATTATATAGCAAAATTAAATATTACAAATGAGAGAGACAGTAAATATGAGATCAAGTAAATTTTTTCCAAGCTGAAACTCAAAGAAAAGAAAGATTTAAATTTAAAAGAGCCTCAAAGACATGTATGGCAATATCAAATGCTTTGCCATTTGTATACCTGGAGATAAAGAAGGAGAGGAGTAATAAGGTTAAACAGAAACAAATATTCATAAATCAATAACTAATTTTTTCTAAAATTAAAAACATACGCTCAACATAAAATTAAATTTAAGAAAAATCATGTTAATTAAACCACATTTAGGCACAACATAGCTAAAATGGTAAACCTCAAAGTTAAGAAAAGTAATTACAAGCAAATAAAAGGACAAATTATTTAAAAAAATTCAAAAATGGCAGCATATTTCTCATTAAATGTGTATTCCAGAAGTCAATGAATCAGTATACTGGCAGGAAAAAAAGCAAAATGTCAACCAAAACTTTATATTCATTTAAAATCTCTTTCAAAAATAGAGCTGAAGTTATTATTATTATATATAATATAAATATAAATATAATAAGTATATATGTATTTATACACCTATATACACAAAGTTACACACACACACACACACACACACACACACGTATAAAAGAAAGCTTAGAAAATGTATTACCAACAGATCCAAACTTCCAAAAAGTATTAAAGGAAGTTTTTAAGCTGAAGGAAAATTCTTACGGAAATTTGGATCTACATTGATGAATAAGGAGCACTGGAATTGGTGAATATGTGGATCAATATAAAGTTATTTTTACTTTCCTTAATTTACTTAAAACAAGATTGGCTACTTATACAAAATTATATTTTATTAGGAGAAAGTTACATCATATGTAGAAGTGTAATATATGACAAAATGTCATTAGCATGGGAAGGGCTAAATAAACATGCTACTCTGTGATTCTCACATTAAATGTTAGGTGGTATATAATTAATCCCAGATAAGGTATGACAAAGTATATACTCTAAATCCTAGAGCAACTAGTAAATCATATGAAGCCATAGCAATAGAGGAAATAAGACGACATATTAAGAAATATATATTGAAATAAATAAAGGTAGAAAAAGAAGAAACAAAAAAGAACATATAAGACGAATTGAAAATAAATAAAAAGATAGTAGACTTAAACCTGCCATATAAATACTTTTATCACATATAAATGTAAACATCCCAATTAAAATGTAGGGATTTTCAGACTGGATGAGAATGCAATGCTTAACCATATACTGTATAAGAGACACACTTCAAGTATAAACTCTGAGAGCTAATAGAAGTAAGAGGGTGTTTCACTTTTTCACACAGTAATAATGACACACATAAAAGACAAAAAATCAGAGAGAAAAGACAAAAAATCAGAGAGAAAAGACAGCACTAGATATTTTATTACTTTATTATAAAAATAAAGTAATTATTATAAAAATATATAAACAGATTCAAACTTCCTATACTATACATAGGCTAGATTCTAAGTTAAAAGTATGTACTATATTCCTAAAACAACCACTAAAATAACAAAACATATGATTATGCTAAATAACACTTCGAAGGAGATAAAATGAAATAATAAAATTATCAAATAATAAAACATGCAAAAAAAAGTAAAAAGGAATAAAGAACACAGGGAACAAATAGAAAACATGCAGCAAAATGATATATTTAATCATAACCATATAAATAAACACCTTAAGTGTAAATGGTCTAAATGGCCTCAATAACCTACTTACTAATGATTCATTTGAGATGAAGAAAAACCTACTAATGATTTAAGATGAAGAAACTAATATACGCTGCTTACAAGAAAGGCACTTCAACAATAAAGTTACATGTTAATTACAATTAAATTAGTAGTAATATATATACCATGATAGCACTAATAAAACAAATTATGAATGGTTATTAACATCAGACAAAGTATATTTCAGAGTAAAGAATATCATTAGACATAAAAAATGGAATTTCATAATGACAAAAGGGTCAATTCATTAAGAGGACTTAACAGTTCTAAAATGTTATATACCTAACAACAAAGCTCTCAAATATATGACAAACAACCTGATACAACTGTAAAAAGAAACAAGCATATCTAAAATTTTAGGCAGATATTTCTATATTTCTCTTCCAATAATAGAGTAGAACAAGGAAAATAAAAGCCAATAAGTACATGGGAGATTTGAACAAAACTATAAACCATAAGATGAAATTTAGATTTTTAAACGTTCTGTGGAACAATAGCAAAATATACATTATTTCCAAGTACACATGGAATATTTGTTTAGATATACTATATTTTGACCAAAAATAAGTCAGTGTGGTGATTCCTCAGGGATCTAGAACTAGAAATACCATTTGACCCAGCCATCCCATTACTGGGTATATACCCAAAGGACTATAAATCATGCTGCTATAAAGACACATGCACACGTATGTTTATTGCGGCACTATTCACAATAGCAAAGAATTGGAACCAACCCAAATGTCCAACAACGATAGACTGGATTAAGAAAATGTGGCACATATACACCATGGAATACTATGCAGCCATAAAAAATGATGAGTTCATATCCTTTGTAGGGACATGGATGAAACTGGAAAACATCATTCTTAGTAAACTATCGCAAGGACAAAAAACCAAACACCGCATGTTCTCACTCATAGTTGGGAATTGAACAATGAGAACTCATGGACACAGGAAGGGGAACATCACACTCCGGGGACTGTTGTGGGGTGGGGGGAGGGGGAGGGACAGCATTAGGAGATATACCTAATGCTAAATGACGAGCTAATGGGTGCAGCAAAACAACATGGCACATGGATACATATGTAACAAACCTGCACATTGTGCACATGTACCCTAAAACCTAAAGTATAATAATAATAAAAAAAAGAAGAAGAAGAAAAAAAAAGAAATAGATAATTTGAATAATCTTGTGATATGATCTGGATCTGGGTCCCCCCTGAGGCCACAAATCTCAGGTTGAATTTTAATCCCCAATGTTGGAGGTGGGGTCTGGTGGAGGTGATTGGATCATGGGGGTGGATCCTTTATGAATGGCTTAACACCATCCACTTGATGCTGTCCAACAAAAGAGTTATTAAAATGTGTGTTGCAACTCCCCACTGCCTCTTGGCTCAGGTTCTGCCACATAAGATGCCTGCTCCAATTTGCCTTCCACCATGAGTAAAAGATCCCTGAAATCTCCCTCATGGAAGCAGATGCTGCCATGATTCCTGTACAGCGTGCAGAATCATGAACTAATTAAAACTATTTTCCTCATAAATTACCAAGTCTCAGGTATTTCTTTATAGCAATGTAAGAACAGATTAATACACTCTGTATTTATTAAAGCAATTTAACTTTAGTTAATTTGCTTTACTTACACTTAGTGCCACAGAGAAAACTGCAGGCCTTGGTGTCCTCTAATGAATCCTATTAAATATTGCAAAAATATTTACTCAAATCTTTACAAATATTTAAAAGAAGGAAATATATCCCAAATCACTCTATGAAGATACCATGATCCTGATTCCAAAACCAGACATACACATAATTCAAAAAAAGAAAACTACAGATTAATATCCTCTTCATATATATAAGTAAAAACACAGGTATAAAATTTTAGCAAATTAAATTCAACAATACAAAACAAAGAGTAATGCTTCATGATTGAGTGGGGTTTATCCCACAATTTATCTCACAAATGTAAGGCTGATTTAACATTCAAAATCTAGTCCTCTATATTAATAAACTAAAGGATGAAAACCATATAATAATTTCAGTAGATGCAGAAAAAGCAAATGACTGAATTCAGCATCCACTCTTCAGAAAAACTTTAAGAAGAGTAAAACGAGGATAACTTTCTCTAAATATATGTGCCTGGGGGGAGGAAAAAAAACAAAAAACAAAAAAAATCTATGACTAAAATCATATTTAAGCGTGAAATGTTGAATGTGTCTACCACTAAAATACAGGAAAAATACAGGAATGTTCATTTTCACCACTTCTATTCAGTATAATTGTAGAGGTGTTATACAGTACATTCAGGTAAGAAAAATAAAATACTAGCCAATCGTAAATCTAATAAATGGCTTATATCCATAATATGTAAACAAGTCTCACTACCTAATAATAAGGAAGAATGAAAATGGGTGAAAGATTTCTACACTCACTTCCTCAAAGAAGACAAAAAGATTGCAAATAAGCACAGAAAAAATCTTTTTGTTGATGTTGATGCTCAACATCAGTAGGTATTAGGTCTAAGACAAATTAAAACTACAATGAGATACTACTATTGTACATCCGTTAGAAAAACAAAAGCCAAAAACCAATAAAACAAAACTAACAACATCCATTTTTGCAATGATCTAGAGCAACTGAAATTCTCATAGTGGAAATGTGAAATGGTGCAATCATTTTAGAAATCAGTTGGGAAATTTCTGAAAAGTTTTCTCAATTATCTGTAGTTCCAGCTACTTGGCAGGCTGAGGTGCGAGAATCTCGCCAGGTCAAGCCCAGCCTGGGCAATAGTGAGACCTTTTCTAAAACAAATTAAAATAAAATAAAATAAAATAAAATAAAGGCCGCACGCGGTGGCCCACGCCTGTAATCCCAGCACTTTGGGAGGCTGAGGCTGGCGGATCACGAGGTCAGGAGATCGAGACCATCCTGGCTAATACCATGAAACCCAGACTCTACTAAAATACAAAAAAATAAATTAGTCGAGTGTGGTGGCGGGCGTCTGTAGGGTCCCTGTAGTCCCAGCTACTCGGGAGGCTGAGGCAGTAGAATGGCGTGAACCCGGGAGACGGAGTTTGCAGTGAGCAGAGATGGGACTACTGCACCCCAGCTTGGGCAACAGAGCGAGACTCTGTCTAAACTAAACTAAACTAAACTAAACTAAACTAAACTAAACTATAAAATAAAATAAAATAAACCACATAAACCAGCTATTCCACTCCTAGGCATTTACTCCAGAGAAACATATGTCCATGCAAATACTTGTATTTGAGTGTTCACAGCAACTTTGTTTACAAATGTAAACAATCTACATGTCCATCAAAGAATGAAGGAATAAACAAATTGTGGTATATCCATACAATGGAAGTATACTCAGCAATAAAACTAATTTAACTATGAAAACACACAGAAACATGGATAGATATCAAAATAACTATAATGAGTGAAATAAGTCAGATAAAAGATACATATCATATGATCCTATTTATAAATATTCTAGAAACTCAAATGGAAGAACTCAGTTTTGTGGCTGTGTAGGGACTGGGATGGGTGTTGGGCAAGGAGGAAAAGGAGGGAGGGAACAAAAAGGGATATGAATAAATTTGGGGGAGGACAATAAATGTGTTCATTATCTTGATTGTGATCATGGTTCTATTGTTTCATGTATGTCAAAACTTTCAAGGTGCACATATTAAATATGCAGTTTTTAATGTTTCAATTAAATTTCAATAAAGCTGTAAAATACAAAATAAACTAATATAAAACAAAAATCATAAGCATGCAAATATCTAGTGCAACTGATTATGATTATCTGAATAGAGACACAACATTCAGTATACCAAAACACCTCTCTAAATGCTGTGTAAACAGAATTTGGAAGTGTTAGAAAGTGTTCCATAACTGACCTTTCCAGGTTTTTCCAGATGTTTTATATAATGGAGATAATCACGAATAGATCATTATGTTGAAATTTGTTAGAATGAAATAACAGGGAAGAAGGTCTTGATAAGTGATGAGTGTTGCAGACACCAAGAAGAAGTGAATGTGTGAATTAACTCAAATTTCGTATTATAACCATACAGAGGTTATGAAGAAATAAGTAAAAAATATTGCAATGATGACTGAAAATGCCATTTTGTCGCACAATTTTTTTTTACATTTGTAAACAAACCATTTATTGTTTTGGCATGTCATTAATGATTATGTGAAAACTCCTTTGAAATATTCAATACTATTTAAGATATTGTCATTATTTTTTTCAATTGTGTCAGCAACAAAAGATGAACTAGTAATAACTTCTGTTTTTCATTTATTTTTTATATTTAATAAATTGCTAAAATGTTCTAATGTTACAAAGAAATACTTGAAAAACATTTTCTAATATTTACTAAACCAATAATAATCTTTAAATTGCTTTAAATATTACTTTATGCAATGAAATTTTTATGACTATAAATGCAATTGTGCTTCCATTCATCTTAACAGGTCATGTAATATTTTACCTTTAAATGACATTGCAAATGAAATTTAAACGATTACAAAACTTAAAATTCAAGTGGCTATCCAGTTTAGGCTTCTGATTAGTATAATTTTATAATTTCCTTCAATCAGACTAACCAGAGAAATACAGGAACAATGAAATACTTTTCTTAAGTTATGTCTTGGTAGTATTCATTAATATCATTGCACACTTTCATTCCCATTCACCTTAGTGGCAAATCATTATTTATCTTTGAGTGGTATTAAGAATTAATTAAAATATTTTTAAAAGTCCAAATAACCTCACTTGACTGCTGTATTTACATCAAACCTTTCAAATTACTGTGGTACTTATGAATAATAAAAGATATCAAGTTACATAATGTATACTCAAAACTTTTGTTTAAATAAAATTTGATTTAATTATATGTGCTAAAATAATATGTACTATGTTACAATTTTGCTTGTTTGAACAAATGTTATGACAGAAATTTAGAGAAATTCCATAGGGAATTACTGCTGGTTTACACCCAAAGCAATCAATTATATAAAACATGTTAAACAAAAAAATGTGAATGCTTGAAGCAGTGTTTGAAGTTTCTCAATTAAGGCTATAAAATTATATCTTATACTTGATGCCAAAAGTTTTATCTTGTTTTTCATCACGAATATCGCCATTTGCTAAAGCTGTCTATTGCTTCCAAAATGACATATTGCACTGTAAATAAATGTGAAAAATGTGATGTGTTAGACACAAAGAAAATGAGAAGGGAATGGAAATGAAAGGAAAAAAAGCAAGACACGTGAAATTGCACAAAACTTTGAAAATGAGTTTTGTATTACAAAAATCTATTCTCCAATGATAGGATATTCAGCAGAGAATACAAAGTATTGCTCCTAATAAGCTTTTAGTACTACCTGTCGTAGCAGAAACTTTTCCGGTTAATACTGACACCGTAGAAAAGCAATTTGCTTTGTGGAATAAAAACGAATCAGCAGAACCCAGACAGAGAAATCCAATTTTATCCTCAGACAGACACAAAGCTGTATGCCTTCCATTTTAATGACTGACAGCTTCTATTGCTTTGTACAAGAATCATGTAACAAATGAACACAACCACCAGGAGAGGCACAATCAAGCCCAAAAGCACTAGTGTCATCTTCTGTGTGAGCACACCTTGGATTCAAACCCAGAGAAAGCTATTACAAGCTCATGAATTTGTATACTGTGTTTCTATGACAAAATGAGCAATATTATATATTAACCAATGTATCCTTGAAAAATAGCACTGGATTTATGAGGAGGAACTCCTTGATATATTGCATTGAGGAAGCCCTCAGATTCCCGTAGGCCTGAAGGTTAAGTAATTTTTTTCTATGGGACAAAATAAAAATATTGAGAGGGTTGTGTGTGGAGAGAAAAAATGGAGGTTGAATAAAAAGACAGCAGAGTACAATTGCCTGTTTTGTTACTCTTTCTGAATGTGCAGTTCTTCAGTAAAATTATTAAGTTCAAGAAATATTTCATGAATGTGTTCATGTGGAAGCCTATGAAAGAACTAAATTTTGTGATCTGAGGAAGCATCTGGACCAGAAAAAGGAGAGCAAATGCAGACCAGAGAAGAAAGGCAGAGAGATCAAGACAAGGAAGGCAATGGCAGATAGAATAAGCAATGTGTAGAAATTGAGGGAATGGCTCAAAACATAAGAAATTGGAATTGAGGGTTAGGCCAAATTTATACCCTGTGGATCTTTTTTTAGAGCTACCTAAAGTGACCACTGTAAACTAAATTACATTTCTATATCTAATAATTTAATTTGTGATTTAATTTCATTTGCTGTTATGGTTTTGACTTCCTTAAACTGAAAAATGTAATCACCAGCTTGTGCACATGTGAAATTAATTTTGTCACAGAGGCAATTAGTTAATTGAAAACTGGAAAGCAGTTTGGAAAAGAGATATCCTTCAAAAGCATTATTTAATTTAATATTTATATTAATGAGATGAGAGCAATTAAAGTACTATATTACATTTTTGTTTTGAAGTGACTAGATACACATCTATTGTGAAACTTGAATTTCTTTCTTATTCCAAAGCAAGATGAAGGCTAAGTGCATTTGTTTTCAGCTCATGGTTTCATTTTTCAGTACATGCCATGCTTAGTTTTCCTCTTTGCAGGGTTCTTAAGCCTTTTCCAGTAAAAGTCCAATTTTTAATATAATTAAAATCTTAAGCCAAAGGAATGAAAATGAGAACATTATTTTTTAGAGTCCAATGTCAGGTTTACTAATAGGGCCTCAGAATTAGTAAATAAAACCAACAAAAATTGGATCCCTTGGGAGTGTTTCCAAAGCCCATTAACTACTCATGACTCAATGTTGATACTGAGGTCAGTGATTATCACTAGGTACTGATAGGCAGAATTTTTTTTTAAAGAATCTCTTATTACTCTTCTCTCTCTATATGTGTGTGTGTGTGCGTGCCTGTGTATGTATGTATATGTACTTTATGTGCATATGATTAAATATATAGTTTCTGATAAAATTTAGGGAATATAGTTAATCATAAACAAAATATCTTTATAAAGCTGATAATATTATTATTTGTCTTGAATTTAATACAAAGGCACTACAATATTTTGGTCTAATTAAACTAATTAGACTGTAGTCTGCGGTATCATATTTGAATAACAATATTAGTTATTTTGAATGTATTTATTATTGTAGTGTTACTAACAAGTTCATTAGCTACATATGCTGTTGAATACTTATAAAGGGAATTGTTTCTATAGTTAGTGTAGTTTTAAGCTGGCATTTTGCATTTATTTAAAGGTGAGGATATAGTCTCAGTAAAAGCAAGCTTGCTGTAAAATTTTAAAACTCTATATTCTAGGTCATTTTTTCCTCCTTTTTATTTATTACTTTTGGATTTGGTTATTTTTGACTTGATACTTCCTTTCTCACTCCAGCGTATAACCAGTAGATTTTGGAGTCAAAGTACTGTGTTTGAATACAATCCCTTTTGACCTACCAGGTAGGGGTCTCAGTAAAATTGCTTAAAATCCCATAGCCTATTTGCTCATTTATTCAAATGCGATGATAGATAAAAATCTCACTAAAAGAACAAGGCATGTAGTATGCATATGAACATGGTCATCATCAACATATCACCAATAACACTGTTATTATTAATTAATAATGTCATCATTGGTTTGCTCCAATTATAGATTAACATTATGTCTATATGTCTGTTTTAATATTATTCGTCATTTAGTTTGTGGCTAAAATCTTTATTATTGTCTTTATTATTATTGATTTGTACCTACCTACTGATAATATATTTCAGGATTATTCAAAAAAATACTAGGAATTCTTCAATGGTACTTTTATTGTGTCAGAAATAATCTTTATATTTTGCCTTAATAAATGTAAATTTATAATATCAATGTGAGTATAAACATAACCACAAGTTAGTCAAAGGAAGATAGGTCATAAATGGTTCAGATAACATGGTTATTGGCTATGATTAAGTGTCAATAGAGTTGGGAAGAAAAGGCCAACAGCACAAACAGAAATGTAGGCCTCTGGTTAACTGAATATTTAAGATAAGTTGATAGGACCAATACATTTGTTCAAGTTTATATTATACCCTTACATGCCATATCATGAACATTTTAGACCTGCTTGGCTTACTTTATCTATCCTCTGGGCTCTATGGTTATTGAAGAGAGGAATTTTTCTCCAATCATGCCAAAATTTGTTCCATTAAGGTTATGCATTAAATCTCAAAGTTTTATAAGCATTTGTTCTCTGACTCTTTTGATGAATTACTTCTTCTTAAATGAAAGGAACTCCAGATAGTTTTCATGAGTTCATGGGATCTGATGCACTAATCACTTTTGGCCCCATTTTATTAACATTTTAAAATTTCCTGGCCCTGGACTGTAAACTGCATACTACGGGTTTTCCTTATTCTCTTTTGCTTCTAGAAAACGGAATGTTTAGATAACATCTTACGTAAGTAAATACTATCTACCCGACAAACTTAAAACTATAGAAAATATGCAAGTATGCAGGAAAAAAAACAAAATTTAAAAATCTGAAAAGCATTAAAAATTCAGAAACTAAAAGTACAAATATTATAAAATCATAAAGTGATTATAGTGTGATTAATAGACACAATTTAACAAGTTAATTTTGTTGATTTCCAGTATTTAAAGTTTTAGAATCCATAACTAATAATGAACAAAGGAAACTCCACTAGAGAGAGTTTCACCAAAGCAACTGAAATCTCAGCTAATAGAAAACTAGAAATAATTGTCACATTTTTACTGAATGTATCATAATGTAATTATTAATATTCTAAAAATATACCATGCTCAAATTTGTAAGAAGCATTGGGTCACAAAAAGTAATTTAAATGTCTATAACAAAGCAAATCTCAAAAGAGAAAATAAGGCATTTTAATATTAAAAGTACACAGTATCACAATTAATTTACAACATTGAAAATTTCTTTGAATTACTATTCAGCCACAAAAGAATTAACATATTTTTGAAATTAACCTGTCATTCAGACATTATCTTCATCTATAACTATTTGCCCAATGAGCAGGGATGCACTTTTCTACTTTGCTACTAAAAATATGGTTTTATTTGCACATCAATGTGCCAGACAAAAGGTATAAAGCATAAGTGGTCTAGCCCAATTCTGATTGGATTTGATTTTCTAGTCCTTTGGTCATATGATTCAGTTCTGGCAAATAAGTAATAAGAAAGTACTAGTGGTCTTCTGGAAAGATATTTCCTCTCTGGCCAAAGGAAAAAGACATATTAAGAAGTCACTTTCACCTGGTTATGCTTTGTACCTTCTGTCTTTGCATAGGAGTTGTGTAAAGAAATAAAACCTGGGGATTTTGCAGCCACCTGTAAGCTATCAGGGAATGTTTAAGAGAATGGGTAGAGAATTATCTTTCTGTGTTGGGTTTATTTCACTTAATGTAATATCCTCTGGGTTCATCCATGTTGCTGCAAATAAAAGAATTTCATTTTAAGGCTGAATAGTATTTCATTATTTGTGTGTGTGTATATATATATATTATATATAATATTTTCTTTATCCAGTCATTAATTGATGAACAACAGGTGGATTCCATATCTTGGCTATTGTAAATAATGCAGCAATAAACATGAGAGTGAAAATAGCTTTTTAAAATACTAATTTAATTTTTTAAATATATATCCAATAGTGGGGCTTCCAGACCTTATGCTAGTTCTACTTTTGATTTTTTTGAGGAATCTCCATACTGTTTTCCATATGGCTATACTATAGCTCCACAATGTGCAAGAATTCTCTCCACATCCTCACCAGCACTTGTTATCATTCACCTTTTTAATAATAGGCATTCTAAGAAATGCGAGGTGATAGCTCATTGTGTTGAATCATAGAAGAAGAGAGTAGAAGTAGAGAGTAGAATGATGGTTATCAGGGGCTTAGGGTAGGGTTGGGGAAGATATTGGTCAAAAGGTGAAAGACGTCAGTTAGGAGAAATACGTTCAAGAGATATATTATACAACACAGTTACTATAATAAACAACAATGTTGTTATTGAAAATTACCAAGAGACAGGGGCTACAAAATGGTTAACTAGAGACATTGCCTCCTCTGAAAAGAGAATCAAAGTAGCAAGTAGATAATCACGCTCAGAATAGATTGTTTAAGAGAGAACACTGGAATTCAACAGAGAAGTGGAATTCAACCTTTTAAACATGGAAAGAGAGAGAAGTAAAGCAGCTTAAGGGCCTAGAAAAACTCCCCAAAGTGAGAAAACGTTAAGAGAGTGACTGCCAGTGGCCCATATTCCGACTACAGACTCCTGTATCTTGGCTACAGAAAAGCCCTTAGACCCTTGGCAGGCCCAAAGACTAACACGGAGATCTGTCTGGAGAATGTGCAGAGGCATCGTTCCAGAGAAGGAGCTCATGCTCGGTCCCACATATCCCCTGCAAGCCTTAAGCAGTTACAGCAATGATGTCATATTGAAAGCCCAGTCCCCACCAGACCGCATCTTGCCTGGGGGCCCAATAGCCCTGCATCTCCACATCTCTGGACCCCAGTGGAAATTTGCTGCCCTCAGACACTTGCCACTGGTAGCTGCTGCCGCCAGGGCTGAACCATGAGCTATTTTCAAAGATTCCACTACCCTGATCATCAAAGCTGCCACACAGTTTCACTTGTTCCAAAGACAAGCCTTTCCTGCGGAAGCCACCACTGGCCAAGGGGCCAAACTATTAGCAAAGTGCACAATCCCCAGCTGCCTGCATGGGGCTGCTCTCACTAAACACAACCCCACCCTCTGCAGTACCAGGCTTGCAGCATAGCTGCTGCTAACACTATCCAAGCATTCTACTGTGAGCTTTGGGATTACTCCACACTTGCCTACCACAGTCAAAGAATGAGTATGAGTCTGCCCAACCCAGCTTCACCATCTCCTATAGTGCCTAAACAGCCATGAGAGTGTGTTGGGACCACCCAATCCAGTCCACCACTGTTGGTACCTAAACACTCCTCCCATGGCTTGAGGTTAGATCCATGCAATCTGCTGCTACTGTCACAGCTGGCACCTACCTGCACATGCCAACCTTGGGCCTGCAAACTAGCCCATTCAGTCAGTCACAGCCATTGTGAACACCAGCATGAACTGCTTGAGAGTCAGAGGTTTGTCTCACTGCTGCTATTGCCATCAACCATGCCATGCTTCCTGCCCAGAAGCCTGAAAAACTGCTTTTCTGCCCAGCTACCACTGATACTACCAGCACTGACTAAGCTCCCTGAGGCTTAAGAATAGGTCCATCTGGACCTACTAACTCCCGTGACAGCATACACCACCCTGAAACCCAAGGTTAGGCACACGCAGCTCACTGTTGCTATCACTGGGGCCTTAGAACAAACACATCTTGTGCCCTCATTCCAAGCAAAATTTCACTATAGCCTCCACTAACAACTGTACCATAAAACACTTAAGAAATGACAGCCACAAATGACACTGTTCACAGACAAAGAAATCACACAGAGACTATGCTGTTGCATGCACCAAGAATCAAAACCAAAGTGCTCTATCCAAACAACATACCTCTTCAGAAAAAGTCTTCTTATATAAAATAAATTCAAAAAATTGGAAGAAGTGACTGTTATACCAGACTGTTACATCAGAAAAACAACTGAGGATATTTACCAAAAGAGATAAATACAAAACTTAATCAAGCAGAAATTCTGGAGCTGGAGAATTCATTAACTAAAATTCAAAATAATTAGTTAACATTATAAATTAATCAATAATATTATTTACTTACTATTAATCAATTTAATACAATTAGCTAAAATTCTAAAGTTTTAACAATAGATAAGATCAAGCAGAAAAAAAATATTCAGAACTAGAAGACAGGTCTCTTGAAATAAACACAGTCAGATAACAATTTTAATATAGAACAAAAAATAATAAACCTATATTACATATGGGACACCAAAAAGTGACAAAATATTCAAATTTTTGGCATCCCAGAAGGTAAAGGGAAAAGAAAAGGAATAGAAAACCTATTAACAAAATAATAACTAAAAATATCTCAAATCTAGCAAGAGGTGTAGACATCCAGATATGGGAAGCTGAGAGATCCCCAAACAGTTCCAATGCAAAAATGCCTTCTCCATGCCACATTATAGTCAAACTGTCCAAAGTCAGCCGGTCGTGGTGGCTCACTCCTGTAATCCCAGCACTTTGTGAGGCTGAGGCAGGCGGATCACAAGGTCGGGAGATCAAGACCATCCTGGCTTAACACGGTGAAACCCCGTCTCTACTAAACAAAATACAAAAAATTAGCCGGGTGTGGTGGCGGGCGCCTGTAGTCCCAGCTACTCGAAAGGCTGAGGCAGAATGGCGTGAACGCGGGAGGCGGAGCTTGCAGTGAGCCGAGATCGCACCACTGCACTCCAGCCTGGGCGTCAGAGCGAGACTCCGTCTCAGAACAAACAAACAAACAGAAAACAAACAAACAAATAAAAAACAAGAAAACTGTCCAAAGTCAAAGACAAAGAGAGAATTCTAAAAACAGCAAGAGAAAGCCTCTAGTCACTTATAAGGAAACTTACATCAGACTAACAGTAGATGGGTCAGCAGAAATCTTACAGGCCAAGAGAGAATGGAATGATATATTCAAAGTGCTGAAAGAAAAAAAAACCTGCCCCTCATGGGTACTAATACCAGCAAAGTTATCCTTCATTAATGAAGTAGAAAGCTGAGGGAATTCATCATTACTAGACTGGCACGACAAGAAATACCTCAGCAACTTTTATACCTAGAAGCGAAAAAACACATTTATCATCATAAAAGCACAAAAGTGCAGAACCCTTTGGTAGAGTACATACACATAATTGAGGAAGAGAAATAACTCAAATGTTATGACTACAGAAAACCACCAAACCACAATGATAAACAATAAGGGAGAATAAATCAAAGAAAGGATATACCAAAAAAAACCCAGAAATTAACTCATATAATGATAGAAATAAGCCCTCACATATCAATAATAATCTTGAATGCAAATGAATTAAACTTTCAAAATATATAGACTCTATAGACTGGGCTGAATTGATTTTTAAAAATGGCCCAACTGTAAGCTTCCTGTAGTAAACTTATCTCACCAGTAAAATACACATGGACTGAAAGTAAAGGGATGGAAGAAGGTATTCCATACAAACACAAACCAAATGCAAACAGGAGCAACTATATGTATATCATATAAAACATAATTTAACTCAAAAACAGTATAAAGAAAAAAAGCCATTATATATTGACAAAGGGATCAATTCAGCAAGAGGATGTAACAATTCTAAACATATATTCACCCAACACCAAAGCACCCACATATACATATATATTATATATAATATATATGTACATATATATTTACATCTAAAAGGAGAGATAGATTCTAGTACAATAATAGTTGGGATTTCAACACCCCACTGTCAGCATTAGACAGATTATCTTGATAGAAAATTCACAAAGAAAAAATGAATTTAAACTTTACATTGGATCAAAAGGACCTAACAGATACTTACAGAACATTTCAGCCAAGAGCTACAGAGCACACATTCTTCTTATAAGCATATGAAACATTCTCCAGAATAGACCATATTTTAGGAAACAAAACAAGTCTCAACAAATTTAAGAAAATCAAAATCATATAAAGTATTTTCTCAGACCACAATAGAATAAAACTAGAAATCAATAACAAAGGAAACTTTGGAAACTGCACAAATACGTGGAAATCAAACCACATGCTCCTTAATAACCATCGGATCAAAAAATAAGGAAAAAATAAAACAATTTCTTGAAACATGAAAATTGCAATACAACATATCAAAACATAGGGAATACAACGAAAGCAGCGCTAAAGAGGTAGTTCACAGCAGTAAATGACTACATCAAAGAACTATGATTGGGATCTAAATCCAGTAAGAAAGGGCCCACAAATGGCTTAGATACGATTTCATGAGTTTTGTATTTTACATTTATTATTGCTTGGTTGAATATAACATATGCTTATGTATTTTTTTCCATAAAAGTTGTGTTTTTCTTGCCCATGTATAAGAATACCTTTATCCTCCCTCCACATATTACAAATAGTTTTGTTAGAATAAAATTATTGAATCCTGCTTTTCTTTACTAAAAAAGTAGAAAGATTTCAAATAAACAATCTAATGATGCACATCAAAAAACTAGAATAGCAGGGAAAAAAGCAAATATAAAATTAGTGGAATGAAAGAAACAAAGATCAGAGCAGACCTAAATGAAATAGAGACTAAAAAGTAACATAAGGGATCAATGAAACAAAAAGTTGGTTTTTCAGAGATAAAGAAAATCAAGAAACTGTTAGACTAACCAAGGAAAAAAGAGAAGATTCAAAGAAACTAAATTCGAAATGAAAAAGGAGAAATTACAACTGATGCCACAGAAATGTCAATAACTATCAGAAACTATTATGAACAACTCTATGCTAACAAACAGGAAACTCTAGAGGAAATGGATAAATTCCTGGACACATAAAACCTATCAAGATTTAATCAGGAAGAAATAGAAAACCTGGAGAGACCAATAATGAATAATAACAGCGAATCAGTAATAAAAGGTTTTCAATAAAGAAAAGTTCAGGATCAGATATCTCCACTCCTGGATTCTACCAAACTTTCAAAGAAAAACTAATGTCAGCTTTTCTAAGAATATTCTGAAAAGTTGAAGAAGAAAAAATACTCCCTAACTCATTATGTGAGGCCAGGGTTACTCTGATAGCAAACTCAGCAAGGATGCAACAACAAAAACAATAACAACAACAACAACAAAACTACAGGTTAATATCCTTGAAAAAAATAGATACAAAAATCCTCAATGAAATAATAGTAAAACGAATCCAACAACATATAAAAAAGATAATACACCACAATCAACCAGGATTTATTTCAGGGATGCAGCGATGGCTGAACATATGCCAATAAATAGATGTGATGCATCACCTCAACAGAATGAAGGACAAAATGTATATGATGATCTCACTAGATGCAGAAAAAGCATTCAATAAAATTCTACACCCCTTCATGATAAAAAAACTCTCAAAAATGAGGCATAAAGAGAACATATCTCGACATAATAAAGACCATATATGACAAATAAACAGATAATATTATACTGAATGGGGAAAAGTTGAAAGTCTTTCTTCTAAGAACTAGAACAAGACAAGAATGCCTATTTTCACTACTCGTATTTAACATGGTACTGGCAGTCCTAGTCCAAGCAATCAGTTAATAGGAAAAGAATAAAATTCATACAGATTGGAAAAAAGCAAGTCTAACTGTCCCTTTCTGCAAATGATACGATCTGCAATCTGGAAAAACCTATAGCCTCCACCAAAAAATGCTTAGGTCACATAAATAAATTCAATAAAGTAACAGGATGCAAAATCAACATAAAATAGCAGTAGCATTTATATACAGAAGTAACAGAGGATCTGAGAAAGGAGTCATAAAGACAATCCCAGTTACAATAGTTATGAAAAATTTAAATACTTAGAAATAAATTTAACCAAAGAGGTAAAAGGCTTCTACAATGAAAACTACAAAACGCTAATGAAAGAAATTGATGAGGACACAAATAAATGGGAAGACATCCCATGTTCATGAACTGGAGGAATAAACATCATTAAAATGTCCATACTGCCCAAAGCAATCCACAGATTTAATGCAATCCCTATCAAAATACCAATGTAATTTTTCACCGAAATAGAAGAAACAGCCCGAAAGTTCTATATATACCTAAAAACCCAATAGTCTCTGCTCAAAGGCTTCTAGAAGTCACAAACAACTTCAGCAAAGTTTTAGGGCACAAAATCAATATACAAAAGTCAGTAGCATTTCTAATACCACCAATAATGCCCAAGTCAAGGGCCAAATCAAGAATGCAATCTCCTTCACAATAGCCCCCAAAATAATAAAATATCTAGGAATATAGCTAATCAAGAGAGGTTAAAGATCTCTACAATGAGAATTACAAAACACCGGTGAAAGAAATAAAAAATGACACAAACAAATGGAAAACACTCCATGCTCATGTATTGGAAGAGTCAATATTGCTAAAATGTCCATGCTGCCTAAAGCAATTTATAGGTTCAATGCTATTCCTGTCAAACTACCAAAGACATTCTAAACATATTTAGAAAAACCTATTCTAAAATTCAGATGGAACCACAAAAGAGCCCAAATAGCCAAAACAATCCTCAGCAAATGTAATCAAGCTGTAGGCATTATGCTACCTAACTTCAAAGTATATTACAAGGCCATAGTAACAAAATAATGTAATATTGGTACAAAACAGACACACAGACTGATGGAATGTAATAGAGAACCCAGAAATAAATTCACATATTTATAGCCAACTGGTTTTAGACAAAGGTGCCAAGAACATACATTGGGGATAGGATACCTTTTGCAATAAATGGTTCTGGGAAAATTAGATATAAATATGCAGAAGAACAAAACTGATCTTTATCTCTCACCATATCCAAAAATTCACACAATATTGATTAAAGGCTTATGTATAAGATCTGAAACTATAAAACTACTAGAAGAAAAGAGAGAAAACGCTCAAGGACATTGGTCTATGCAAATATTTTATAGCTAAGACCTCAAAAGTACAGGCAACAAAAACAAAAATAGACAAGTGGAACTTAACCTAAATAGCTTCTGCACAGCAAAGGAAACAAGCAAAAGTGAAAAGACAACATGATGAATGACAGAAAATATTTTTAAACTATTCATCCAACAAGGAACTGACATCCAGAATATAAAAGGAACTCAAATGACTCAACAGTAAAAGAAACAAATAAATGAATAGAAAATTATCAAAAGAAGACACACACATGGCCAATGGGTATATGAAAAATGCTCAATATCACTAATCATCAGTGAAATGCAAATTAAAACCATAACGAAATATCATCTTACCTCAGTTAGAATGGCTGTTAATAAAAAGACAAAAAATAACAGATGCTTGCAAGAATGCAGAGAAAAGGGAAGTTTTATACACTATTGATGAGAATCTTAATTGTTAAAGCCACTATGGAAAGCAGTATGCAGATTTTTCAGTAAGTCAGAAATAGAATACGATCCAACATCTCATACTGGGTGTTTTACCAAAGGAAAAGAAATCAGTATGTCAAAGATATAATTATACTCCCATGTTTATTACAGCACTAGTCACAATAGCAAAGATATGGAATCAGTTGAAGTGTCTGTCAACAGACAAATAGGTGAAGAAAATATGGTATATGTACACAGTATGAAATACTATTTAATCATAACAAAAAATGAAATCATGGAATTTGCAACAACATGGATGAAACTGGAGATCATTATACTAAGTAAAATAAGCCAATCATGGAAAGATAAACATTTCATATTCTCACTCATTTCTGGGAGCTAAAAGCTTTAATCTCAAGGAGGTAGAGAGTAGAATGATAGACACCAGAGGCTGGGAAGGATGTGTGGGGTGGGAGGAGCAAATGAAGAAAGAGGTTGGTTAATAGGTACACGTTAGATAGAAGAAATAAGTTTCAATGTCTGAATGCAGAGTAGCATGACTAAAGTTAAAAATAACATGTATATTTTAAAATATCAAGAAGAGAAGACTTGAAATGTTGCTAATACATAAAAAATAATAAGTACTCGAGATGATGGACTCCTAAAATACCCTGATTTGATAATTATCTAGTCGATGTACATAATCAAGTATCACATGTAACCTATAAATGTGTACTAAAATTATATATCAATAAAAAATAAGAAAATTTCTGAGTCTTCTGAGTGTTGTCATCCCCCCAAAAAATGCACATGAAATAATGTATATGTTAACTAGATTTAGCCATTCCACAATGCATACAGATTTTAAAACATTATGTTGCACATGATAAATACAAATGTTTTTGACAATTTAAAAAATAAAATAAATGTGAGCTGGGAAGGGAAATGAAGAGAATTATTGAGAACATAACACAGGCCTAACTTTACTAAGTCACTAGGCTGCCTTCCTTTAGATGACTTTTTATATAAGATTATAAAATATGTATACATTTATTGTCTTAAGAATAAAACATACATTATGAGGTGAAGGAAAAACCTAGGGACCACCTAATTATCCAGCAATATGTGCTTTAACACAATAAAAATGAATACTATTTCATTAAAATCAAGTTTTTGAAATAATAGAAATGTGCTCATAATTGTGTGTTAAGTGAAAAAATACAGGATGTTTAGTTTTATGGAAATAATACTCTAAGCATATGAAAAACATAGAAAAAAGTCAGAAAGGAAATATGGCGATAGGTAGTGACTTATGGATTACTTTTTCTCAGCTTCTTTTATTCTTATAATTCACAGTATTTTCTTGATGAGTTTATGTTATATTCTATAATCAAAAAAATAGAGCAAAGGTCATTGCTGTTGGTGTTCTTTATTGTTGAAGCATTTGTCTTTCCACATACAAGTGGGAATTTCTAAGATATTTCAATATATTATAATACTTGATAATTGTAATAGTGCACTGCAGTTGCTAAGAAAAATATCAATCATGTTTGGAATTATTTTTGTAAGACAGCAGAAAAAATATCTTCTTTTATAAAACTATTAGGCCAAGTTGCTGTTTAAAATATGTATTAATAGAGATATTGATGTATATGGACAACTTATTTTGTCTATGGTTATTAAATAGTGTTGTTATTTTATAATAAAGCCTCTGGGAAACATGGAGTTAAGAAGTAGGATGAATAGACATACTCTAAATAAATATTATTCAGCCTTATAAAAATTATAATTTTACTTAAAAATATTATAACTGAGTTTAGCTGTTTCTATAATTTTTTAAACATAATCTGTTATTTTATAAGTATTTTTATAGATATTTAATATGTAGTTTATGTTCCATAGCACAGTATTATTCACTGTTTAGATCAGAGCATAACTTTTTAAGATTTTAGTCACCATTTGGAGGAAAGGCATTAGCGCACTTGATATTTAAAAGTGCGCCAACTCTGAAAGTGAGATGCTCTGGGGGAGTATTAAATGTTCTATACTCTACAAGAAGTTGACATCATCTTGGGGATGTTGCCAGCAGATATTTGAAGTGTCAAACACTAAATAATTTTAGTGTCTGCTGACAGTCTCTGATTTCTCTTATTCAGGCAAGGGAATGAAAGACTATAAAGAGAACATACTGTTTAGAGTTTCAAAACTGCTTTTTTGATATAGTAAATCTTTAGGATGGCTAATACTATTTTATTTACTAAAGATATTCCAGAACACATACAAATGCCTCTAAAATTCAATCTCTAACTATTAGCTTGTAATCTTAACATTTCACAGGCAAATTTTGAACTGAAACCAATCTTTAGAGGTCATCCAATCTCAAATTCTATTTTACAAGTAAAGACATTGAAACAAACATTCTTAGTGATTTGTCAAAAAACTTTGTATGTCCTGGTCTAATAATCTTTGTAATATATCACAATTATAAAGTTTGGTGATATTTTAATATTTTTATTGGAACTTATTTTTTCCCACTTTATTAGAAACCAAAAAAAAGCAACCAAAAACCAATGGTGAAATCTTAATAATATTCACAATGTAATTGTCTTATTATTCTACCTGTATGTATCCTTGTTATAGGAAAAGATTAAATTTTGACACAGTCTCAGCTTATTTTGAAGTTCACTGAATGGAATGGAATGCTTAGATATTGACTTTCATTTTATTTCAAAGAGTAATTTATCTCTTGTTTAACTTAAATATTTTTCCTTTGTTTACGTGTTTCTGAGTTTGTATATTCAATGTCTTTTAAATATGGAAGACATAAAAACAGAAAAGGAAGACAAGTCACTATCATTTTAGAGAATGAACTTGTTATTGTTTTTGTGTATCTTGTCTTATGCAAGGCTGAATTGTAACTTTATTTTAATAACTGTGTTGCAAGACATTTTAATTGTTTGCAGTAGTATTATATCTTCTTTCAGGTTCTTAATTGATTAGAGGGAACCGTATATAATTTTATGTAAAAGAAGACACTGAACGGGAAGAAGAAAAATATGCTAGAATAGCAACCACAGTTAAGTAGAGTCTTCTTTGAAAAATCTGTAAAGATAAGGATGCGTATTTTCTGATTTGTTTCATGAGACATATTAGCAATTCATATCTCAAAACAATATTACATATAATATTAGTGAAGACTTTTTTTACTCAGGACAATAATAGAATATATAATTAATTATAAAAAGCAAACATTAATTTGTGTCATGTGGTCAAAAGACATGGTCAAATGACTAGATTTTCAGACAATATTTTACCATTTATAGATGTAACATCATGGTTTGATTTATTTTTCTATATGTGAATAAATATTTGAAGTTACTTCTTAAGTCAAAGTGGTTAGAATAGCACTTGGGTCTTGAAATATTCAAGAATTTGACTTTTATGAACATTTATGTAAATGCATTTGTATAATTCTACATTGATTTAAGCTTTGATTCTTTGTCAGATTGACGTTCTCAGATTTCCGTCTTAAAGTTTTAAACTAAATTATCTTGTTACATATTTTACAATTTCTAAATCTATTTAAAATGAAACACTAAAGGATTGGTGGACAAATATTTTTCAAAGTAATATTTTGTCACATGAAATATTAGTACAATATCAAATGGAGCCCCAAATCTCTCATCAGCAAATGAATCTGTCTGTGCTGTGTTTATTTCATTACACTGTTATAATTTCAGAAGACTCCTACAGGAATGGCCCCCAAGGGTATAATACAAATCACACACATGAACACACACTCTTGAAAATATAGCAAATTTTTATTTATATCATGATCGAAATAAGGCTTATTTCTCTGTAGATTAACATAAGACTTTCCATCACATTTTGAAAATAGTTGTTTTTAGAACTTTACTCATTAAATTTCCATTTTTTATTTCTAGCTTTCTGTCTACTTTTCATTACTCTTTAATGCCAATGATAAACTTTTATTAGTAAATAAATGCTTTGCACTTGAATTAATAATGTATTATTTTTCTGTTGTTCAATGAGTACAAAATTCAGTTATGATAGAGAAATAAGTTACAGAGATCTGCAACGTAATATAATGCCTGTAGTTAACAATATGATGTTATGTACTTCAAAATTTGTTAAGAGGGTAGATCTCATGTTAAGTGTTCTTACAATAAAAACAATACAAAAACAAAGGGACACAGAGAAACTTTGGAAAGAGTTCATCATGCCTATTATCTTGACTATGGTGATGTCATCATAGGTATCTCTGTCCAAACCCATCAAATTGTATACAGTAAATATGGGCAGTTCTTTTTACATAAATTATACCTGAATGTAGCTGTTAGTGAAAGAATTATGTCTTTATCCTTCACATTTTCTTGGTTAATATCTTACTATGCCATTGGAATTATAATTAACTAAGGCTAAAATATGTCTAAAGCCAAGTATTTACTACATGTGAACTCTTTGAACTTGGTAGGTTTTGCAGCAGTAAGAAATAATCCCCCAATATCAGTGGCTTACAAAGAAAAGATTTTCACTTGAGGGCAGTAGAAGTTTGCCCCCCACTGCTTCTTCAAAATCCAGTGCTCCACTATCTAGGTCATTGCCATATGTTGTATCAGATAGGGGATTGTGCGTAAACGTAACATATCACATCACTGATGTTTTTTAGCCAAAGAAAATACTTTAGCCAAGACTGAATTCAAAAGGACAGGTATGCATAATCATATGACAGAAGACAATCATCATAATCATATGACATAAGACAATATCATAATTATATGACATAAGAAAATATCATAATTATGTAACAAAAGACAATCATCAGTGTCTTCTATGTATATATTTGTAAAGAAAACAAAGTGATTTCTCAGAAAAAAATAAGGAATTTAGAGTTAGCACAGTGTTTTTAAATTACACTTCAGCAGAATGTTGAAAAATCTGGACAATCAAAAGCAACAATCAAAAAAGTATAAATACTTATGTCTTTTATTAACTTTGTGAGTCTTTGAGAAATTTATTCAACATCTCTAAAACTCAGTTTCCATCTCTGAAAAATATGCTAGTAATTCATTGTCTCATGGAATGATTATAAAAGTTAAATATGATGATCTATGAAAAACACATAAAACATAGTAATTTATGAGTTGTAACATAATGCTAATATACAGCAAGTGCTAAAATGACAATTATTGTTATTTAATTACCATTATTATAATAATTAATGAAATTCATCAGAAATTAACCAAGGAATATGTAGTGAATTTAGAGTTAGTTCATAGGTAGAATTATTCAGGGCCGCAGCATGTAAATTGGGCAGTTTAATTCAATCAATTATTTTTTAGCTCTTCTTATGTGGAGTACAGTGTGTTAGATAAAGAGAATACAAAGATAAGCAAGATTTGGAGCTATTCATAATCTCAAGTATAATTTTGACGCAACATGGTCAAGTGTTATGCTGATGACTTATGTAAAAGGTAAAATAAGAGCATGACGGTAAAGTATCCAACCTGACTACGTCATCAGAGGATTTATAAACTGAGAAAAACAGCAAAACATTAGGCAGAAGATCATGGACAGATGGATGTATCTGTGGTTATTTGTGTGTGTGTGTGTATAATTCTTTTTCTTCAAATCTGCAGATAGTGTGACATATTAGTCCATTCTTAACCCGCAATAAAGAAATACCTGGGACTGGGTAATTTATAAAGAAAACAGGGTTTAACTGGCTCATAGTTCTTCAGGCTTTACAGGTAGCATGGCTGGGAGGCCTCAGGAAACTTTCAATCATGGCTGAAGGTAAAGGGGAAGCAAGTATCTCTTACAAGGCTGGAGCAGGAGGAAGAGAGAAAAGTTGGAGGAGCTACACACTTTTAAGCAGATTTAATGAGAACCCACTCACTATCACAAGAACAGCAAGAGGGAAATCTGCCCCATGTTCCAATCACCTCCCATCAGGCCCCTCCTCCAAAGTTTTTTTTTTTTAGGGGGGTGGGGTGAGGACACAATTATAAACCATATAATTACACTCCTGGCCCCTCCCAAATCTCATGTCCTTCTCACATGGACAATAATCCCTTCTTGAGAGTCCCCCAAGTCTTAACTCATCCCTGCATTAACTCAAAAGTCTACAGTCCAAAGTCTCATATGAGACAAGGCAAGTCCTTTACGCATTATGTGCTTGTAAAATAAAAAAACATGTTAATTACTTCCAAGATAAAATGGGGAAACAGGCACTGGGTAAATATTCCCACTCTAAAAAGGAAAAATCAGCCAACAAAGAGGGTGTACAGACCCTGTGCAAGTCTGAAACCCAGAGGCAGTCATTCAATTTCAAAGCTCCAAAATGATCTCCTTTGACTCCCTGTTTCACATTGAGGCCACATTGTTGCAAAGCGTGGGCTCCCAAGACAGGTAGCTCCACCCCTGTGGCTCTGCAGGGCTCACCTCCCATGACTGCTCTCAAGGGCTTGCATTGAGTGCCTGCAGCTTTTCCAGGTGCACTGTGCAAGCTGTCGGTGGATCTACCATTCTGGGGCCTGGAGAACTGTAGCCCTATTCTCATAGCTCCACTAGGCAGTATCCCAGTGGGGATTCTGTGGAGCTGTAACCTCATATTTCCCCTCCACACTGCCCTAGTAGAGGTTCTCCATGAGGGCTCTGCCCCTGCAGCAGACTTCTGCCTGGAAATCCAGGTGTTTCCATATGTCCTCTGAAATCTAGGTGGAGCCTCTCAAGCCTTTCTTCTTGCCCTCTGCACACCCACAGGCTTAACACCATGTGGAGGCCACCAATGCTTATGGTTTTCACCCTCTGGAGCAGCAACCTGAGACATATCCAGGGTCTGTTTAGCCACAACTGGAGCTGGAGCAGCTGAGACGCAGGGAGCAGTGTCCTAAGGGGAAGGAAAATGCATGGAAGTGGGGCCCTGGGTCTGGCCCATGAAACAATCCTTCCCACCTAGGCCTTGAGGCCTGTGATGGGAAAGGCTGCTATGATGGTCTCTAAAATGCCTTTGAGGCATTTTCCCCATTGTCTTGGCTATTACCATTTGACTTCTCTTTACTTATGCAAGTTTCTGTATAGGCTTGAGTTCCTCCCCAGAAAAGAGTTTTTTCTTTTCTAACTCATGATCATGCTGCAAATTTTATGCTCTGCTTCCCTTTTAAATAAAAATTCCAGTTTAAGTCATCTGTTGGCCCATGCATGTGAGCATACACCATTTATAGCATCCACACCACATCCAGAATTCGTTGCTGCTTAGAAATTTCTTCTTCCAGATACCCTAAATTGTCTCTCTCAAGTTCAAAGTTCCACAGATCTCCAGAGCAGGGGTACAATGCCATCAGTTTCTCTGCTAAAGCATAGCAAGGGTGACCTTTACTACAGTTCCCAACAAGCTCTTCATTTCCATCTGAGACCACCTCAGCCTGGACTTCATTGCCCATTTACCATTTACCTATCAGCATTTTAGTCACAACAATTTAACAAGTCTCTAGGAAGTTCCAAACTTTCTCTCATCTTTCTCTCTTTTGAGCCCTCCAAACTGTTCCAATCCCTGCCCATTACCCAGTTCCAAAGTTGCTTCCATGTTTTCAGTTATCTTTACAGCAATGTTCCACTCCTAGGTACCAATTTTCTGCATAAGTCTAGTCTCACACTGCTATAAAGAAATACCTGAGACTGGGTAATTTACAAAAATAAAAGAGGTTTAGTTGGCATATGTTTCTGAAGGCTGTACAGGTAGCATGGCTGGGGAGGCCTCAGAAATCTTTCAATCATGGTGAAAGGGAAAGCAGACATAGCTTACCTGGCCAGAGCAGGAGGAAGAGAGAGAAGGGGGAGGTGTTACACACTTTTAAAGAACCAGATCTCCTGAGAGCTCACTCACTATCACAAGAACAGTAAGAAGGGAATCTCCCCCATGATCCAATCACCTCCCTCCAGGCCCCTTCTCTAACACTGGGGATTACAATTTGAAATGAGATTTGGGTGGGGACACAAATTCAAACCACATCATGTGATGCATAAAGGTTGTGGTTATCATCTATGATAGTAGCTTAACTATTAAATCTCCACAAACGTAGGCCATATATGGAATCTCATCAAAAGCTAGAAAAGGGAAGGTCTTGACAATTGTCTTTGCTTATTTTGTAGAAAAGTATTCATTTCATTTGGAAATGAAAAGACTAAATATTATAGTATTTTTATTTAAACTGAAATTGATGTCATTCATTTATTAAAATTATATGATTTATGCTTTATTTTATGTGGATTTATATTATGCAATATAATGTGAGTACCTCAATCTTCTAAAGAGATTTATTACACAGACTCTAGGTTTTTGTTTAATTAATCACTGTTGTGTTGGGAATAGCATTAAGGTTCAATGTCAGAGATTGTCATGTATCCAATTCTTATTACCACTTTTGGCTAAGGAAAAAAAATGTGACAATAATAAAACATGGGAAAAAAATCTATGGAAGAATGGACTTTCAGGGTTTGATTTGACAAGGCATCAAGTCATTTTGAGTGGCTTGGTCTAGGCAAAATATTGTGTCAAGCAGCATTTCTCATTGCTTTATCTTGTTAAATAAAATTTAAAACATATGGTAATGATTACACACATCTTAGCAAAATATTGGTATAAACATTTTGAATTATGTGGACATTTGTGACTCACATTCCTCTCCTAAGTTTTTATAAAATTTTAACTGGGATTTGGGATTCAAAATATGAGAGCACTCAAGGTACTTAGAGTCAACTGAAGTCCAATAAGATGGAGAATGACATGTTCATCAAATAATTTATCACTGGATTTGCATCTGTACAATACTTCTGGAGGTGATTCATGAGTAAGTGTGGCACAGTATAAAGAAGATGGAAACAAGAGTCAAAGATAAGGTTTGAACCATGACTTCTAACATTCTAAACTTCAGTTTTCTCATCTATATAATAGTGATATTGCTTAGTGGTCTACGGGATTGTTCTAAACATTAATTAACATTAATTTAGTAAAATAAATTGAAATGCATAAATAATGTAATATGTGGCAAGCATATTTGAAGTTCTCTTCAAATGAAACAGCATAACTCTGGAACTTTTGTGTGTTAAAATTTAATGTAACACTCCAGAAGTCTTTTTTTTATTAATTCTGTGTCTCTATGTCTCTATTTATGTCTCTATCTATCTATCTATCTATCTATCCATCCATCTGTCATCTCTCATTTCTTTTACTAGGATTTTCAGAGCTTGTTCCATTGATTGTTCTCCTTCCTAATAGGCATGGCATCCATACCCAGCCAAATCCTTATATATAAATGGATAGGATGTAGGTATATTCAATGATCACCTCCTCTCCCTTTTAATCAGCTTTGCAAAAAAGTTCTTGGTTAAGTTTTAGTCAAACAAGGATGCAGTACTCATTAATAGGAACCCAAAAGGAAAAAAATGGAATCATCACCAATGTGAATAAGATATATTTTACATGATAAATACAGAGAATTAAGATATTTGTATATGCTTCATTTAAATATTCTTAATCATTTAAAAAATTTGATAATTTAGCACACACAAAACTGGAACTCCAACTTAGAAGACAAATAAATCTCCTTTAATTTTAGGAAACATATTTCTTTGATAAAGGGGCTAGCCTGAACAAGTTCTATCATTCTATATTATATCTACTTCATGTATGTAACCCCCACCACCATCAGTGAACTCCCGTTGACTTCAATATGGTCAATTTAATTGAAACTTCTGAATACCCAACTCCTACTAACATAATTGAAGAACAAAATAATTAGTTTCAGTGGGAGTTATGTGAATGCACAGATTGAAGATTGTAAGCAAAGCAGAGTCATTATTCATTTTCACGGCTTTGATGGTCTCCCAAATTAGAACCCTGGTCTTATTTTTTAAAACAAAATAAGACAAATTTTTGAAAACAAAAAAATTATTTAAAATTATTTTAAAATTATTTAATAAAAAATTATTTTTTAAAACAAAATTCTACTCTATACAGGTTAGCAGTGAGGGGAGGGGCTTGCTTTGTGTCCTCATAGCTTTAACCCATGTGTTTTCAATATGTCATGAGGAAACAGCATACAACATGTGAAGATTGATCATAGTTTTCTTAGAGGAATACCCGGGTAAGATATATTCGTTAGGTGAAAAATTTTCTCGTTTTTATTTTCTGAGGCTATTGTAAGAGAAATTAGTGGCCTTGTTGAATCCGGCATTTTATTTAAGAGGCCAGCACATGAAACCTATTTTATACCATGACATACAACACTTAATTAAATTAACATTTTTAATATAAATTAGTATTGTATTATATTTTAAATGTATTCTGTTAATGTTTAAATTTTTGAAGCTTGAGTTAACAATTCCAAGTGTTCTTTTTGAGATTTGATAAAACATGGTTTTTTTTTTGAAGGGAGGTCAACATCTTTGTCATAAGTCAGGAGGCCAAATATATATATATAAAAAATCTACAGCAAAATTTAAAAGTGAAAATCTTCTTATTAACAATTTTTAAAAGCAAAGGCTCTCAGAAAATTTAAGCCATGGTATAATGACACTATTATGATATCTTCATTTGTTAAAATGATGAATATTAATTATTTCTTCAACTTCAATAATATTTGGCTTAGTCTGTTACTTTAAAATAGATGTTTATATGTGAATAATATAGATGAAGAAAATTTGTTTAGAAAAAGCGAAACATGAAATACTATGTTACAGCAAACTAGTATGCAACTTTATTAGTAAGCAACTCTTAAGTACATTTGCAAAATAAAAGATGTTCTATTTGTTTAATGGTGAGGAGTCATTTATAAGATATTTATAAGATAGAAATGGCATAACATTAATTCTGGGGACTAGGTTAACTGAAAGAAATAAAGACATTATTGAGAAGATTATATGATTTTAAAGCAATTAAACAAAGAAAAAAGTAGAGAAATGATTAAAAATTAACAACATAACTGAAAGAGTAACAATTTCTTAGATAGATTGGAGATATATGCAAATAAAAAATAAAAGGTGCTATATTCCCTTGAATTTTTTCATATTAAGTTATTATGCTTATGACTGACAAATTTATAACAACATTGAGTTAAGCCTGTGGGATTATGGTTTTATGTTTTATTATGACTTTGTTTCAATTTCTAGATGCATTAATTTTATAATAAAATGAGTAGTTTTCATTGCTAAATGTACTTTTGAACCTGATAAAGTTGTTAAAACCAATTTTATCAGAAAACCAAAATACAAAGTTTTACACCATTTTTTCACATATATTAATGTTTCTTAGAAAACATTTTTGTATTTATTTTAAAGTATTAAAGATAAATTAACATGTATATTTTACTTTTTTAATGATGAAGCCAACAACAATATTTTTAATAACTGTCCATGCCTACATAGTAGTATAAACTATGATAAAATGTATAAACATTTTAAAAACCATTTTTAGAGGAAGATTACAAATGTTTATCCATAATGCACAATTTGGCAGGAGCAAAATAACTCTCTAATCTTTGAAAATTTAGTTGACTTGGCTAATTTTAACTTTCAATGTCTTCTAGTAGCATTTGATGTTGGAAATATCTCAATTTGAATGAAAAATTCCTAACATTCTCTAACACTTAGGGCACAGATAATTCAGCAACAAGGCTATATAATAATTGAAGAATGTATAGAAATAAAAAAATGAATGAACAAACCCAGTAATCTTTGAATAGATTTAGAGGTTAACTTGTGCTCAAAAGGTAGATCTACAAAAGGAAAAAAAAATGTAAACAAATAATAATTAATAGATTCAGGCTCAAGAAATATTTAATGAACCAATTCTGAGAACAGTATTTTCTAGATTGCAGACTGTATATTAATCAAACCTTAAAATGGTCATCCTTTCTTTGCCCATAATCTGTGCTATGAAAAACACAGTAATTTTATATTAGCCTGACTCAGATAAAAAATAGATACATACTTGGTAAAAATTCAAAATACTAGTTTTTCTTTATCCTTTTTGGTGAGTCAAGTAATATATATTTATTATAATGATTGAAATATAGAAATATAAAATTTGATCACTTTATATATTCTCATTTACAAACATAAAAATTCACAAAACAATCTCATGTATCAAAATATAATTGATAAGTTTAAACAACTTCTTTATTTCCCGTAATTACATTTTCTTCCTCTAAAAAATAAAAAGTACTACTACTTTGAAAGTTATCTCTTGAAAATTGTTTTCTTCATGTAATATATATGTCTGTCCTCAACATTTTTCTTCACTATAAAGACCAAAATCTATAGGATTTGCCTATAATGCATTATAGAGAACCCTTTATATTTATCTTAAAATTTTATTTCAGTTATCCTTAACTCTTCTACTTTATTGCATCAATCCTTATTGCTGCAGATCCTTATATAGATATGCCTCTCAGCTATTAATTCCTGAGAATCTATTCTACCTTAGAAACCAAAGGGCTGGAACCAAGTGTGATGATCTTGCATGTTTAAAAATTTATGAGATATTAATTTCAGGCCAGTATACTTGAAACCTAAAACTAACTCCACATCTGAAATAAAAGTCAGTTAGCACAAGACAAATAATTCCCCCGAGGGCACAATTTCTTCAGAAGATGCAATTTGTCTTAAATATATGCTGATAATTCAAAGAAACTATAACACATCTGTTTAGTTCTTTGCAAAGCAACTAACTACAAACAGAAGTTAGAGCAGAACATGTTGTGGAATGGTGGAAAACAGACCCATAGTTCAGTTTCACAGCATCTGAGTTCAGGGCATGTGCTCTACTTATAGTTTTCATAAAGACTCAACAAATAGCTGAAATAATTTATGAGATAGTTTATCACATTTTTTTCACATTAAAAAAAGTACCTCACATAGTACTGCACCTTGAATTGTTGTATAAAGATGAGTTTCTTCATTCAAGAAGCCAAAAGTCTGGCCAGCAGCTTAAATAGTGAAAATGGGTCTGGATGCAAAGTTTATTGTAAAAACTTTTAAAACATAGAAAGCTCCCCTCTTTTTAGGCTTTGGCTAAATACATGGAAATATTTTTAGTGGAAAGGTAAGGAGGAAAATATTTTCTTAACTTCTCTAAGAGAGTGCATAAATAAATAAATAACTGATTTCTCTTTGGCCTAAATAATATTGTTCATAGCATTGATTGTTGCCAGGTAGTCTAACCATGACACACATTGGAACATCTCCTTCCCAGTGTTTCCTCCCCAGATCATAAGCCGATGTGTTCTGGCCCAGTTCCCTAACTCTGGATTAGCTGTAAGTCTCTAGAAACATTGAGACTGATGCACATGCATACACTGGCCACATTGGTTTAGATTCACCATAGACAAAATAACTTTCCAATAATATTTTGTTTAGGTTTGAGTGATGAAGTCAATATTCGAGCATGGATTAGTGTTAAATGGGAATCAAATAATGGTAGGATACATTTTCTGAATTGCAGTCTAATATTCAAAATTTCCCATGATATCTAAGAACACGTAACTGCCAATTGGAACACATAATGGATGTGGCAGAAGGCTTGGTATTTACGGCATTTCTGTCATTTAGCATTGTCATATCAGGTAATGAGTTCGAATTTGTACCAGTACCATTAGGACTATCTTTAAGTACTGGATCATTGGAAAAAAGGTGATGTGGAGAGTTTTGAGTTACAGTAAGTTTCTGATTCATTCTGGAACACACTATTTTCCTAGACTACTGGAACCTAAAAGTACATCAAAGATAATCTAATTTTTCTATTTCCAAGTTTGACTGAGTATCCAAAGAGCTTAGAGAAATGTTTAGAGATCCTGGGGGTATGCTGCAAATAAACTATTTTTGTATTTCTGTTATTTGGTGTTGTTGCAAAAAAAATTCCAAATTCAGAGGCTTAAAATAACTTCAAATTTTTAATTTGCAAAATCTTATTGGTTGGCTGCCACTGAGAAAGGTTTTTTTGTTGTTTGTTTGTTGTTGTTGTTGTTTTTTGTTCCCCTACTAGTCGTACTGGCAGTTGGTTTCTCATTGACAGTAATGAAGTAGAAGCATGGCTGGAGCTGGACTGTTCAAATGGCCTCTCATTATCCAGAGCCTCTCTACACATGGCCTCTTTAAAACAGAATTACAAAGAGGGACCTGGAAACTTGTTTATTATTTAAAAAGAAATTTGCATAAGTGATTCTGATCCACTGAGTCTGGGAATCAGTAAAGAAATCAATGAGGAAATGACAACATGTATCCAGACTGGTTCAATGCCATTTTTGAGGCATTGCATCTGATTAATGAGAGGTCTAATCTAAAACTCATATTTTTGGAAATTATAGACTTAGACAATTTCCCCACATCATTTATATTTTGACATTGCATGTAGAATACTGAAGGTTTAATATACTGAGTACTGTCACCAGTCTTTATGGCTAATGTGACAAAATGTTAAATCTTTTATAAAATTATGGATTTTTCAAAGATAGACACAAATTTTTGAAGTTTTTGACTCCACGTGAGTGTGTGTGTGTGTGTGCGTGTTGTATGTGTGTATACCTAGTTAAGGGATCAGAAAAAGTGTTTTTTTTTTTAAATATAGATCAACATTGGCTAGTCTTTATTGGGATGTTAGTTTCTCTAGGCCTCCTCCTTTGCAGTGATTTTGATGTAGATGAGCCAATTTTCAGTTGCATCCTTTTCAAGTTTAATGAAGACAAGGGTCTTAAGACATCCCAATAGGAATACTTTAGGAATCTTAATGCCCACCCCCCACCAAAAAAAAAAAAAACACCCCACCAATTCAGGCCTAGCTTCGTAAGAAGATATTTTCTCCAATCCAAGATGAACTTTACCCTCTGTCAGAAGACTGACTTTTTAACAAGGAGATTTACAAAAAGTTTATTCTTTGTGTTCATGGCAAATCATAACACCTATGTCTTCAAATGTGCTGGTTCCCTTTGCTCTCTTCTCCCCCAAACCAGAGCACAATCATCCAGCATCTAAGCTATTTAAAGTAAGTCAAACAGTTTAGTACAGTTACTTTTCATATATACTCCTTAAGGTCATGATGAAGTCTAAATCTACATGTCCAGTTTATCTGCAAGCCATTCTTTGACAGATAACCGAGAAACAAAGATGCAATGAGAACTAATAAGGTGCTATGTAAAGCAGCCTAAGTGAAGATTTAGAAAAACAAATTAATTCTCAAAAGCAAATATATTCATCTCAACTCTGACCACTATAAGCAAGGAAAAATATTTTTGTTGCTAAAAATAATAATGTGGCATATTGGAGATAAAAACTCAAATATCTCAAGGAAGAAGCTTCTACTCACTCTTAGCTTTTCTTTCCTTGTGGACACAGAGGTACATCACAGTTTCGCTTTCCTTTACTTAAGAAGGGCCATATGACTGGTTATGGCCAACGTGTCATGGGAAGAAATGGAACCAACGTGATAGTCTGAAGTGCTTTCTTCCCCAGCCAGAACAACCACTTCGGCATTTACTGAGATGGAGTAATATGATTGGCATAGTCTGGACCACTGTGTAACAACATGGAAAATGGTTTACTTGGAGAGTCACCAGGCTTGTAGTATACTTTGTATGAAAACCAAAAGTTTCATTTTTTGAGCCACTAAGATTGATGAGTTTTGTTTGTTTTTACTACAGCATATCCTTGCATACTGCAATCAAGAAAAGTTCACTCTAAAAAAGTGATTTGTTCTACATTTCCAAACATAAATAACAATTACAGTGGTTTCTCCAGTGGTTGCTCTTAAAGGTAAATTAAACCTTTCCACTGGCATCCTATAATATATCCTATGACTGCTTTTCTAGAAATTTATGTTGCTGTGGGTGAGAGATGATGTGAAGGGGGTTTCTGTGGTGTTAGTAACAGTATGTTTTATGACCTAGTTTTTATTTACACATAGGTGCATAACTGGTGAAAATTCATCAATGCTAATTACAAAGGTATATTCACTGTTAAAATCTGTCAATCTGTATACTTAAAATTTGAGTACCTTTCCAGATAAATATGTTACTGTCATAAAAAGTTTATTTGAAAAGAAACTAACTTTAAAACTCAAAATTGTATTGCTGATTGGTTCATATTTGTTTCCAAGGTTCTCCTTCTCAAAATTATAAAATATTTGATATCTGATAATAACAAATTATTTTCTTTAAATCTCCAGAGCTATAGGTTCAATTTATTCTTGTAAAAATTCATAATATCTTCTGGAGTAGCAGAACCAGAATAAATGAATAATACCTTATGTCTTATGTCAACTGAATTAACTAGCTATCTCTTGAGACCTAGATAAAATCAGTTCAAACTTCCATTATATTAATTCAGAGATCTGAGTATTCTGTAGAATTTCTGCAGTGTTGGGGGATGGGGGTAGACTTGTGTCATTTCTATTCTGGGCTTCTAATTCCACAGAATATCATACTATAGCTCCTATAGTGTGTGTGCCCTATGTGCCATCTCTTCAGAGATACATTGACAAAAACGTAAAATTCATCCAGTTATTTAGAACAAAATAAAACAGCACATCAAACTCTCACAAGATACTTGATGATATGGTTTGGAGGTGTGTCCCTGCCCAAATCTCATGTCAACTTGCAATTCCCAATGTTAGAGGAGGGGCCTAGTGGGAGGTGATTGGATCACGGGGCTGGAGTTTTCATTAATGGCTTAGCAGCATACCCCTGACCCTTGGTACTGTCTTCACATCGGTGAGTGAGTTCTCGTGAAATCTGGTCATTTAAAAGTATGTAGCTCCTCCTCTATTCTCTCTCTGGCTCCTACCCCTGCCATGTGAGACACCTCACACTTGTTTTGCCTTTTGCCATAATTGTAAGTTTTCTGAGGCCTCCCAAAAAGCTGAGCAGATGCCAGCATCATGCTTCCTGTGTTGCCTGCAAAACCATGAACCTATTAAACCTCTTTTCTGTATAAGTTACCCAGTCTCAGGTCTTTCTTTATAGCAATGCAAGAATAGACTAATGCACTTGAGTGTGTAATAGGTTGATCAGAGATGGAGTAGGGCTAGATAAAGAAGTGCATGTTAAATCAGTGTATATTATTTGAAATTGGTTATTTTTTTCATAAAATAACATTAGTGTGTATCTGATTTCAGTTCTCACACAAAGTGAAGAAAGGAGAAATACTCTCATCTTTACAAGAAAAAATTGAACAAACTGAACACCAACTTTTCTTGAACGCTGCATAGAATATCAACGTTGATTTTGGTTAATTATCAAAGATGTGTGTGGCCAAGCTCAAGATTGAGAAACTCTTGGGGTCTGCAGTCTTAGAAGGGAACAAGCTTTTGTGGATCTTAGTTCCCAGGACCCCACCATGGTCTTCTGCATCTCAGGAAGATCTCCTCTTAACTCTAGCAAACAGAGAGTAACAGTATTTGTTGTAAAATACATCCAGAGCATTATTCCAAACAAAGGACTACTTCCTAGGTGAAGAGAATTTACTAGAATTTTATCCCATTAGGAAAAGGTATTCCTCCCTCTCTAACAACAATCTCCCTTAACCCTCAGGCTTTTTGTCCCACATAAGGAGAAAACAAGCTATATCAATGAAGAAGCTGCTGTGAAGATCACAGTCTAGAGATACAGGCCTACAAAATGTTTAAGATGTAATCATGAGATTGTAGAATGCTTCTTTTCTACACCTTACACTACACAAACAGAGCTACAATAAAACAGTCGATTATACCTGATAGTACTGTGAGATGCAGATTCCGTCTGAGGAAAAGTAGATAGGGAAGTCCAAACTAAAGAGAGGATATAAAAAAGGAAACCACAGGCATTTGATGATTCTGGAACTTATAGCTATAGCAAGCATTAAACTTAGCCCAACTCCTAGCCAAATGAACACAAAACCTCACACTAGAGGCTTTTTTTTTTCTCTCAGTTCCCATTATCAATTACATCATATCAGGTGTTCAAAAAAACATGGCAATGCATGTCAAAGGCAAGAAAAAACACAGTGTGAATACACAAAGCAAACATCACAACCACACTCACACATGAGACAAACGCTAGAATTGTAAGATGGGGAATTTAAAATAACTATGACTAATATGTGAAGGGCTATAAAGGAAAAATAGACAATGTAAAACAGGTATGTATTATAAGAAGAAAAATAATTCTCAAAACAATTTGGAAGGGAAATCTAGAAATCAAAAATACTGAAAGAGGAATGAAGAATCTTTGTGTTATGCCCAAGAATAAATAGGACACAATGGAACAAAGAGCCAGTGATACTGAAATTAGGTCAACAGCAACTTTCCAAATAAAATGCAAAGAGAAAAGAAATTTAATAAAAGATAACAGAATGTTCTAAATGTGGGATAATTTCAAAGTTTCAAAATATACATAATTGGAATACCAGAAAGAGAGACAGAAGAAAGTAGAAGCACTTGAAATATTAATGTCTGAGAAGTTTACAGATTAACTGCAGACACCAAACCAGAGTTATAAAAAGCTCAGAAAACATCATGCTGGATAAGTATTACATAAATTAAAAAAAACAACAACAAGACCAAAAAACTACACCTAGGTATATCATATTTAAAATGTAGAAAACCTAAGATAAAGAGAAAAAAACATAAAAGCAGTAGTAGAAGCATAAGCACCTTACCTGTACAAGTGCAAGAAAAATAACCACAATGCACAATGGCCATCATATTAAAGAACACGGACATCAAGACAATAGAGTAAGAAATTTAAGTATTCAAAGAACAATAACAGCCAGTAACCTAAAATTCTATATGAGGACAAATTATCCTTCAAAAATAAGAGAGAAATAGACATTCTGTGAAAGACATAAACCACAGGAATTCATCACTGTGAGGCCTTCCTTGCAGAAACTGTTAAAGAAGTTCTTAGGCAGAAGACAACACCAGACAGAAGTTCAAGACAACAAAAAGAAAAGATATGTAATAAATGGATGTAAAATAAAATCATTTATTTTTCTTAATCTTAATTAGTATAAAAGAATAACTGTTTAAATAAATGGTAGTAATGTAACTGTGCAATATTAAAGTAAACACAGAACAATGTATTAGGATATCATAGGCTATGGACAAGGGATATGAATGGCAGGAATATCGTAAGAGATGGGAAGGACAGGAAATAATTTCTCATAAAGTATTTACACTATGTGTAAATTCATATAGTGTTATTTCAAGTTAAGAACATTTAGAAATATATTTTGGAAGAAGAGCAATGTAAGTTGAAAGCAAGCAGAACCAAAAACCTAATAAATATTTGAATAAATATCTGTGAAAGTGAAAGCAGAAAAACAATACAGAAAATAAAAATAAAAGCTGGTTCTTTAGAAAGATCAATAAAATTTACAAATCTCTAAACAGGGTAACAAAGAAAAAAAAGAGAAAAGATGCAAATTTCCAACATGTTAAACAATGAAAGAGGGGCAGGAAATCACTACTAAATATATGGATATTAAGAAGATACTCAATATAAACAAGTCTATACCTACAAATTTGCTAACAGATTAAACTGACAAACTCTCTGAAAGACACGTAGTACCAAACTCATTCAAGGAAAAATAGATACTATGAGTGGGCCTATATATATATATAAAGTAAATTGAATCAATTATTAATCACCTTCATAAAAAGGAAACACCAGGCCCAGATTGTTTTTAAATTCTATCAAGCATTTAATGAAGAAATAGTATCAATTCTCCACAAATTATTTCAGAAAATAGAAGCAATGATTATTGTTAACTTATTCAATGAGGTCAGAATTACCCTTAAACAAAATAAAGTCATTGCGAGAAAGAAATTCTGATATCTCTCATGAACATAGATGCAAAAGTCCTCAACAAAATATTAGCAAATCAAATCTAACAATGTTTTAACAAAAGTTATACATTCAGGCCTTGCTTAGGTAAGAAAGGATTATTTATTCAATATCCAAATATGAATCTGTTTAATATAATACATAAAGAGGCTAAAAAATAAAAATCATATATCATAATGATTCAGAAAAAATTCAGCAATAGTCAGCACCCATACATGATAAAACTCTTAGCAAACTTGACACATAAACTTTCTCAACTTGAAAAGAAACACCTACTGAAAAACTTGAGATGTAACTTCGTACTTACTAATGAGACATTAGACACTTTCCCTTTATGATTGAGAACAAGGCAAAGACGTTCTTTCTCATTGAACCTATTTAATGTTGTATCGGAAGTCTTAGAAAGTACAATAAGACAAGAAATTAAAATAAAAGGTAGACTGATGGGAAAGGAAAACACGAAACTGTCTTTAGTAGCACATAGCATAATTGTCTATGCAGCAAATCTCAAAGAATTGACAAAATCATATGAAATAAGTGAGTATAGTAAGGTTGTAGAATACAAAGTTAATATGCAAAAGTTAATTGCTTTTTCAATACATCAACAATAAACAGTTGGAACTTGAAATTTAAAAAGAATGCAAATAACATAATTTAACATAGCTTCAAAAATAAAATAAATAATTAGGATTAAAGTAACAAATATGTAGGATGAACAAGTATAGAGATATAACGTATAAAATGAAGACTATGGCTACTAAAATTGTATTAGGAATTTGTGTTAAATAAGTACCTTTTACTTGCTCTTGTCACACAAGAAAGTAACTATGTGAGAGGAAGGATTGTTAATTTGCTTCACTATAAAATAGTAACCATCTTACTGTTATTTGTATCCCAGAACCTCTTTATGTAAACCTTGAATAACCACAATAAAATTTATTTAAAAGAAAAACTATTTAGGTATAAATCTGACAAAATACGTACAGGATCTATATGTGAAAAAAATATAAAATTTTGATGAAAGAAATAAAAAAACTAAATAAATGGTAGGATTTTACATATTTATATTTATAATAGCTTTAGACTGAGATTTTGGAGGCTGCTTCTGCCATCTAACCCCAATCAATAGGATGGAGACTCCAGATATAGCATGTAGAGGATACTGGGGCCTGATTAACTTTTCCTTAGTCCTCTCTTAGGGTACACGTTCCACACTGAGTGAGGTAAGTCAGTAAGACCAGAGGATACTGCCCCCAACTCCCTGGTATGGTATGTAAATTATATCTCAATAAAGCTGTTATACAAATGGAAGTTGATATTTTTCAAATTATTTTCTTCTTAATTTGGATTTAGTTTCTTCATATATAATTAGCTCTTTGAAGTGGAAATTTAGATAATTAATTTTAATATTTTTTCTTGCAATATAAACATTGAAAGTTAGAAATATTCATCTAAACCTTGCTTTAGCTGCTTCCTACCACTTTTAATTAGAAATTTTCATATACTTGTTTGACATATTTCTAATTTTTCTGTACTTTTGTCTTCCTCTCCAAAGATATATATATATATATATTATATATATATATATATATATATATGTATGTATATATATATATATATATATATATATTTCAAGTTGTATTCCAATGTGGTCAAGATATATATTTGGTGAAATATAAATCCTTTAAAATATATTTGTAAATATTTTATAAATCCAGTCTATCACTCAAGTACAAATGAAAATAAAGTATATTTTGAAATTGTTGCCTATAGGGTTTAATGACTGTCAAATAGGTCAAGGTTATTGATAGTATTTATTAATATTCTACATTCTAAATATTTCTTTGTTCCAACAATTACTGTAAGATGGCTATTGACATCTCCATTTGTACTTATGCATTTGTCTATTTCTCGTTTGAGTTCTGTCAACTTTTACTGCACCTATTTTAAAGCTCTGTATTCAAGTGCATAAACATTTATGGTTATTATGTCTTTCTAATTGACTGTTTATCATTATGAAATATCCTACTTTATATCTTGTAATTACTCTTTATAAATTTTATACTTAAGGTACTAATTAGTCACTCCATATTTCTATTCCTATCCCTCTTTTCTGTCTTTTTTTCTCTCTTTGTGTTATGTTTAATCAACATGTTTTGTATAACAATTAAAGTCCTCTATTGAATTTTAAACTTTTTCTCTTTTGTTTTAGGATTTGATCTATGGATTGCATGGGCATCCTTAGCATATCAAAGTCTCTGTATAGATTTTTCTGATAACTTCATATAAATAGTATAATTCTATTTTCCACCATGATATTTTGTATTATTTTTGTAACATATATTATAATTACACACTATATTTAGTCTATTCTCACACTGTTATAAAGATATTACCCAAGATTGGGTAATTTATAAACAAGGGAAGTTTAATTGACTCACAGTTTTGCATGGCTGGGGAGGCCTCAGGAAACTTACAATCATGGCAGAAGGGGAAGTAGGCACCTTCTTCACAAGGTGGCAGGAGACAGTAGGAGCATGTGAAGGAGGAACTGTGAAACACATAAAACCTTCAGATCTTGTGAGAACTCACTCACTATCATAAGAACAGAATGGGGGAAACCAACTCTATGATCCAATCACCTCACTCTATGGATACATGGTGATTACAGATCCCTCCCTTTACATGTGGCGATTAGAATTTGAGATGAGATTTGTATGGGGACACAGAGCCAAATCATATCACACACATTAAATATCTCAGATGACAATGTTTTAATATGTATCATACCACACATCTTTTTAAGAAAGAAAAAACACATCTAAAAATTTTAACCACATATTCACAACTTTTCATTTAATTGACATTTCTTTCTTTCATATCTTTTCTTATATTTGGTGTCATTTTTGTTTCATTTAATAACATCATTTCTAAGAGTGCAGGTATACTATTGATACATTTTTCTGAATTTTTCTTTATATGAAAATGTCTTTGTTTCTATTTGTTTAATAAATTATTTGTAGAATACAGAATAAGTACCACTTTAATGCATTTTCTTGTCTGTTGACCTCTATTTTTAAATTAAATATCAAATATAATTTAAATAAATTTTCGCTTTTACTTACTGTGTTATTTTTTTCCATGACTTGCTTCCAAGATTGCCTCTTTACTTTTAGTTTTAATATATTTGACAATGTTGTTCTTAATTGTAGTTTGCTTATATTTATTACACTTATAGTTTGCAGAATTTAGTTATCTGCAAGTCCATGTTTTTGTAAAGGTGTGCAACATATATTATTTTTTATTAAGTATTTTGTGCCCCATTAATTTGTCTCTTTTCTCTTTATCTTTGACTCAGATTATACATGTATATGGTCATTTAATATGGCAGTAAAACTCACTACAGTGCTGTTAATAATTTTCATGCTTTATTTCTCCCTGTTTTTCATTTAGAATAATTTAAATAATCTGTATTCAAGTTCATGTATGCTTTATTTGCCATAAGAAATCTGTTCTTAATTCTATCTCTTGACACATTAATTTATGATGTTGTACTTTCAAATTCTATAATATCTACTTACATTTACTAACATTTAGGGTAGTTATTTCTTGACTATTTTCGTTTGTTCTTTACTATGGGTCAAACTTTCATATTTCTTTCATATACATTAATTTTGTATTGTATACTAGACATTCATGGGTGACAGACTCAGGACTCTTTTTAAGAGTAGTTTGTTTTATTTTAGCAGAGTTAATTTAGATATTTTCAAGCGGCAAATGCTATCTCTGGTTATGATTAGCTGATGAGAAGCCTCTCTCATTGGTTCTTTAGTTTATCCAGTTTTTATTTTATTTACTTATTTATTTTTATTCAGGTGCCAGCAAAATATTGGGTTGAGTTTAGAAGCATATTTTTGAGAACCCCTTTTGGGGGATTTTTGGCAAGCACCTCCCCTCAAATTCTAGCAGTTCCAGTAGCCACAGTACTCTGACTTCTAATTTCAGAAATCAGAAGAAACAGATTTCTCTGAGTTTGTTTGCTTGGTTCAGTGCATACTAGAGAGTAGCCTCATGTGAAAAGTTGTACAAATATGAACATCACTCTGTACATTTACTTTCTTTCTAAGATTGAAATCTCACCAGTTTCTGCTTGCTATTTTTAAAAACAAATGTATTCAACAGGTTTCTTTTAAAAATTGTTCAGCATTTACAATTTTTCATAAACTTTAAGTCTGATAAAAGGTAATCACTCATTACAAGAAGTATAAATCTCCAACTTAATCTTTTGTATTTTAAAAAGACAAACAACAGTAATAAATTATTATATATAATAAACAGTATATATAACTATTGTATATATAATAGTTTGCTCATTAATATGTTACCATTTTAATATATATTATGATAAAGCAAGAAGAGGTTAATAAGATTATATTTCAAGCGTTTGTGGAGCTACATGTTTATTCCTCAAAGGAAAATAGAAAAGAAAAATAACAGTTTTCATTTCCAATGTTTAGAAGTTTTGCTTCAGATAGATAATAATATTTCAAATGGAAAATATTCCTCAATATTTATATAGCTTTTGTTTTTGGAAGTACTTGCTGACCAACTATAAATTAGAAAATGGTTTTTTGTTTGTTTTTTTCAGACAGAGTTTACTCTGTCACCCAGGCTGGAGTGCAGTGGAAGATCTCGGCTCATTGCAACCTCTGCCTCCTGGGTTCAAGCAAGTCTCTGCCTCCGCCCCCTAGTAGCTGGGATTACAGGCATGCACCACCATGCCTGGGTAATTTCTGTAGTTTTAGTAGAGACGGGTTTCACCATGTTGGCCAGGCTGGTCTCGAACCCATGACCTCAGGTGATCTACCCACCTCGGCCTCCCAAAATTCTGGGATTACAGGCGTGAGCCACCGTGCCCAGCCAGAAAAAGGTTCTAATTAATTTATTTATCTCTCTATATATGGTCTGTATTTACTAATCTAACCATATTTTAAAAATTATATGTATTATCCCAATCGGATAATATACGCTAATAGAAAACTTATTATTTTTGTCATAGTTCAAATATAATCAGAAACTTGCAATGAACTTCAGTTATTCTTGTCTAATTGAGAAAGTATGATTGTCACAGTTAAAATATTTTATGAACAATCTAACTTGTAGGAAACTATGTATATGCTGGCAAAGATCATTAATATTATGGTTTATTATTTAACCATTCAACAAACTTGAAATATATGTCCATTTTTGTCATATAATATTGTAGATGAAATTAAAACTTGTAAGTATAGAGAACAGTTAATGCATTCAAAGATTATCAAGACTATTGTGGGGACTCTTGCCTAGAAGATAGTTTCAATATAAGTCTAAGTATAAAGCTAGGAAGATAAACATATTTTTTTCTTTTTAGCTAAGTACTCATTGTGGGAAAATTCTCACATTTATTCTGCTTATGAGTACTACTCACTACCTCTTCCTCAATTATTTGACAATGTAAATTTGCTCCTTTCCCCTCAAATCTATATCTCATACATACCAAATTACTACGTTTTATTGTTAATTTTTAAAGTATTATCATTAATCAGTGTGTCAATTCAAATATAGGTTGGGAATTCAGCAATCTATGCTTGTTTTTCTATGTGTGTGTACATATGTATACATACATACAAATTATTAATAATATATTATTATATATTTACATATACACTATTAAATACAAATTTAAATATTTAACACAAACTTAAATATTTGAATATTAACATATATTTAAAATATTTGTAAGAAAAATATATATATATTTTAGCAATTTACCTTAATTCTTCCAGGATATGGAGCATTGCTTGTTGTTGACAACTGTATGTGTGAGCAGAACTGGTACCTAACACTTGATTTCTAATACCATTCTACAAATACTGAAACCAGTGCTTCCTGGGGAAATGGCTGATTCTAGGACTGGGGAAGGACATATACAAGGTGATCCTGGATCACTACTTAGAGACAGAAAGTAAGGAAGTGCTAAATAAATAAACAAACACTCCACACTGATATTCTGTTATAAAGACATGGCCAATTAAAGGAACTCCTAATCACGATACGAGCAGTGAAACAAATTTAGTAGTATTGGATTATAATGCAAACCATAAACACCCCTGAGACCATACCGATATAAATAAAGGGTTAGATAAACAAATGAGTGAGGAAGAACAATCAAATGCCTTTGCAGAAGAATTAGAAATACTTTAATGGCTACTAGGAAGGCTGAGGCAGGAGGATTGCTTGAGGTAGGAGGATCCCTAGAGACTGTAGGATTGCTGGAGGCCACGAGTACACGAACAGCCTGGGCAATGTAGTGGGACTCTGTCTCTAAAAATAATAGAAAAAAAATACCGTGGCATGGTGGTGTACTTGGCAGGAGTTCAGGAGCTCAAGGCTGCAGTGAGCTATGATGACAACACTTAACACCATCTGAGTGACAGAACAAAATGCCATCTCTGAAAAAAAATAAAAATAAAATTTAAATTAAAAAATAAATAATTCACACATGTTGCCCCACTCCTTAAGTGTGGGTTGCACATTTTGACTTTCTTTCCAGGAGTACAGTATGGAAAGGGGGAAAAGAGTTACTCTAAAGTGAAGAGATGTCCCAAACACTACTTCATCCAGGTGATCAAAGTAAACATCCACAGTCACAAAGCATCTAGGTAGAATAAACACTTGACATGTTATAATGAAAGTAACACTTTGTTTCTGAGTTATTTCACCTAAAAACCCATAAATCTAGTCTAATGAGAAAAACAACAGACAAATTTGAGTTACAGTACATATTCCAAAATAATTTCCCAACACTCAAAACTATCAAGGCCACCAAAAACACAGAATGTGAGAAACTGTGATAGCCAAGAGAAGTCTAAAGAGACATGAAGCCTAAAATACGATGTGGTTTCCTAGAGAAAACAAAGGGCATTTGGGAAAAACTAACGAAATCTGAATAGAGTATGGACTTTATTAAATAGTAATGTGTCAGTATTGAGTCATTAATTGTGATGAATGTTGACTGTGAATGTCAGATATTCATAATAGAAGAAACAGAGTGTGGAGGATATGGGAACTCTTTTTCATTTTTTTACTGTAAATCTAAAAACATTGTAAACTAAAAAGTTTATCTTAAAAACCTACTTAAACATATAACCTAAAATAATAACTAAGCAGTTTGAAGTTATTAATATGATTCATATTTTATTTTGTTGTAACTAAACCAACAACCTCAAAAGTATTTCCAAGGCTTATTATATGCTTGAGCAACTACTTGAAATCCATTTATTAAAGTATTTGTTTTTCTTGAACAACATTTGAACAGCATCCAAAGGTTTTTGTTGCATCATGAACAATTCAGATAAGTTCGCTATACTCATGGAGCTCATCTTTTAATATGAAATTGGATACCAAATGAAGAAAATGGTCTTATAAGACAAATGACTTAATGGTCTAGTATGTTTGCATATGGTAAGTGACATGGATAAAAAGAAAAATAGAGCAATGTAAAGGAGACAAGGCTACATTTGAGAATAATTATAGATATTTTCTTGCTTACATACAAATTTGACTATTTATTACCAACTTTAGTTTTAAATAAAAAGTGAGTGCGTTGTCATAATAAGAATAGATTAAATTAAAAACTGGAGGAAGCATAAAAACTGGCACTTGGACTCTTGCATAAAGTTAGATGGAAACCTGAGTATGAGTCCAGGTGATTTAATGGACTGTGGTGATCAAATCCAATATCCTGTGAAGAAATAATATGGGATCTTATATTTCCTTAAAGTAAGAATTAGAATGGAGAAATGACTAGAAAACATGGGTCCTCATTGGGCTGCAATTTTAATAAAAATAGACTAATAAAATGCATCTATACTTTTGGAAAGACCACAGAAAATTTGTCATTCTCTTTCCTCGGGTTCAGGTTGAAACTAAATCTTTTATGAGAAGACAGATGGGCACATTCACATCCATGCTGAATGAATTGAGAATAACGTACATAAGAAAACAAAATATTAAATACAGAAAAAGATGTAGAGAAATAATAAAGCAAAGTGAGTAAATAACTCAATATACATATATGGAAGTCCAAGAAGACATTGTTCATAAAACAATAATAATAATTGCTAATTTGTTGTTGTTGTTATTTTAAAAGTTGTTGTCCTAAAAGATAATATGAAAGATATGTGAGGGAGATTATTTTGTTTAAGATATTTGAGTTATTTTTATGGCTTCAGATAAAAGAAATAATAAATAACTTCGTATGTTGGTAGTCAATTATTCATTTTAAAGGTTTTAAATAACCACCAAAAACCCAAGATGTAATTTGTAAGTTTTATCAATAGAAAAAAATTAAGAAGAAAGGAGAGAAATTTTAAAATTCAATTAGAGGCAACAGAGGATAATAGAACCTAAATCTTTTCACAGTATGTATAAAGTTATAGACTTGCAGAGGACACAAACTCCGAAATTGAATGTTAAACAATATCCAGCTATACTTAGTATAAAAGGTATAAATGAAATATTATTATATGACCATTAAAAAAATAAAAAGTTTTGCCAGACCCTTAGTCACCAAAAGATAGCTGGAAAATGAGAATAATCACATATACTTGAAGTAAACAGAAAATAATAGGATTAATAAAGATCCCTATAATAATGATAAAAGGAATATTCACCAAGAAAAGTAAACATGCTTGACTTGTATGTGTCTAATACACTCTCATATATATTATATATATATATATATATACATATGAAGGTCTATTAGGAAAGGGTATAGTAAGAAAATGGGATATGATGTTTGATACAGTAGATAATTCTCACATTTGATAATTTGTATAAAATGAAAACTTTCCTTGGACACATATAATGATAAAATCTGAATCATAATTTGAAAGTAGTTATAGATATATGACTCTAAGATAAATTAAATTAGTAATTGCAAATCTATGAAGAAAATAAAATTAAGACAAAGAACTAGACCCATATGATTTACCATATATTCATAGTATAATAATTGGAAAGGACTTCAAGAAGACTATTATATTAACATAACATTTTCTACAAAGAAATTGAAAATAATCTGAAAAGCGCTACCATACTAACAAGAAAGTTCACATAGTACGTACCTATGCATATTACTGCAAATATACTACTTCTCCAATGGCAATTAAGAGTTCAAAACTATAATTTAAGGATATACAACTTACGGTAGCAAGAGAAACTGTAAAGTAATTGAGAATAAACATTTCAAAAGATACAAAATATTCAGTGAAGAAACATTAAACTCTAATAAATAATAGACAAAATAAGAAATAAATATAAAATGGAGATGTATCTGATTTGTAAATGGTTTGACTTAATATAGCAAAGATGTTTATTTCTTCAATATAATTCACAATTAAATCAAATTCTTTAGTGTTTTCAATTTTAAAGATTCTATAAATATTATCAACATAATACATAATTTGATAAATTAAGCCAAATATTCATATAGAGAAGCAAAAAGCCCAAAATAGAAAATTTGAAATAGGAGAAAGAAGAGGGATAGAATATTAAGACACATTATAAAATTACACTTACTATAAAATTATTATTAAAAGTAGACAAAATAAAATGATATGTAACATTTGTAGGACTCAATTTCAGAGTTAGAAGAATTTATGTGTATGCATGTGTGAAAAATGTACTATTAAATAATATTGCTCGGAAAATAGCTAGCCACATAAGAGTAATAAACTTAGATTTGTACTTCACACCATAACTAAAAGTATGGTCTGATATTTTAAATATTATTAGTCTTCTAGGGCTACTCCAACAAAGTGTCACAAATTGGGTGGTAAAAAACAGAAATTTATTCTTTCACAGTTCTGGAGGCTAGAAGTCCAAATTCAAGATGTCGGCAGGCTCATACTCCTTTGGAGACTCTGGGTAGAATCCTACCTTCCTGTTTGTGGCTTCTAATAACCATTAATCCTTGGCACCCCTTGGCTGAAAGGCACCTCACAGCAATCTATGCCTCTTTCATCATATGGCATTATACTTATATTGGTCTCTGTCTCTGTGACCAAATTTCCTTCCTCTTAAAAGGACACCAGTAATATGGGATTAAGGCGCTACACTACTCTAGTATGACCTGATTTTAACTTAACTAATTAGACCTACAAGAGACTTATTTCTAAATTAGATCAGATTCTTAAGGAGTGGGGGTTAGAACTTCAACACATATTTTTGAACACACAATTCAACCTCTAACAGTCTGTTAGAGCAGCTAGCTACACATGAGCAGGGCAGGAAAGACAGTGCCTGGAAATGTTGGGCATTTATCAAGTCACAGTCAGGCAATTATAAATTGTCCCTCTGAAATAATGGGCAGGAAAAAGGGAGGTACCCCAGGGAGGGACTCCTTTCTCTTTTTTCCTTGGTATCTCATTGAGTGAAGGACAGGTGGGCATAAAACTATCCCTCTGAGATAATAACTGGCCATGACTGGTACTGGGAATGAGAGGAGTCTTGCAACAGACAGAAAACCTAGAGTTAGTAAGCCATAATTCCTGATAAGGTTTCAAGCATGCCCAGTAAAAGGGTAGAAGATGGCAGAATTTGACCAGTATATGACCTTCCTCTGGTGTTACTTGACCAGTAAAGGTGAATTGCCACTAATAAGCATGTACAGGGCCTCAGTAAACACACTGCACATGTGGCCCCTGCCAAGTGCTGTCAGGCCACCTTACATGCAACAGTTAAGCAACAGCCCACCCAGGGGAAAAGAAAGGGAGGAGACAGAGAGCCTGGGAAACATTATGGGATATAAAATCTCTAGAGCCTAAACAAAAAAGAGAACAGAGAAGTCGATTTTTCAAGTCATCCACTTGGCCCTCTTCCCAGAGTATCCTACTTTCTCTAATAAATTCTCACTTTGCTTAAAAGAAATTCTCTCTCCTTCTTTAAACCTTGCCTGTGTCTCTCATTTGAATTCTCTCCTTTGAGAAGTCAAACGACCAAGTTTGCTGCAGAGTTGCCACTCTGGAGTTTCTTCGGACAGCTCACCAGCTGGTAATGTACTTTGGTGCTATGACTCAGATCCATCATCTAGTGGTAAGGCCCTGCAATGCCTCACCTTCTTCCACTACAGACATTCAAACCTTTGTATGTGGTTTCTCCTCCTTTCTCTTTTTTCTTTTTTGTCTCCTACCTTTTACTTTCCCTTCCTCTCCCCTTTTTCTTCTTCCTGCCTATTTCTTTCTTTTCCTTTTTCACTTCCCTTTGCCTTTCTCCTACCTACAAACTGTTCCCCAGAAGCACTCCCCTTGGCCACAGTGATTCTGTTCCCTCTGGTTTCTCTGGTCATCCTGACGGGTGACTCACAGAGGTGGAAGGACTTTAGGGTCCTGAGCTACTATGCCCCTCCAAACAGGGAGTGTGCAAGGGTGGTGGAGCTAAGCCTGCACTGTGAAATTTCTGGGGAACTTCCCTGATTCTCCTTCAACTAAAATCTGCTCTTTCCCTAAACCTGCACCTGCTCTTTTCTCTGTACTCTGAAATGGCCTTGCACATTGGCAGGAATATTGGCCTCAAGGGCAAATCATCCTCCTATCTGCTCTCACTGTGTGCTTGCAAGTTCTTTTCCTGCTTGAAACATACACTCTCTGTTTGTCATTTGTGTGCTGGCAGCCCTTGTGTCTGCCTGGCAACCAAGAGGCGGAAACCTTTACTGGTGTCCCCGGAGATCTGCACTTGATTTTACTCCCCCAGTCCAGATGATCTCCAGCCCATCTCCTGCCTCTTGGCTCACTGTCAAAACGAGCACTGGTGGGAGCCCTGGTTTTGTCAACTCCTGGTTACTTACTATTCACTCTTTATCCCCATCATGTTCCAGGACTTAGTTTTCTGCTGGTTCTTAAGGAGGTTTATCAACTTTCACAGAACCTCTATTTGTGGTCCACTAAGGACATTCCCTACCTCAATACTGGGGCTAGTTTTTTTTTGGGAGGGAATAAACATTTTTTTTTTTCTGTGCCTGATGAGAGCTCTTATTCCAAACTCTCTGGTTCTTCAGAGTTTTCTCCTTTACTTCAAGAATGCTGACAAGCACTCTCTCTAGGGACCAGAAGCTGGTGTTTCTGTGAAAGCACAAGAGCTTTCCATGAGTATCCCCAATGCTTCCTTCCTTATCTGCCTGTTACAGAGGAATTGCCCTGCTTATTTTAAACACTTCTTTTGCACATTGCCTATCAAGGGTAACATTTTCCTATTTTCTTCTGACCTTCTCCAACTCATTCTCAACATCCACAAAGATTGCCAAGGCAAGGCTATGCAGAGTAAAAGGGAGCCCAGCCTCATTATAGCTCTTGGCTGGAAACAGGGTCCTCATCTGCCTGAAAGGACCTGAGGAATGGGAACACAAGAGGATGGGAAATTATTTCATTGCTAGGATTCTCTGGACAAGGGTCAATGCAAGGTCCTAGAGTCAAGCGTATAGGCCTGCCTGAGGCCAAAAACACAGGAAACCAAATTATCCATAGGACAGAGATGAAGGCTGGTGCGAGGCTACAGGCACTGTACAGATGACCATTAGAACAGAGATAAAGGTAAGGTTCAGGGTACCCAGTGATACCAGTTCATTCTGGAACCCTAGGGATGATTAGAGGGCCCTTGTTCATTCCCATATCCCCTCTGTTCTCAAGTGGATAATTGTGCCTCCTTAAAACAAGGTGGGACCAAGATTAAGGGTACCCGGTGAGACTGGTTCATTCTGAAATCCCAGGGATGAAAGACAAATGCCCTATTCAAGGATAATAGGGAAATAGGAAAATAATAAAGATAATAGGATAATAGGGAAATAAAAGGGGGTGCTTTTTTCCCTTTCTCGCCTCTGTTCTCTCTTTATGGATGGGTAATTGCATCTCCATACCACAGGACATGCCTTTCAGATATATCATCAAGAACTGGAAAAAGTTTGACCCTCAAACTCTAAGGAAGAAAAGGCTCATATTTTTCTGTAACACAGCATGGGTTCGATACAAGCTCTGGGGCCAGAAATCTTGGCTGCAAAAGGAAGCATAAATTTTAATATGATGTATCAATTGGAATTGTTTTGCTGCTAGCAGAGGAAATGGACAGAAATCCCCAGTGTGCAGGCTTTCGTGGACCTAGGAAACAACCCTGACCTTTGTTGGGCTTGTAAAATTGATTCAGCTATAGTATCAGCCAAACTCAGCAACCTCCTCTAGTCAGTCTAAGAGACCCTTCATCAGGCTTTCCCAGAGCTCAAACCCCAGAAGAGCAAAAGGCAGAACCTAGCTTAAACCCCACGGCCCCTTCTAACTCGTTACATCCAAGTCTTTCAGTCCTGGAGTCTTTCCCTCCCTAACCAGAGCTATTCTCAGAACACCTCCCCTTTGGCTTATGTTCCCTTCAGGAGGTTAGCAGCCCCAGTTGGCCCACTGGGGTTCAGGCTCCATTCACTATGCAAGACCTGAGACAGATTACAGCAAACTAGGAAAGTGTATGGATGACTCTGACAAACACATTGAAGGGTTCCATAAACTGGGCCTAACATTTGAACTCACTTAGAAGAACCTCACAGTTATACTGGGCCACTTTCCAAGGGAGAATGTGACTCCATTATGGAGGCAGCCCAGCAATTTGCAAATGCAATGCAAACGATTAACCTTTGTGGCTACTCTGTAGGGGCCACCACAGTTCCCAGGTTGACCCCAACAGGGATTGCAATACCCAGGGCGGGTATTTGGGCAAGAATCCATGTGTTCATTTGTTTAATTGAGAGACAGAGCTAGCAGAAAAAATCCAGTGAACTATAATAAATTATCCTTAATAAATCAAGGTCCTCTTGAAAACCCCACAATATTCATAGAGAGGCTACAAGATGCCCTCATGAAACCTAAACCCAGGAACACCAGAAGGGCAACTTGTCCTAAAGAACTACTTGCTAATGCAAGCAGCCCCAGATATTCAGAAGAAATTCCAAAAACTATCACTAGGCCCCAACATCGTTATGCCTGACATCCTCAAAATAGCTTCCTCAGTCTTTTACAACTGGGGCTGGAAGGAAGAGGGAAAGGCTCAGGAAAAAAAGAGGCAAAAGGAAAGGTGGCAGCTTCAACTATTGGCTGCCTCACAAGTTCACTTGCCCCAGGAGGTTGCCCTGGGAATACTCTCCCAGGTAACTGCCATTGGTGTGGGAAGCCAGGCCACTGGAAGGCAAACTGCCCCAGTGGAGTAAATGGGAACAAACACTCTATGGCTTGCCCGCTCTGCCACAAGCTTGACCACTGGAGACAAGACTGCCCTGAGGGCTGAAGGGCCCTTGGGGCAGAATCCCAACCCCTGATGGCCTTGAGTTGAAGGGGCCCTCTGGTCCAGCTGGCTCCCAGATCAAACATCATTATTGAAGGGATGGAGCCAAGGCCTTCTTTGGACGTGGCAGGTAGGACAATAACCTTCCTTTGGGATCGTGTGCTGCCTACTCGATGCTTACCTCTTTTCCTGGCAATTATCCCGAGTCCTGCCAGGTAATGGGGATAAATGGGGTATTCATAACTGGGAGGTTTACTTCTTTGTGCTGCCTGTTGGGGGAAACTCTTTTCTCATTCATTTTTAGTGATGCCAGAATGCCCTACATCTCTTTCAGGCAGAGATATATTGTTCAGACTAGAAGGTCAATTACTTTTTTTGCACAGCCAACTCCTACTTTTCCAAATGCAGTCTTATGCCTCAAAGAGACCACACACAGGGATGAACTGCCCACAGACCTTCCCAATAACCCAGAAGTTTGGGACACAAGACTACCAAGGAAGGGCTATAACGTCAATTCCAGTAGTAATTCAGCTCAAGAGCCCTATCTAGCTGTCCTTGCAGAAAGCACTTTCCTCTTCTACCAGAGGCCAAAGAAAGACTTTGGTAAAGAAAAACATGGACTGTGGTGATACAGCTCACCCTGTAACCATTCCAGTCCTACCATTAAAAAGACTAATGGTGAATACAGACTAGTTCAGGACTTATAAATAATAAATGAGGCAGTAGTCCCAATACATCCTATGGTCTCCAACCCATATGTAATTCTAGAGAAATTACCTCCAGATGCTCAGTGGTTTTCAGTCCTAGACCTCAGGGATGCCTCCTTTTGTGTCCCCCTAGACCTGCTGTCACTGTCTCAATTTCTCTTTGTATTTGAATGGGATAATGAAAAATGTAGGTGTCAACATCTTACCTGGAATCTTACTTGGACAGTGCTTCCATGAGGTTTGAGAGACAGTTCCATTTGTTTGGGCAAGTCTTGGCTAAAGATTTGCAGGACCTAACTCTTGTGGGGGGAGGGGGCACATCTCCTACAGTACATGGATGACCGTTAATCTGCTTCCTGACAAGAGAGTTAGGAATACAACATTTAGTCCAGACAGGGATTTTCTTGCAGACCAGGGATACAAAGTGTCTGAGGCCAAGGCACAGCTACTAAGACAGGGGGTCGAATACCTGGGAATAATTATGACCCCTGGAGAACGTAAGCTCTCCCAAGAACGGATACAGGTTATTCTTAAGACACCTACCTGGAGCACCCAAAAGCAACTGCAGGCCTTTCTGGGAATCATGGGATATTACAGATTGGATACTGGTTTATGGTGGAATTAAGTCCTTATATCAGGCTCTAACAAAAGGGATGGATAGGGACCCACTTCTCTGGGAGAAAGATCAAGAGCAAACCTTTAGGCAGCTAAAAACTGCCATCTCACAAGTCCTAACCTTTGGGCTACCCATACTAAGCAAACCGTTTGAACTTTTTATCACTGAAAGGCAAGGTGTGGCCCTAGGAGGTCTAACTCAAACCATTGGGCCAATCAAATGTCCAGAAGGTAATTTTTCAACGTACCTAGACCCAGTTGTATAGGGGTGGTCACACAGTCTCAAGGAAGTGGCTGCAGCAGTCCTCCCACTTGGGGAAGCCTTCGAAATCACCATGGGGCAGTCAACTCAGCTCCTAATGTTCCACCAAGTTGGCCCCTTACTGGACAAAAAAGGGCCACAGTGGCTCACTGACAACAGATTGTTGAAGTACCAGGTTTTGTTATTAAAAAACCTACAGATAACAGTTGAGTGGTGCTTGACCCTCAACCCAGCCACCCTCTTGCCCCTACCAAGAGACAATAACCTGGCACATTCATGCTGTGAAGTACTTAGCCAAATTTATGCCAGCAGGGCTGACTTAAAGGACCAACCCCTGGCTAATCCCATCAAAATATGATTTTCAGATGGAAGTAGTTTTGTCTGGAATGGAACTAGATATGCAGGATAATGCTTTGGTGTGCCTTTACCAAGTGACCAAAGCTACCCATCATGTGAAATTATCTACATGGTTTAAGAGGTGATTATATCTATGGCACGTGGGGATCTGAGTGAAATCCATCTTCCCATCTCCAGGGTATTTCCCACCCAGGCAGCTATCTGGAAGGAAAGGGACTATTCCTATTAAGTACAGGCCTCAAATCTTAGAGCTGCTAGAGGCTGTTCATTTGCCCCAGGAGGTGGCAGTAGTGCACTGCAAGGGACACCAGAGGGCCATGATGAAACCGCACAAGAACATAGTTTGGCTGACCAGAAAACTAAAGAAGCAACTGTTCCAAAGGTTACATTCCTAGGAGCCTTGTTCTCTTCTCTTCCCACTGAACTACCCCCACTCCAGTACACCCAGGAAGGAATAGATTTGGACTACCCAACAGGGATATCAAAAAGAAACCAATGGATGGTATAGCCTGGGAGCACTTTTCCATCTGCCAAAGGCCTCCCAGTGGAAGGTCATCCAGAGTCTGTGTGACTCCTGTTACTTTGGAAAGGGCAGTCTAGGGCAAATTTGTAAGTGGGTGTTTAGCAGGAGGGGACTGAACAAGGCTATTGAAAAGGCTTGTCAGACTTGCTCCTTGTGTGCCATAAATAATCCCCAGAGAGAGAAGCCTCCTCCATTAATAAGTCCAATCCAAAGAAGAGGTAAATACCCTGGAGATGGGAAGATGGATTTCACTCAGATCCCCACATGCCATAGATATAATAACCTCTTAAACCATATAGATAATTTCACATGATGGGTAGAGACCTGTTGCACAAAGACTGAGAAGGCACAGTTAAGTAGCTAAATTCCTCCTCAAGGAACTCACTCCCGATTTGGGCTTCCTAGGTCATCGCAAAATGACAATGGCCCATCCTTAATTCCCCAAATGACTCAACAGTTTGGTAATGCCCTTGGCATGAAATGATACCTTTAGTCTGCCTGGAGACCACAATCTTCAGGAAAGGTGGAAGGAAATAACCAAGCCCTCAAACACATCCTCAATAAACTGTGTCAGGAAACAGCAAGTCATGGACGGACCTCTGACCTCTAGCCCTCCTTTGAATCCATGTTGCCCCTAAGGCTCCTTTACAATTAAGCCCCTAGTAGGCCCTATATGATAGACCATTCCTATATTCTGACTTATTGGTAGATGAAGAAACTACCAAAGTCGCCCAGTATGTCTGTTCTATGGTAGGCTTCCAACAGGCCTCTGGGAATACTGGTTACAAATAAACCCAAAATCGAAAGAGTAAAAGGCTCAGACTTTATACCCTCCAGGCTCACTAGTTCTCATGAAAGGTTGGAAGGATGGAACCCTGAAATCTCAACTAACTGGAAGGTCTAGAAGGTCCCCTTCACTGTTCTATTATCTACTCCCATAGCTATTAAAGTACCAGAGGTTGCCATCCAGATACACTATACTTAAGTGAAGTGAAGCTGAGTCCAAGACAAAGGACTGAGATTCCTGCAGAGATGTCCCTCTGGAGTTCTCTGGATAGTTGCAGACTCACCCACCAATAATAAGTCTACCTCCCGACTCTCCAAAATTTGTGTCCTTCCCCTGTGCAAAATATATCCATCAATCCCAGTATCTCCAGAATCCTGCATTAATTCTAAGTCTAAAGTCTTATCTAAATATCATCAGTTCAAAGTATCATCATCTAAATCATTTAAACCAGTATGGGTGAGACCTGAAGTACGATTCACCCTGGAGCAAAAATCTCTCTTTACCTGTAAACCGGTAACACCAGACAAGTTATCACCTTCTGTGTCCGGAATTGGTGGGTTGTTGGTCTCACTGACTTCAAGAATGAAGCCGCGGACCCTCACAGTGAGTGTCACAGTTCTTAAAGGCAGTGTGTCCAGAGTTTGTTCCTTCTGATGTTCAGATGTGTTCAGAGTTTCTTCCTTCTGGTGGGTTCGTGGTCTCGCTGGCTCAGGAGTGAAGTTGCAGACCTTCGCGGTGAGTGTTACAGCTCTTAAGGCAGCCTGTCTGGAGTTGTTTGTTCCTCCCCGTGGGTTCGTGGTCTCGCTGGCTTGGCTTCAGGAGTGAAGCTGCACACCTTCCAGGTGAGTGTTACAGATCACAAAGGCAGTGTGGACCCAAAGAGTGAGCAGCAGCAAGATTTATTGCAAAGAGCGAAAGAACAAAGCTTCCACAGAGTGGAAGGGGACCCGAGCGTGTTGCCACTGCTGGCTGGGGCAGCCTGCTTTTATTGTCTTATCTGGCCCCACCCACATCCTGCTGATTGGTAGAGCCAAGTGGTCTGTTTTGACAGGGCGCTGATTGGTGCGTTTACAATCCTTGAGCTAGATACAGAGTGCCAATTGGTGTATTTACAATCCCTTAGCGAGACATAAAGGTTCTCCAAGTTCCCACTAGACTCAGGAGCCCAGCTGGCTTCACCCAGTGGATCTCACACTGGGGCTGCAGGTGGAGCTGCCTGCCAGTCCCTCGCCCTGCACCCACACTCCTCAGCCCTTGGGTGGTCGATGGGACTGTGCGCCGTGGAGGAGCAGGCGTTGCTTGTCGGGGAGGTTCGGGGTGCACAGGAGCCCATGGAGGCGCAGCGGGGGAGGCTCAGGCATGGCAGGCTGCAGGTCCCGAGCCCTGCCCCGTGGGAAGGCAGCTAAGGCCTGGCGAGAAATCGAGCGCAACGCTGGTGGGCCGGCACTGCTGGGGGACCCAGCACACCCTCCGCAGCCTCTGGCCCAGGTGCTAAGCCCCTCATTGCCCCGGGCCCTGCCCCGCGGAGCCCACACCCACCCGGAACTCGTGCTGGCCCACAAGCACCGCACGCAGCCCGGGTTCCCGCCGGCGCCTCTCCCTCCACACCTCCCGGCAAGCTGAGAGAGCCAGCTCCGGCCTTGGCCAGCCCAGAAACGGGCTCCCACAGTGCAGTGGCGGGCTGAAGGGCTCCTCAAGTGTGGCCAAAGTGGGAGCCCAGGCAGAGGAGGCGCCGAGAGCGAGCCAGGGCTGTGAGGACTGCCAGCACGCTGTCACCTCTCACTTCCACGTTAAATGGTGAGACAAGCATATAATAAATATCCACATTCCAAAAGGAAGAAATTGGAAGAAATAAAGAGGTTACAGTCCCTGAACAAGTTCAAACACCAACAGAGCAAATTCTGTCAGATTTCAAGCCCTGAGACTCATCCTCTGTGGCCCCATGCTTTGTCTTCTGGGTCCACTGGGTGACTATTAATCCTTAGCTGTCCTGGAATCCCAGCTGTATCACACATGGCATTCTCCCTGTCCATCTCTGTCTCTGTTTTCAAATTCAACCCCCCACCTTCTTTTTCATAAAGGATACTAGTGATATTGGACTAAGACCTTACCCTACTCCAGAATGACCTCATTTTAACTTAACTGATTTCATTTATAACACTTTTCAAATTAAGTCAAATTCTGAGAGAACAGGTGTTAGAATCCCAACATATTTTTGGAGGGATGAAATTCAACCCATAGTAAATATGTGCATTTCTAAGGCAAAATTACAAAAGAAAAATAGCTTGAAAGAAATTATAAAAATACTTTTAGACATTATGGTACACGAAAATTTTCTTAAAAGACCCAAAATCTAAAATAATAAACTATAAACTTGCCTATATTAAAGTTATATACTTCTGCATAAAGCAATTATTTTACCACTTGATGACAAAATCTGCATTCTCAGAAAAGCATATAGAATTTGCATTGCTCAATAATAGCAATTTGATTATGTAAAAATTAATAATTACAGCAAAACTCCATGTTAACAAAAAGGCAAATTATTTTAAAATGTGGAAATATGAGAACTGAATTCATAGAAGGTGCTGAAAATCACTAGAAATCTGAATACTCAATTTGAACAGGAGTTAACTAATCATTCGATTGGTAGGAAAATAAAAATATGACACTGTCAGCATGTAAGAATGTGAGATACTTGATTTTCTCAGTCATGCTAAGAGGAGAATAAATTGACAAAGTCATCTTGAAAAACAACTTAAGTGTATGTTATAAAAATTATAATGTAAATATCTCATCCTTTGATTCATTCGTAAGGTTATATTTGTATTAGTTAGCTAGTACCATGACAATGCTATATAAAAAGCACCCCAAAACTGAATGGTTCAAAGCAAAACTTATTTATTCTCATGGATCTGTGGGTCAGCTGAACCATGCTTTTAAAATAGTGTTAGCAAAGCACAGATGACCAAGCAGTAATCATTTGAGGCCACATAAAGTTATGTGCAGAACTAGCACACTGTCTCTTCCATCCTCATCATTGACCAAAGCCAACAGAAGTGCACTTAACCTTTTTTTTTTAATGAGGAAGACTACAAAATTATCTATCAAAGCACACGGAAACAAGGAGGAATAGAGAATGTTAACCAATAATTCCTTTGAAAGCAGTGTATTCTCCTGGTCATAATCATAATATTTAAAAACATAGTAAAACACAGTCATCTCAGGACCCCTAATCTAATCACATCAGCAGGCCTGAAGTTTAAGATCCTACAATCTATAACAAGTTTAGATGAGTTCTTCATGGTTCAATGATTTATGAATTTAAGAGGAAACATTCTCCCAACACACAATGGTAGGAAAGGGTAAGTATATTCTCAATAATAACTCAAATTTAGAAAATTTGAGACACGTATTAGTCACTTATCCATTATTCATAACCTTTGTGAAATCCTGTTGGACAAGCGATGCTATGTCTTGGTATCTGTGGGGTATAAAATACATTTTATATGCTGATTCTGCTTCCTGGGTCTACTTCACCATTCCATTATTCTCTGAGGTTCTTTGATCTGCCCTCAGGAACATATTTCTCTTTTCATCATTTTCTTTGGCCATTCCTAGAGAATTGTAAAATATGCCTTTTGGTGGATGAACCACTTTTTTCTATCCTTCTTCGTGCCTATAGAAAGTTGAAGACCAAGATAACTTTTCTCATCTTGAACCATCTCAGTCAAGGCATGATTTACATTTCCTTTTTTAAAAGACATGTAAATCTTGTAAACATTTTTTACATTTCTTTTAAAATTTTCGCGGGCTTTCTATGTATTTGATTTCAATCAACTTTATTTACCACAATCTATACTCATATTTTTAGATACATTTCTTTCCTTCTAGATATAAGTACAAGTAATGTAGGCACAATGGCCTTCAGCAAAACCATGTACATATTCCTTTTGTAAGTCGTTTTGCCCAAATGAAAAGATTAACTAGATGTCATCTTAATTATTTCACAAATGTTATTAAAATGATTCCCTTGACATTGGTTATTTCTGTGTTTTAAGGCTGTATCTTAATTTGAGAATATTTTATGACTGAAGAGATAGGAAATAAGAGACTTTTATTTTCCCATCCATAATATTCTGGGTTCTCTCCATTACCTCTAATTCTGCCTGCAATCTGTTCAAATCTTTTTGAGCTTATCAATTTATTGTGGGTAGTTATGTTATGTAGCAGGAAGCTCAAACTTTCAACATTTTGCCTAGAAATCATTTCACCATAAGTTCATTTGGTATTTTCTATTATTAATTGACTAAAAATGAAAGAACACACACATGTGCACACATACACACACACACTGTGTGTGTGGATTTATATCAGATCTTTCTTGCAACAAAAACATCATGATACTATTATGCAGCATTTTCCAGAATTGTATCATTAGTAAACAATTTTTTTAATTTAGTCTATATGATACTTTTATTATTGCTCTAGAAATATCCACTGGTTTTATGATATAAATCAAGATATACATTAAAGATTTTAAGCCACACTCTATTCAGACATATACAGGGAAATATGAAATGCTTAAATGAAGTTTATGAATGCCGTCTTTTACATTTGTATAGGTTCTTTGTATTCAGTATGACAAAAAGCTAATTGTAATCTAAGAATAATTATATGGAACCTATGGGAATATAAATGTCATACACATATTTTTACAGTTATGCTTTGAAACAAATGGGTTTTGAATAGTGTAAAGCACAGAACACTTGTAAATAACTAAACATCACTGGGTATATCCCAATAGAAGAATTTGCCTTTTATAAACATTGGAAAAAATAAACCTCGAAAACATAGACGCTTTTTGTAATTTATGTAGTTCCATGTGCAGTTTGGCTAAATTAAAATTTAAAGATTGAGTATAAATGTATGTAATACTATAAAATTAGTTTACTATAGTACTTTCTTAAAACACGTACTAACATAGTAACTAAAAGTTCAAAAAATTGCTGAAACATTACGGATCCTTGGATAAGAAGAAATTTCATTTTAAGGTTAAAATATTTCCATAAAAACAAATGGTCTCTTTTAAAACTCTTTTTTTATCTTTCTTTTCTGAAAATCCCTTTGTTTACATTGCATATGATCATAAAATAATTTGAAAAATATTTTTGCTATAAAAGTTTATATTGCCACATCGTTGATACTGTTTTACACATTTTTTTTTAGTTTACCCCACCTGTGTTTAACAAAGAGGCCACCATCTCACCTTGAGGTAGGTATTCTATTTATATCTAGAATTTGCTCCATATTTGAAACATTAAGGTATTACTTATTAGTCACTACTTAAGTTACGAGATAGGGGTCCAAATATTGACTAAGTTAGTCTTTTTTCCATTCTATACAGCATAATAAAATATGTGAAAGAGACATATTGTTGCGTGTAGCCTTCTTAGAGTAATGCAGTCTCTGTGACTGGGAAACCTGGTGTTGAATCCTGATTTCATGTTGTACTAAATGTTCTGGGTAAGAGACTATCTTTCTAACCCTCTGTATCTTCTGCCTTCACTAAGGAATGTTTGATTATCACTAGTACGTTGTTTAAAAAATGATTTTAAATTATTTCTCCTATATACATCTTAGTGATTCTGAGATTCTGCAAATTTCATTTCTCCATTATCAGCTAATTCCTGTTGGACTCTGCCAACAGGGGGCTCTAGTGGGCAATTAGAAGACAGGAGAAAATACATGTCCATTTCCTTGCTGTTTCTGGCAGGAAGCTTCAGTAACAGCCTTTCCATTGACAAAGGCAGTTGCTTCCAGTTTTCAACTTTTGTATATTATATTTATTTTTACACGACTCCCAGAACTAAGCTTACTATGCTGTTCTTTCAAATTTCTGAGATACCACCACCACCAACCAGGCGTTACCTCTCCTCAGAGGTCTGAATTTCAGCTCTCTGGTACCCCTGTTCCAGGCTTAAATTTTGACAACTTCAACTGCCCATCCTGAGGGAAGAATAGTGATCAGCGGTAGCTTACAGTGTTTGCTATCTCATATTTTCTGTGTTTCTTTTCTACTCTTTTGATTCTCCAAAACATTTATAACTGCTTATTTATATCAAACTATTTTAGTCTTAAAACCTAGTAAAGTTCTGCTTCCTAATATGACCACAGGTGATACTTCCTAAGGTTTTGTGAGAACAAAATTCATTTACCTTTGTGAGGTAAATAAGTGATGCTATGATCATCTGTGGCCCTGTGGGCCTATGGTCCTGTTAGCTTTCATTATCAGATTAATTTTTTTGATTCTCAAGTATTCATTTCTTAACTCATTTCATTTGCACCCAAATCAGTGCTTTTTCAGTGGATGAGCTTCGTATTATATTGTTAAATCTCTGAATAAGTTCTGCCTTTTAAAAAGCATATGTACACATTTTTAAACAAGTTGCTTTCTTTTTCTTGAGATCGTTATGATTATTTTATAATGAGATATTTTACACGTTTCACAATGTTTGACTTTTCCTTTGTTCCCTTGTTATCCTAAGCTATTAGACATTCAAATAACTTATAGAAGATAGCCTTAATTTTTAAAATCAGTGCTAATTAGGAAAGGAATATAATTGTAAATTCTGTTAATGAAAATTTGTTCTTCTCAAGTAAAGTATTTTCAGTTCTTGATATGCATTTATGCTTAAGTACTAGTTTAAAGATAATAAATAATTTTACACTTTTTAATTTTTTTTAACTAAGTGAAGAAAAATTCAGCATTTGCCAAATGCTTACATTTACCCAGATTTCCATTTTTAGTGCCTTTTTCTCTAAAAAAAAAAAGTCTAATCCATACAACCAAGTTATTTTGTGGACATTTACAGATAGATTCCAAAGGTTATATAAACACGCAAAAGACCCAGAGTAGCCAATATAACATTAACGAAGAACAAAGATTGACATTACCCAACTTTAAGCCTTATCATAAAAACTAGTAATCAAGAGAGTGTAGTATTGATAAACAAATAAACAAAATAATACATAGAATTCAATAAAGAGCCTAGGCATAGACCCACACCAATATAGTAAACTAACTTTTGGTAAAGAAGCAAAGGCAATTCATTGGAGAAAAGATTAAGTCTTCAACAAATGGTACTGGGCCAACTGGATATCCACATGCAAAAAACAAACACAAAAACTAAATGCAGACATGTATTTGATAGACATAAATGTAAATGCAAAAGTATACAACTTCTAGAAGATAATCTTGGGTTTGGTGATGAGTTTCTAGGTATAACAATTTATAACAAACAGAAAACAAGTTGTTACAGTGGATTTTATTAAAATTGAAAACTTCTACTCTGTTAAAATTAAAAGAATATAAATACACACCACAGACTGGAGAAAGTATTTGCAAAACACATATCTGGAAAACATCTATCTGATACATCCTTTATCACATGTATTTGTACATCAAAAATATACAAAGGACTCTTAAAACTCAGCATAAAAAAACAATCTAAATAAAATAAGAGCAGAACAACATGAACATGTGAATACTTTGCTAAGGAAGATTCATATAGCGGGCAGATAGGCAAATGAAAAGATACTCATCATATGTCATTAAAAAATTGCGAATTAAAACAATGATGAGATACCACTTTACACCTATTAGAATGGCTAAAAACCAAAACACAGACAAGACCAAATGCTGACAAGAATGTGGAACAACAGAAACTTTAATTCAATTTTGTTGAAAATTCAATATGGCACAGCTGCTTTGGAACACAGTTTGGCAGTTTCTTATAAGCTAAACATAGGCTTACAATATGATCCAGCAATTATGTGCTCCTAAGTATTTATACAAATTAGTTGACAACTTATGTCCACAGAAAAACTTGCACATGGATGTTTATTGCAGCTTTATTCATAATGGCTTTAGCTTGGAAGCAACCACAATATCCTTTAGGAGATGGATGGATAAACTCTGTTACATACACATAATGAAATATCATTCAGTGATAATAAGAAATTAGCTATCAAACTACATAAAGACATAGAAGGACCTTAAATACACATGACTCAGTGAAAGAATCCAGTCTGAAAAGGCTATATGTTGTATTTTTTCCAATGATATGATATTCTGAAAAAGAAAAACTATAGAAATAGTTAAACAGTCGTTGGTTGCCAGGGGTTCAAAGAGAAGGAGGGAGGTATGGATGGGTAGAAAGAAGGGGAGTTTTAGGGCATTTAACCATTCTATTAGATACTGTAATCGTGAATATATGATACTGTGCATTTGTCAAAACCCATAGAACTATATAACACAACTTGTGAATCCTAATGGAAAACATGGATTTTAGTGGATAATTACATACTAATAGTGGTTCATCAATTCTAACAAATATATCACATTAATAAAAGGTAGTAATAGTAGGGTAAATGGTGTGTGGGAGGAGAGAAACTCTATGGAAACTCTTTAAGTTCTTCTCAATTTTTCTGTAACCGTAAATGTTGCTCTGAAACATAAATATATTAATTTTCTCTTTAAAAAACATGTATTTTCTGCTACTAGACTATAACAAGCTGGTTACTATACTGTACTATGTGTTATTAGATGTTTAGATAACGCATTCTTCTTTACTTTTTGCTTCAGTTACATTTAATATGGAAAATATTAATATGTGTATATCTAGTACATAGATATTGCCAATACTCAATCATAAGTAAAAATTTAATTCTGAGTAATGCTGCCAGGTTACAGAGAATGTTTTATGGATATGTGTTTTAAAGATAATGCTGTTGAACTATCATCATAAATATGATATACTTAAAATATTCCCTTTTGCATATTAGTGAAAGATTATAAATATTCTATATTTTTAAATCACCCATCCCTTTGTAAATAAGATAAAATAATGCATGAACAATCTCAGGGCAAAACATTTGTTTATGACTGAGATAATTTCTTAATTGTAGAAAGGTATCTATATTAGTTTCCTAATGCTGTCATAACAAATTACCCCAAACTAGATGGCTTAAAACTACACAATTTTATTCTCTCTCAGTTTTGGAAGCCAGAAGTCTAAAATCGGGATTTTGGCAGGACCACTACTCTTCTGAAGAAGCTAGAGAAGAATTCTTCTTTGCTTCTTCCAAGCTTCTGGTTGTACCCATAACCCACGGTGTTCCTTGGCTTTTAGCTGCATCAATCCAAGCCCTGCCACTGTTGACAAATAGCTGTTTTCCCCATATCTGTCTCTGAATCTTTATCCTTTTTTCATAAAGACTTCAGTCACTGGATTTAGGGACCACTCTTATCACCTATGACCTTATCCAAACTTAGTTAATTATTACATCTGTAAAGATTGCATTTTCAAATAAGTTTATATTCTGAAGTTTTAAGTAGAAAAAAATTGGAATGTGGGGGCATTTTTCAACCTCATATAGTACCCTTCTGCTAATCCTATGTAGCTTGCTTATTTAGTACTGTCTTCCCATGAGTCTGAATGATATACCTTTTTTTCCTAATGTCTGCTTTATAATTAATTCTAATCAGAGACTGGATAGACAATTTTACACAGTGATAAAAGGGTGACTTTTAACTGGGTCTTAACTTGCCTTTCATCCCTAACTGAAAGTTAATTGTGTTTATCAATGAAAAATAATTTTATATTAAGTAGGTTATAATAATTGAAGATAATGTAAAAGACTATTTTACACAAGTGTTTATCTTATAATTAATTCCAAATTTCTTAAACTATTTAATGATCTCAACTTAGCCTGCATTTGGATATTTTAATACAATTTAAGTTTATTTTCTGGGCTAGAGGTCTTATCAATATTTCCATGTTTGTATGTCAATCCAATAAAATTATCACTTTAAGTACAAAAAATAAAGATGCAATGACATATGAAAGCTAAGATTTTAACATAGATTGATTTGATTTATTGGATTATATAATGAGAAAAAAGCATAATCTGCTTATGGATAATGTGTTCACTATATAAATATATAAAGGGTCTCATGAATATCATACTTGTAAATTTATTCCATAGTATTCTTTATTGTTTATTTTCACTGACTTCTTTCAATAACTCAGATTTACAGTTGTCAGATAAATTTTTATTTTTTTTGAGATGGAGTCTTGCTCTGTCGCCCAGGCTGGAGTGCAGTGGTGCAATCTTGGCTCATTGCAATCTCTGTTTCCTGGGTTCAAGTGATTCTCCTGCCTCAGCCTCCTGAGTAGCTGGGATTATAGGCGTGAGCCACCATGCCTGGTTAATTTTTGTATTTTTAGTAGAGACGGAGTTTCACCATGTTGGTCAGGCTGGTCTCTAACTCCTGACCTCTTGATCCACCCACCTCAGCCTCCCAAAGTGCTGGGATTCCAGGCGTGAGCCACTGCGACCAGCCTGTCAGATAAATTTTTAAGAGAAAAGAAATATCTCCAAGCTATATATCATTACCTGAGGACATGTGTTTTAATATAGGTAGTTCTGTACCATGTTAAACAATATTTCTGATTGAAGTTAATCAAAATAACATTAAACAAAAATTCAAAATCATGCTACATTATTGTTCTTCCTACCTTTAATCTTGCAAGTTCCTAGGAAAAGTCAGCTATTTGCTGATAAGATTTACAAAAATTAACAATAAAAGTAATCCTGAGAATGGATATATTACCAATAAATTTCCTACACCTTGGTTGCCACTGTTCACTCCCTGAAGTAACTTGTTATACAAAATGCATTCTTTCTGCTTCTCCAAGAAGCAGACATCCAGACAGCATTAGATCTGCAAGAGATTTATTGGAGAAAATGACTGTGAAGAATAAAAGAAAAACTTCAGACCACAATGCAGATTTGACCTGTGTGAAGAAGTGTGGAAAGAAGGAGGTTTGAGCAGAAAAAGCATCAGACTACAGTGAAGTTCTGAGAAAAATATGGCCAGGGTAAAGCATCCTCCAGTCAGTCACCTGTCAGAGGAGTCCTACTTTCCAAAGGAATGATTCAGCATCTTACAGAGTTCTGCTCAGTTAGGCAGAGATCAGCCTGGGATCAGCATAGGAGAAGGAGAGCTTTGATATAGATGTGAGTCTACAGAAGCCTCATCTGGGATTGTCAGTCAACTATTCTCCCTAAAGCAGGAGATTTGAGTGGCTTATTTCCATGGCCACTACTCAATAAGTAGTACAGAGGCTTAAGCAATCCACCTTGGCCTCACAAGTAGTTAGGACCAAAGGCTCATACCACCACACAGAGCTAATCTTTATTTTTTTAATTTCATAGGGTCAGAGGTCTCACTATATTGCCCAGACTGCTCTCGAACTCCTAGGCTCAAGAAATTCTCCTGCTTTGGCCTCCCCTCAAAGTGCTTGGATTACAGGCATTAGACATTGTGCCCAGCCAGTATTTTTTTTAACGAAAGAGGAGAATCTTGCTGAGTCTTCTGAAATGACATTTTAACATCTTTCTTTTGATGTAGACTTTGATGATGCTTTATTGCTTCTTTATTTCATAAATCGACTTTTTTTTAATTTGTAAAATATCAAACTACCAAAATTCCAGAGAATACTTCAAAAAATTTCTGGATACATAAGATTTATCTTTATTGTTTATTTAAACCTTTGGGCCAGACATTTTCTTCCTCTATTAGGGAATCTTTTATTTCTATCATCCTGCCTTAGCTCCAGATTTTTTTTTAATTTTATTCTAAAGTATATGAGTAGATTACTTGGGCATAAAAGGTTACCATAACGCTGAACATCAGATGTTTTCTACTCTTTTTGTTTTAAAGCATTATAGAAGACTTTTACATCAAAACTAGGATGAAAATATTAAAAAGTGGTTGTACAAATGAATTACAAATAACGTTTTTTCTTCTGATTATGTTTGAAAACTATAAATTCTCTCAGATAAATAATATTTATTACAATATAAACATTTTAGTCATATAGATATTTAAAGATCACTGAATTTAATAGTAATACATCACTTCCAGTTTTGTTATTTTAATTATAATGATTATTTTATGACATATCAGAAATGGGTTAGAATTAATCTCTATAACATTTTAAACTAGAAAATTTTAATATAGCTCTTCAAAATTAGATTTATGTATCCAATATACAAGACTTGGATGAATGTAATTTATTCATAGGATGATTTCTAACTATCAGTAGGGGCACCCCTCATTTATTAGAGCAATTCATTTAATGAGTTCTCAACAAATTCTGCCTTGGGCTGGATATGCATAATTTGTATCCAGTGACAATTAGATATCTTCATCTCAGGAAGTATTTTACCTAAAAATAAAAGACAATATTGGCTTTATACTACTCTTATTTTTTCTGATTCTTTTCATTATTTCAGATAAATTTCATTATGGTCTTGTTCCAGGTTGTTCACATTAAAACCTATTTCAATCGGCCGGGCGCGGTGGCTCACGCTTGTAATCCCAGCACTTTGGGAGGCCGAGGCGGGCGGATCACGAGGTCAGGAGATCGACACCACGGTGAAACCCTGTCTCTACCAAAAATACAAAAAATTAGCCGGGCGTGGTGGCGGGCGCCTGTAGTCCCAGCTACTCGGAGAGGCTGAGGCAGGAGAATGGCGTGAACCCGGGAGGCGGAGGTTGCAGTGAGCCGAGATCACGCCACTGCACTCCAGCCTGGGCGACAGAGCAAGACTCCGTCTCAAAAAAAAAAAAACCTATTTCAATCAACATGATTTTTTTTTTCTTTCTTTCTTTTCTTTTTTTTGAGATGGAGTCTCGCTGTCACCCAGGCTAGAGTGCAATAGCACAATCTCTGCCCACTGCAACCTCCACTTCCTGGGTTCAAGTGATTCTCCTGCCTCAGCCTCTCAAGTAACTGGGTTTACAGGTGCACACCACCACTCCCGGCTATTTTTTTCTATTTTTAGTAGAGACAGGGTTTCACCATGTTGACCAGGCTGATCATGAACTCCTGACCTCAGGAGATCCACCCCCTTGCCCTCCCAAAGTGCTGGGATTACAGGCATGAGCCACCATGCCCAGCCAACATGATTTTTCCTTTGTACTTCTTGCTACTTTATTGACATGAGCATGTTGCTATATCAAATTGAGCTCTAACAGTTAATAGTTATGTAAACTTGGGAACGGTATTTTTTTTGTATCAGTTTTGATAATATTTAGGTATATATCTATGACAAAGACTGCTAACTCAAACCTAATATTTGTTTTCCTCCTGATTTAGAGTAAGATAACATTTGAAATAACTCCAATTTCCTTTGTGACTACCTATGGCTGAGTATAATATGGCTTTTGAGATATAGGAAAAGGGAAATGTATAAAATTCAGGACGGTTCTTTTAAGATACAGCTTGGGTCTCTTATTTTTCCCCCTTTTCTTTTTCTGATTGACTAAAATGTAGATGTCAAGTCTGGAGCATCCAAATAAATCTTGAGGAGACTTGGAGCATATAAACTCTGCAGGGTGGAACAAAATAATAGAAAATTATGTCATGGAAGATTTTCTGGAATTTAGCCTCAATACAAGCTCTGAACTAATTTTTCCTCCCTAAAAATAGTAGTAAACTGAAATCACCGTATTTTCTTTTCGGATCTCTTTCTTCATTTTTTTATAAATTTCTCAATTATCTGTATGAGAATAAATATTTGTAGAGACAGATTCTTGATCCAGGCTCCTATAATCAAATCTTGCTTTTAACACTTAATAATAGCTGTGTAAACTTGGGCAAGACATTTTGCCTATTTGTGTTTTGGTTCACAATAGCAAAGACTTGGAACCAACCCAAATGTCCATCAATGATACACTAGATTAAGAAAATGTGGCACATATACACCATAGAATACTATGCAGCCATAAAAAAGGATGAGTTCATGTCCTTTGTAGGGACATGGATGAAGCTGGAAACCATCATTCTCAGCAAACTATCGCAAGGACAAAAAACCAAACACCGCATGTTCTCACTCATAGGTGGGAATTGAACAATGAGAACACTTGGACACAAGAAGGGGAACATCACACACCGGGGCCTGTCATGTGGTGGGGGGAGGGGGGAGGGATAGCATTAGGAGATATACCTAATATAAATGACGAGTTAATGGGTGCAGCACACCAATATGGCACATGTATACATATGTAACAAACCTGCACGTTGTGCACATGTACCCTAGAACTTAAAAGTATAATAAAAATAAATAAATGAATAAATATGTTCAAAGAACTAAAATCACATCTAAAAAAATACCTATCTCATTGGGTTTCCTTAAACCCTTAAAATGGTACTTTATACAAATTAACTGATACATTATTATTGTTATTCAGCAGTTGTTTTTCAAGTATATTTTTATAAAAGATCATGAAATTAAAGTATAAAGACTATGTAGATAAAATAAAATGTAATAACTTCTATAATTTATGTTATATGTTTCTATCCATTTATTTAATAATTAAAGAATACTTATTCAATGTTTAATATATAACAAATGTATTAAACCAAGAATTAAATTAGAAAAAATAATTACTTTGTACTACTTATTTTCTTGGTTATTCTGCAAAAATAGTTTTTGTTGCTTTTTTTGCTTATTAGTATGTTCTAAATTTTCTACAGTGAACATATACATGTAGTACAACATTAAAATATTCTGATTATATTTTAGACAAATGTATAGTCAACTACATGAAAATACATTAAAATGGTTATTTAATTCTTAGGTTGTTTTTGCCACCACATATTTAGGCCAGGAATAATCTAATTGGTTACATATTACATTTACAAGTAACATAGAAAACTTTAGGAAATATGAAAAGTGATAATATTCTGTAATTTTTTAAGATATAGGATTTCCTGTTTTGCTGAATCATGGCCAACTTGGAACTTTTGTTTTGTTAATTATCAAACACAAGCTGTGTTAGAGATGTGGTCTGTTCACTCCTTCCCCAAGGACATGCTGTGTTTATCACACACCTCATTTCATCCCATTATTCTACCAAGCCATCTTGAGATGTGTCTTTGTTTGTTTGTTTGTTTTGTTTTTTTAAAATTCATTTTACATCTGTGGTAGAACTTCAACAGAGAGAAATATCTACTTTTATTTTTAATAAAGTTGCCTTAAAATATAGATAGGATGCGTTATGCTAAAGTAATATATTCCTAACAATATATTAAAATGGTGTTGACATTATCAGCAATTATCTCTAGGCTTTTAAACGTAGTGTTATGAAACAATTAGTGCTTCCCATGTTATAGATCAATTGTGAGCATATTTACATAAGAACACAAATCATATTTTATTAGAAGTATACATTCCTACTGTAATGCATATGATCACAAATTGAACTACAGGATAAGGAGAAAATAAAGTTGTTTGACAATATGGGTATATTTTTCCCTTATGCTTTAAAAGTGGTCCAAAAATGTCTTATTGGCAATCTATGGCAACATTCTTGTAAAAGAAACAAAGAGAAAGGTAATATCAGGCTGGTGTTTCAAGATACAAAAGAAAGCAAACACAGCTGCGTTCCATACATGTTCATGGGTAAGTTCATCTGCTTTCTCTCTCTTTCTGTTTTTCTTTTTCTCTTTATTAAACTAAAGTTTTAAAACATGTTCCTTTCTTGGTGTTCTAAAAAAGTAAAGGGGGAAAAAACAGATGGCACTATGAATAAATTAACTAAAGACTGGAATCTTCAAAGGAAAAAAAGAACCTATTCAATGTTTACACTGTTAAAAAAAAAAAAGGAAGGGGGTAACTTCCTGGATTAAAAAGGAGTCAATTTCTTTCTACTTTCATCTAAATATTCCCAGAACATGAACACCTGAAGTTTATTTAAAGTGCAATATCTAAGACCAATAGAAAACTAATAGAAATTGTGTTAAATATCAATTAATATAAATTACAGTTATAAACACCATCATTGACAGACTGTCTCATCATCTCATGAGACATGGTGCCATGAGCGGTTTTTGTTGTTGGTTGGTTGGTTGGTTGTTTTCCACTCTCTGCTCTTGATTCAGAAAAATCAGACTTTGTGCCAAACAGAAAACTTGGGTATCATCTTTCTTCTCTCTCCTGCTGCTACCTTTTTAAAGTAAACATCTGTTCTAAGTGACTGTTTCCTAATCTTGTCTCTCCAACATTACTTGACATCTTTTCAAAAACCGCAACTTCTACCAATTAATGTGGCAGGAAATATCAAGTGTTTGGTGATACCATATTTTTTCCTGAAAGGTGTAAAATTTAACAATAAAGTTCTTTAGACGAGTAAGAGGCCGAAAAGTCTGGACAATGTGTGGTCAAGATTATATGAACTCTCATTTGCTACCTTTCAGTGCTTGAGACCCAGGCAATGGGGACAGGAGAATAATCATATTTGGGAGATGAACTGAGAAGCTGCATATTACACTGCTTTTCACAGGTAGTTCTGAGATGGACTTCACCCCCACCTAAGTGCACAATGAATTACCCAAAATCAAACTGGCAAGAAAAAAGGCTTAATTAACTCTTGTCTTCGGCAAATGAACAGATGAGGTTTCTCCTGGATAAAAACTAGTAATAATAAGTAAAGGAAACTTAACAGACTTACAATAAAACATCATAGAAAATAAGCAGAAAAATATCCAGAGACTCAAAAGACTGCTTTACTAGGCTATAGGTTCAAAAGGCATCCCCAGCTCCAACAGTGCTGGGTACCCAGGACAGAATGACTGTGCATAAATTATGTAAGGATTTGTAATGATGGTGTGGTGATGGAAAGTGTGTGATTAAAGTGGAATATAAAATTTAGCACATGTGGAAAATAAGAAAAAGAGAGAAATTGTAGATGAAATGATTCAATCCTGGGTGTTTGAGACAATGATGCTACCAAAAATTCAAATGTGGCTAACAAAATAAGATGTGAAGGGAAATGAGTTTTATAATATAAATATATAGTAGTAGATACTATTTCTTTGCTTAGATGTTGATAAAATTATGTTATCTGATTTGAAAAGAGGAACAAATAGTGGCTTGTTGGATAGTTTTGTTTGAAAATTTTGACAATACTTTATTACAGGGAAAAAATTGTTAGGCAATGGTTTAGCATCTTCTAAATGATATAAGAAGATGAACTCTAAGAGTAAGATGCAAAATTTCATAATAAGAGAAAAGGTTGATTTCAACAAAAAATTTAAGAATGAGAAACTTGGTATAAAGGACTGGAAGCTGATCTTTGAGCCTGATTGACCATACATTTCTCTTAAATTGTCACGTTTGCGATTGCAAAACTGAATGCCAATATTCATTCACATTTAAAAAGAATAATATAAAATAACGTAATAAAACATGAATGTAAAGTGCAAAAATTTGCATGTTCTTTGATTATAATTTATATATTTTAATTAAACATATTTTAATCATATAACTGTTATCTCTTCAATCCTATCAGGCAGATTAATCACAAGCAATTATCTTTATGATACAGTGATGTAAAGATCAATGTTTTAATAACTTCCACAAGAATAGGGAACTTTTATGAAAATATTTTTGAGTTGATCATTAGCTCTGAGCAGAAATAATCCTTCTTTTATAATAATTTTCAAAAAGAAACAGAATGGGGTAGAAGTAGCTATAGGCAATATAGCCCATAAGGATTTCTTATCTGCCAAGGTGAAACTTACAAACTTGCATGATAGTATAATACACATTTTGAATGTGACTTTGCCTGAATAGAAAACATCACTGTAGGTACTGTAATCTTTCTCTTCTTAAAGAAAAGGAGCCAAACCCCTTTTTTATGTTCTTTACTATATGATTTTAGAAATCCCAGTGAAACTTTAACATATAATTCAATATTTGTTAGCTTTTTATTTCTACTAGTAGTATGTATAAGCTTAGTTGGTGCAGGTTTCGTAGGTGTAGAAAATATGACATGTTAAATAATACAGTCTATAGAAATGTATGAATTTTGCACATGAGTGTTTATGATCCTAAGAACTCACAGCCTATACACATCCCCAAAATTGCTGTGGAACCTGAAACGTCAGTAGTAGAACTTATGGCTCTGTGTTTTTAAATCAGAGGTAATTATTGAGACAGGAGACTTTAACTGTTTAATTCACTTCTCTATTTCTAGGACCTAAAACAATACAATAATATGACAAGTGTGCATTCAACATTTATTGAGTAAATGATTTTTCTAATCACTAAGTAAACTACCTGACAAAACTTAGATCCACATAGGTAATAAGTATTATCATTTTAAAAGTTCTCATCACTAAGCAACACATTAATATGAATCAGAAGTTCACAGTTCAATGAAAATATAGAATGTTGGTCAATATAGAATAAATATTACATCTAGTGGAAAGAAAAATGAATCTGTTTTTAGTACCTCTGGTTTAGAATTTCATGTTTATGGAGTTATAAGTCAGATTAAAATTGGGAGAGAGAATTTACATAGAAGTTTGAAGAGGAAATTTTATTTTAAAGAATTATTAACTAAAAGAGGGAACTGGAGTAATGAGCAATTGACCAGTAAGAAGTAAAGAGAACACTAATGAATATAAAAACTGCAGATGTAAAGAGCAGCCACCATCACAAGGAAGCATCCCCAAGTGCTGATACTCAGACCTTGTTAAAAACCCACCCCCACCTCACCAGTATGGCTCACTGAATGTGGAGGGTTTAGGGAAAATACAGATGGTTTTGTTAGGTTTTAGTGATTAGGGAAAGGGATTTCAAGATTGTCATTTGTTTTTCTGTCTTTGACAATCAGTTAATTCTAGCAACTAATTGAGGTAGGAAATAGAATGAGATTGAAGGAAACCAAGTGAGTTCACTTTGTATCTGTTAATTTTGTGAAGATATTCTTACTTAATTGGAGGTGTCTCTTCTGTTACAGTGAAGTGACCCTCTTTCTGTTGATTGCTAGTTCTTCAATTTCTACAATTTCTACCTTGGCACACGCTCTCTTAACCCTAATTTAGAATTTGACCTCTAAAATTATTTCTGTTCTTTGCCGTGTCACCATATTTTTCACCATTAAGAACATCTTTCATCAGTGAACAAAGTACATAATAGAACCATAAGAAAAATGCCTTGGATTCCACATGCCTATCCAACTCAAGCTACCACATACTTTTTCCATTCCCAGGAAAAGTTTTCACAACTGTTATCCATAAACTTAGACCTACACTTTTCACCACTTTATACTGTTCTCAAACTATTCAAATTGGGCTTTCTTCTTTCCTCTCAATTGAGAGGATCTTGTTGAGATTTCCTTTCTTCTGTTTTCATCTCTTTTCTTGCTACACTCTCAACTAAGGTGGACTTATCCAAGATCACTGTTCTAAAAGTAATTTATTTGCTTATAATCATTTGTCATTTCTTTGCATGAGATTTATTATTACCTAATATTTTATTTCAAAATTACTTGGTTATTTATTTATTTATTGCCTTTTTTCTGAGAATGTATTATAAAAGACAAGTAGAAAATATGTTTTATTCTCCATTGCATCGCAGCACTAAAAGATATGAACTAGCACAGAGCAGGTGTTCAGTACATTTTTCTAAAAATTAAAAAATAATCATGTGTTGCATAACATTTCCAATTTCTTCCCAGTGATATTTAAAGAAAGATCAAATTTCATAGCATGATCTAAAGCCCTATATTGTATAACACGTGCCAGTCTCTTTAGCTCATCTCCATATATTGTTGTACCCAGTTGAGTACTTCCCACTGGACTTATTTGCGATGCTGAACACACCAAATGAATTTACACAGAATATTTGCTGGGTGTGTTAGTCAGAGTTCTCTAGCAGGAAAGGATTAATAGCATAGCTGTATATATGAAGCGGAGTTTATTAAGGAGTACTGACTCACATGATCACAAAGTGAAGTCCCACAATAGGCAGTCTGCAAGCTGAGGAGCAAGGAAGCCAGTCTGAGTCCCAAAACAGTAGTCGAAAACAATAAATAGTATGGGATAATGCACTAGAGAGAAAGAGCAATGGCAAAGTTGGCTAGTGATAAGCAGGCAGGAGATTCCTGTTCCAGAGGATGTGACACTGGCTCAGTCCAGCAGCAGTTGAACTTCCCCTCCTAATTCAATCAATGAATTCATCCTGAAGTAAAATCTGACAGCATCATATTCCTCTATACACAGAAAAAAAGCTGTGGTAAATATATATAGGATTCAGTTAACATACAGAAAATGAGCAACACAAAAACAAGAATGGAATCAAGAATAATCAAATATTTAAAGGCAAGCAACATTTTAAGAGACAAGAACTAAACACCTATCAAACCACTGGCACAAAGGCAAAAGAATGCTCATAGAAAAATGTTTGGATTGCTTTGTTTTAAATAAGAATGATAAAAAGACATTACTAGAAAGTAATTTGCCGTAGAGAAACCTGAATTAATTAACTAGAAAAACAATTGTATAAATTATTAATAAAAATTAATATTCTTTACAAACACAATTTAATCAACAAATTTATTGCAATTGTGATTATAAAAGAAAGGAGAATACACTAGTAAGTCTTGGGACAAAAGAGTGTATAAATGAAGCTTTAAGGAAGAGAGATAAAATAACAAGTCAATATTGTGTTCAGCTTAATAGCAATAAATTTGACAACACAGGCAAAATAGTCACTCTTCTGAGAAAAAAAAAAGTAGTTCTCTAAAACTGGCTCAGAAGCAAGCATAGGCCCTCAAGAGATCAATAAATGCAGGAGATATATGAAGGTAGTGCATTTTCTACCTACAAAGAGAAAGATAGTGCCAAGGCAGTTTTAGAAAAAATTTTAGCAATCATTCAAGAAAGAGATCATTCTCATCTTCATAAAACATTTTGAAGGTGGGGAAATGGAGACTTATCCAAACAGTTTACAAAACTTACAGAGTCTTTTTTAAATTTATATTTTTAAAAAAGAGTATCAACGATCAAACTGATAAGCCAGCAAACAAATAAATCTATTGGCCAGTCTCATTCATGATCAAAAATGCAAATGTTTGCATGAATAATTAACATTTGCTTGAAGAAATGAATGTTTGCAAAAGTAATTAAATATTATTAAAATGGAGTAATAATATATTAATAAAATATATCATGATCATGTAGAATTTATTTCAGGATGATAAGGGTAATGTAACAATAATAAATATCAAAATGCAATCTTTGTCAATTTAGTTAATTCTACCAGCAGTGCCCTAAGTTCAAGTTGATGACCAGACTCTTAAAACAGGATAGGAATCAGGCAGCGCTAAGCTTACTTAGCTTTAAAAGGAAATAGTGAAACTTGCAATAGGAGAGCAAAGGTATCATGATTCCCAGCACAGCTATTCATGTCCCACTCATCATATATGGGATATTCAAGGTTATGAGAGATGAAGTGAGTTTATGTATATAGCTTAAGGAATCCAAATAATTCTGTCCCTTCACCTTTTTTATTTAACTAATCAGGCATATATAACTAACAGTCACATAACCACCTCAGGGATATGTGACAGTAAGTCATTTTCTGATGCAGCTGCTTAATCTCAAAACCTGTTACTTGTCATACAATAAACAATCTTGACAATGAAATTTATGTAGTTGGTCTAGGATATATTCTTCACCTATATTACTGTTTATCTTGTGTCTGGTATGAATATCCTCTTAAAATTTTGACTTAATAATGCAATAAAATTTTAATTAAATCATCATATGTCACTAACCATACTGTGCTATTTCTTGTATTTTTTTCTTAAAAGTAAGTATACTTAGTGTGTGTGAAACCTACTATTTCTGATGAATTATATTATTATTCTGAACTCAAGACCACTATTAGTAGTAGAACAGAGAAGACGCTGTAATGTGACAAATAGATTTACATTAATAATTTAATAGAATTTAACACACATTCATATTAAAGACTTACATAATTAGGAATAAACAACAAAATTTAAAAGACAGATATGGGATACACACAGTAATGGTATATTTTATGATTAAATATTAAAAGCATCACAAGTAACAGAAGGGTTTGACAAAGCTGTCTTACTATTCAGTATTAAACTGGAGATTGTAGTTAGTTCAGTTAAATAAAAAGAAAACCTATAACCAGAAATAACTTTACGGAACAATCAAAAATGTCATACTAGGGTATGAGGATATTCCATGAGTAGAATACATAGATCATGTAGAATATATAGATCATGTAGGTGTTTTTTGCTCAAGGACACTCTTGAAGAACTAATTGGATAAATGGGAAAATTTATGCAATGTACACATGTGTACTAAAACTAACACATAGATTGAGCAGGGTTGTATGACACAAGGTCAATATGCTAATTGCATTTCTATATAAACAATAAACAACTGAAAGACAAATTTTAAAAAATGTTAAATGATTATTAAATGCATAATTCTTAGGAATGAGTTTGACATGTCATATTTAAACCTTCTACATCAAAAACTATAATAATTATATTAAAGAAGATGTATATTAATGAGGAAAGATACTGCAGTCATGAATGGGAAGACTCATTATGTAAACTTATGCTGTCCAAATCAAAATTATTGTACACTTTTTTTCTTGCAGAAACTGATGGACTGATTTTAAAATTTATTTGGAATTGAAAAGTGTTAAAATAGTCTAAATATTATGTAAAAAGAAGAGTTGGTAAATATGCATTTTCTGATTTTAAAACAGTAAAAATCTATAAAAATCAAGAAAGCATAATACTGGTATAAAGATAGACAGGTAAAGTGATGGAACAGAATAGATGCTGGAAGACTCATATATATATGGTCACATTATTTTCTTCAAAGGCTCCAAAGAAGTTTAACTGAGGGAAAGAAATCTCTTGAAAAAATTGTTTTCTGGTAACTATACAAATATAGAAAACGGATTGATCCTAGACTTAATTTAAAAAGCTAAAATTATAAAGACTTACAAGATAATCTTAGAAAAATATTTTGCTATCCTAGTTATATTAGGGTGTTTTGCATTACTCTAAATAAATACCTGAGGCTGGAAAATTTACAAAGAAAAGAAGTTTAATTGGCTCATGGTTCTGTAGGCTTTAAAGGAAACACGGTGCTGGTATCTGCTTCTGGTAAGACCTCAGGAAATGAATATCATATGTATAATCAATGTATAATTGAATGTATAACCAAAACAGCAACGGGGAACCATTATGTCACAGGAGAACAGGAGGAAGAGAAGGAGAAAGGAAAGGTTCCAGACTGTTAAACAGCCAGATTTCTTGTGAACTAACTGAGAGAAGACTCACTTATCATGAAGGAGATAGTGCCAAGCCATTCATGAGGGATCTGCCACCAGGATCCAATCACCTACTACCAGGCTCTACTTCAAACACTGGAATCTCATTTCAACATAAGATTTGGTGGAGACAAATTCCAAACAATATCACTTGTGGTAGAAAACAATTTTTTTTAGACAGAATAAAAAAGCACTAATTATAAAGGAATAAAAGTGACATACTGGATTTTAACAACGTAAAACATTTCTTCACATCAAATAAATAATTTTTACAAATGAAAAGAGAAGACATAGACTTAGAGAAGATATTTGCAGTGTACGTATAAAAAAATTAACATATTGAATATAAAAATCACCACTACAGATCAATAATTAAAAGACAATGTACTAAAATATTGGTGAAAAATCTGAATACATATTTTATAAAAAAAAAGATAGTCAAATAGCCTATTAGTCCATAAAAAGTCTGTCAAGGTCATTAGCCATCAAGGAAATGCAACATGAAACTGCAATGAACTATGATAATTATTTATTAGAATAGCTGAAATTAAACAACTGGCAACACAAAATGTTGCTAAAGATTTGGGATAATTAGAATATTCATATCTAGCTTGTTGGGATGTAAAGCAGTGAAACAACTCTGGAAAACAGTTCAAAATTTCATACAAATTTCTTTATAAATTTGGATATATTTATGGAGTAAAAGTATAACTGTGTTGCATGCATAGATTGCATAGTAGTATAGTAAAGGCTTTTAGGGTATCCCTCACCTGAATAACATACATTATATTCATAGCAATTTGTCATCATCCATCCCTCCCACTCCTTCACTCCTTCGAATCTCCATTGTCTATCATTTTACACTCTACTTCCATGAGTACACATTATTTAGCTCCCATTTATAAGTGAGAACATGAGCTATTGGTCTTCCTGTGTCTGACTTTTTTCCTGTTCCATCCTTGTTGCTGCAAAATACATGATTTCATTCTTTTTCATGGTTGAATTGTGTTCCATTGTGTATATTATTCCATGGTGTATTTTATATTTTATTTATTCAATCATCCATTGATGGTCACTTAACTTGTTTCCACGTATTTGCATTTTGAATAGGGCTGTAATAAACATATGAATCCAGGCATATTTTTAATAATACATTTTATTTTCTTTTGGGCAGATTCCCAGTAGTGAGACTGCTAGATTGAACAATAGTTCCATTTTTAGTTCTTTGAGAAATCTCCATCTTTTCCACAGAGGTTTTACTAACTTACATTCCCATCAACAGTGTATAAGAGTTTCCTTTTTTCCACATCATGCCAACACAAAAATTTCTTATATGGCTTTCCTAAATATTTATCAAAGAGAAATAAAAGCATATGTTCAATAAAGACTTGTATAAGAATGTTAAATAGTAGCTTAATTTACAATACCCCAAATTTGGAAACAAGCAACAGGAGAAGGGATAAACTGCTCATGGAATACCACTCAGCCATATAAGGAATAAGCTACTGACACGCTTGTTGCCCTGAGGCATGAGAGTCAGGGATTGAAGTTTTAGGGAGGAACACTGATTAATCTCACAGTTATAATGCTGAGCCCAACCAAAAGAGTTACAGAATATGATTCTATTTATATAAAATTCAAAAAAATACATATATTACATATGCTATTTAAAGTCAAAATACAGTTTGCCTTGGGGAGCAGACATTGCCATTAACTAGAAAGAGTCAGAAGGAACTTTCTGGGATGCTGAAAGTGTTCTTTACTTTGACTGTGGTGGCAATAACTAAGTATATATTCCTCAAGTCTCTTGAAACTGTACAAGTAAGATCTTAACATTTCTTTATATATAAACTATATCTCTCTATCAAAATAAACACCATTAAAGTAATTGAGGATTGAAGACCCAAAATGTATTAGAAAAATAGGCCAAAAACATAGATGGCCACGGTTGATCCTAAAATAAATGTAAAGTTGCTCAACCTCACTTATAGTAAGATAAATGTAAATTAAAATTACAGTATGTGTTTTTCACCTTTTAGATAGTCAAGTTTCAAAAGCCTGACCACACATTTTGCTGACAAGACTGGAAAAGTAAAAGAAAAACTTTCATAGATTGCTGGTGAGCGTGAAAAATGGTACAATCCTTATGGAGGAATTTTGGAAAAATTTTATGAAACTACATTTGCTTTTAGTCATTGGTCTAGCAATTTTGCTTCTAGGAATTTATCCTAAAAATAAACATACACTAAGGACAATAACCACAATAAAAACATAGACACAAATTTATTTATAGGAGCAATTTTGCTATAAATATCCTGAAAATCATCTGGCAGGATACATAGGTTATTGACTGGAAAAATAGTTACGTCTATGCATTCGAAAATTATGCAGCTATAAAGAATTAAGAAAAATATTTGTGAACTGGTATAAAAAGCTTTTCAGGCTATAATATTAAGTTAAAAAACAAGGTAAGACAGCTTATATGATATGCTTTTTATTAAAAATGAAAATGAAACTATATTTTAAAGTAGTTGTTTATACACAAACAGTAGGCTTTGGAAACTAATAAAAATACAAGAGGTGAATTGAAGGTGTTAAATATGTGGATACACTTTTCTATGAATATATTTTTCCAATGATTTCGAATTTAGAACCATTTTATTATCTTATACATCAAAACATTAAGCTAAATGTGTTTATTACAGTAAGAAGTAAATAAACATTAACATGCTTGTGAACAACTGCTCATATTCTGGTGAAAAGAGATAAAAATGTGGAGTGGGGAAAAGAGAGGAAGAGTGATATTGAATTATGATTTGATTTGGAATTAAAGGCATCGAAGTGCAGTCATTATAAAAAGGCATGAAAACAGACACCTTATCATCAATGAGCAATATTTGAGGCAAATCTAGATACTACTACCTACTAAAACTAATAGTGTTTGTAGTAGAAATTAGTGGTTTCAGGTCTGGGACAGTGGAATTTAAAAGTTAACTGGAATATTTTATTGTCCAAGAAAGTGAGAAAATGCTCCCTATTAGTGGAGATCTGTCAAAAAGACATTGGAGTCAGATTAAACAGCTCCGCTGGAAAAATATGATTATCAAAATGAATAATGACTAAAATGAAATCTAAATCTATCGATTTCAAAATAGAAAAAATATACCAGTCCATACTTTTGCTAAATTAAAGTAACAATTAAAAAGTGAGAGAAGAACAAAAGAAAAGCTTTCCTTATAAAAGAATGCTGCTCAGTAAGCTGTGGACTTCATTTCTCTAAAAATTAAGGGCCTATTTTATAGAAGACATCCATGGACTTCACACAAATAAATTTAAAAATAAGTATGATGGAATTTTCTTATCTGAAACTTCCTGTTTGTTGATGAGCATTCATAACGAGCTATTATTTGAAATGTTCATAAAGAATAGTGGCATAGGCTCATTTGGAAATTGGTATAATTGCAAGTCACAAAAGCTTTTGCAAATGTAAGTAGGACAATATGTATCTACTTTAAATTTTATGAGCAAAGATAATTATTTTAAATATGCATAACATCATAAATGATGGACTGTCAAATATACTTTAGAAAATGCAAAGATTAAAATACTAACCTATGCCTCCTTAAAAAAAATATTATCTTTCTACTACCATTATAATAAAATTCAAACCTCTTAGCAGATCCTATGAGACCCTGCCTAACTGGCCCTTCCCACTTCTACTTTCTTATTTTGCTCTGTTCATGTCAGCCCTCTGTCATATTAAAAAACCTATCACGCTCTTACCTTCATCAAAATCTACTTGCCTTTTGACCCCACTTGTGATGATTTTCCTCTATATCTTCTCACGACCATTTTTATTCCCGCTAGTTTTGGTTCGCAAATTATATTTTCCTGACCACCTCATGCTCTCAGTTTTTTTATTCTCTCTCATTAAACTATTATTCCTTCGGATATATTTTTAAAATCTGTCAATATTTACTTTTGTTTTGTTCCTGTCTCTACTAAAAGTACAAAAATTAGCAGACATGGTGGTGGGCAACTCTAATCCCAGATACTCAGGAGGCTGAGGCAGGAGAATCCCTTGAACCCAGAAGGTGGAGGTTTCAGTGAGCTGAGATCGTGCCACTGCACTCCAGCCTGGATGACAGAGAGACTTCATCTAATAAATAAATAAATAAATAAATAAATAAATAAGATACAATAATGACTCAATGTGAGTTACTATTATTAATGACTCATAATTCAGAATAAATAATTGCTTTATTCTTTAAAGACATTTTATTTAATAAACAAAGCTTTAATTATCTGTATATTAAGTTTAGGAATTTGGTTGGTGCTGCAGTAATTACAAGGATTAATGTGCAGCAGACAGTTACATCTTGAATCTATATTGCACGTCTGGAAAATCACGGTGAGCTACCAAAATTTTGTTTGTATGAAGAATGTAGAAACATCTTATGGGAAGAGATGGGATAGTGAAATTGGCATTAAATAAGAAACCAACTGCACATGCCTAGTAAAATATTGCCTTAGTAGACAGAAGGAAGGAATTCTGAATAAACTCCCTCAATGGTCAGCTTCCTTTCTTAAGAAGGAAAAAGCTTGTTGTTTCTCATTAAAACTTGCCCTTAGCTCAATCCTATGAACTCATATCTGAATTCTGGGAAGAGAAAGACAGGTGCAATAAGTTAAAAATGATGCAACTGTTTTTAGACAAACTTCTGTGAGATGTTGGGATCAGAATGTAGCATTATCTTGGGAATAACACAGAAAAGAATGGTATCAAGATTGAGTAAGTTATTAATAGACGTAGTCTCCTTGCTTCAGCCCAATGCTGCCTAAGTTAGAGAAGGGATTGGCAGGTGGATGGCCCCAAACCAAGTGTCTGTCTGGATAACAGTTATCCTGACCCTCAGAGGAAGATGAGAGCTTCAAGCTGTCCTCTTACAGCACTCATTAGATAACTCCCTGAGCTCTAAAAGGTGAGAAAGAAGACTTCCTGAGGAACTAGTATTCGTGATTGTGGATGGAAAAAGAAAAATTTTGTTTATCACCATGCGACTCAATTTTTACTTCCAGGTCATTATGACCCAAGGGTGCCCATAGCTTCTTGTTTCATGGAATACACAGATGAATTCATCTACTAGTATATTGTACAACATTTTGAGGCCAAAAATGTACATGTTTTTGAAGAGCTCTCAAACATTCATAGGACAGGTATCAGCCTTACAACTTTCTTTAACTGAGTGTTTCTAGAAACTAAATTTAAATAGAAAGCATGACAAATAAGGTATAACCGGAAAAGTTAAAAGATAAACTGTCTCTATCAAGGGAGTGGAGATGTACTTTGGAGAAGAAAAATTTTGAAAAGGACTCAAATAAAAGACGTTGTGGAGTATTATCATTTGTACAAAAAAAAAAATAAAATAGACTGTTGGCTTACTGAAGTCCTCATAGCTGCCAGAATTTTTACTAGGAAGTAAAAAGAAACATTTTCTTATATAAGCACTTCACCAATGAAGATCAGCAAAGAACACTTAGAAAATTCCTGACTTTTAGTTTGAAAAGAGATTAAAGAAAATAGCACAATGCTGAAAGCATGCATTATTTTAAAAATGTGCTATGGTTTTGATAACACCTATTTTATTATTTTGACTTCCACCTGATTGGTAAATTTTCTATCCAACAAAATTCTAAAGTTGCCTCAGTGATTTGTGCTTTAAGAACTTTAAACATGCAGGGGAATTTTAAAGTATAGAATAAATCATCAACATATTTACTAATACTTACGATTATTAAGGTAATAGAATTTCACTTACAAGTTGAATGAGACAAAAAAGTGTTTCCAAAATATTTTTATAAATTGACACACATACAAGTAAGGTTTGTGGTCTCCAGTATAAGCACTTGTATTCACTCAACAACATTTCTATAATTTCTACACTTCCCGATGGTATCCAGAAGTTACATTATGTGGTTTTCTGAGAGGAAAGACCCTAAACATGCTCTCTCTGTACCATAATCCTTAGGAATCTACTTCATCCTTTAACCTCCTTCCAAGTAATTTTATTTTATTAATTGCACAAATTTTTGCAATGTTGGGGATTGTTGAACTTAGTATTTTGTTTTCTTTTGATCAGGAGGTGTTAGACTTTATTGCCTGAAGTGGTACCATTTGTTCTCTGTGAAATATGGTTAGCATCACCTTACTTTTTTATTAAGTGTATATTTATAACCTTTAGAAGCAAATGTACTCTATCCACATGGCTAGCGTTTATTGTTTTATGTTCTGCACGCAAAGCTGCTTTTCTTAATAATAAGAAACAGCTGTTGTAAGCACAACAATGAAAGCAATGGGTCATACATGCTTAAATTAGATACAAAGGGAGTCCAAAAGGGCTAAACTCTTTAATTCTGTCTCACTCTTCCATGATTAATGCACTCTAGAAAGAACAGTTATACACTGTTGAGATTTAACAGATGCTAAAAAGAACCCATTCCAGTGTACATTTGTTAGGCAGCTGTATTTTACACCAGCAGTTATTACAATGTGGAGTCAATGTTTCCATGACAGTAAGTAAAGTAAAATAATGGAAAATATTAATGTGACACATAAATGCAATCAATCAATTCTATGGTGTGTGTATACACACACACATACACACACACACACATACTATATATATATATATATATATATATATCTCACAAAGATATCAGTACATTGCTTTGTTTTTACATCAGTTTATGTGGATCACTCATGTCATCTAAAGCTTAGTTATTTGCACAACAACAACTGAGTAACTGAACCATGTATGATAGTGGTTACAAGACATGTGGAGCTATGTATATTTTGGGTAAAACTAGAAATAAACTTAGAATTCATGGTATGTATTAATACTATCTGGGAAGAGCAAAAATTTTGTTTCTATTTTAATGTCTGTTTTCATGGATTTGAAAGTCATCTTTTGATTATGTAGTTCATATTTTAAACCTAAAATTTTCATATTAAGAAAAATAAGAGATAAAATCAAGTCATTTCTGATGCATACGTTTTCTACTTTGGAAGGAGGCAGAGTTATATATAAAATAATGTCTACAAAGTATTTACAAAACATGGTTTTAAAAAATTCACAGTTAAGAATACAGGTTTGCCCATATTTCCATTCACATAGTTAATTGTTAACATACAGTCCTTTCAGTTTTAAAATATATTTTTCAAATGTGTATTAAAGAAGGTAAAATAGTTTTTTTCATATATGAACTGGAGCTCTGTATATTTGAGTACATGTATAATTCTTCACTTCTGTAATATACAGAAGCACTTTGGGTCCTTTGATGTTAGCTGAAAGTTTTAATGTAACTTTACGTATACTAAATAGACATTGTTGGTGCTCTGAAATGAAATTATTTTTGAATGACTCAAGAGTCACAATAAATAACTGCTGCATCTATGTCTTATTTTGAAAAGTGCTACCTAAAGACAGAAATACCATTCAACCCAGCAATCCCATTACTGGGTATATAACCAAAGGAATATAAAACATTCTGTCATAAAGGCACATGCACACATGTGTTCATTGCAGCATTATTCACAATAGCAAAGACATGGAATCAACCTAAATGCCTATCAATGATAAACTGGATAAAAACAACGTGGTACATATACACCATGGAATACTATGCAGCCATAAAAAAGAATGAGATGATGTCTTTTGCAGGGACATGGATGGAACTGCAGGCCACAATGCTTAGCAAACTAACACAGGAACAGAAAACCAAATACTGCATGTTCTCACTTATAAGTGAGAGCTAAATGATGAGAACACGTGGACACAGAAAGGGGAACAACACACACGTGGAACTTTTGGAGGATGGAGGGTGGAAGAGGGAGAGGATCAGGAAAAATAACTAATGGGTACTAGGCTAAATACCTGGGTGAGAAACATTCTGTACAACAAACCCCCATGACACAAGTTTACCTATGTAACAAACCTGGTCATATACCCCTGAACTTAAAATACGAGTTAAAAAAAATCCAGAAACATTACATCTCAATAGCACAAAAACAAATGACCCAATTTAAAAACGAGCAAAGGACTTGAAGAGACACTTTAAATGTTCAACAGGTACATTATAAATTCTCAACATTACTATTTATCAGGAAACACAAATCAACCAATGAGGTTCTCACCTTACACCAGTTAGGATAGCTGTTATAAACAAGACAAACAAACACAAAAATATAACAAATGTTAGGATGTGGAGAAATTATAACCTTCTACACTATTTTTGAGAATGTAAAATTATTCAGCTGCTATGAAAAATAGTATGGAGATTTCTCAAAAATAATCAAAAGTAGAACTGTAATACAGTCCAGCAGTCCTACTTCTGAGTATGTACCCAAAGAATTGAAATCTGGATCTGGATGAGCTATCTGCACTTCAATGTTTTGTGTAGCATTATTCACAATAGCCACATTATAGAAACAAACCAAATGTCCATAGACAGATGAATGGATAAATAAAATGTGGTATATACACACAATAATATATTATTCGGCTTTTAAAAATAAGGAAATCCTGACACTTGAAACAACACAGATGAAACCAGAGGTCACTATGCTAAATGAAATAAACCAATAATAAATGAACAAATACTGCATGATTCCACTTATACAAGGTACCTAAAGTCCTCCAACTCATAGGAGCAGAGAATAGTGGTTAGCAGGGGTTGGAGGATGGGCAGTTGTTGTTCAATTAGTATGAAGTCTGAGTTATGCAAGATGTATTAATTCTAGAAATCTGCTGTACAGCATAATGTCTACTGTCAACAATACTGGACTATGCACTTAAAGTTTTGTTAAGAGGAGAGAGCTCATGGACTATGCACTTAAAGTTTTGTTAAGAGGAGAGAGCTCATGTTAAGCATTCTTAACACGGACACACACACACACACACACACACACACACACACACACACGCAGAAACAAGGAAATTGGGAGGTGATGGATAGTCTATTACCTTGGTTGTGGCGACGGTTTCATGAATGTATGCACATGCCCAAACTCATCAAATTGTAAGCATTAAATATGTTCAGTTTATTGCATATCAATTATACCTCAATAAAGCTATTAAAAAAAGAGTTACAGTAAGATCTAGAGTTGTACTGCCTGCAATTCTGTATCTTTGTAATAGAACACTAAACACAGTCATGGATCACTTAATGACAGGGATATATTCTCAGAAATGTGTCATTGGGTGATTTCATATTGTGAGAATATCACAGAGTGTGCTTACACAAATCTAGATGGTAGAGCCTATTACACGCCTAGGCTATATGGCATAGCCTGTTCCTCCTAGGCTACAAACCTATACAGCACGTTACTCTATTGGGCACTGTAGGCAACTGTAATATAACATTGAGTATTTGTGTGTCCAAACATAGAAAAGGTACAGTAAAAATACAATATTATAATCTTCTGAGACCACAGCTGTATATAAGGTCAGCCATTGAGTAAAAAGTTGCTACAGGGCATGTGACTGTACTATATACTGTATTATAAATATTTCCCCTTTTACTTAACAATGTGCATATATCATATGTGCTAATGCATACTGAATATAAATTATCTAATTATTACATATTAAAATAATTTAAATAGTTAACAAATCATTTTACTAATAAATAATGTCTCTTTAAAAATCTTTGAATGAGTAACTTAGAATATTAATATAATAAACACATCTAGAATATTGTTTCACCACAAAGGAAATACATTTACCTACTATTTCTTACAAAAATATTGAGATGAAATTTTAGATAAATTACTTTTTCAGAAGGTAATTGGTAATAATTACAGACAATTTTTGTTGTTGTTTAGAGAATTATCCATGCACTCTTCTAATAATATGTGACATGAGGGCTGGGCGTGGTGTCTCACGCCTGTAATCCCAGCACTTTGGGAGGCCGAGGCGGATGGATCACGATGTCAAGAGATAGAGACATCCTGACTAACACGGTGAAACCCCGTTTCTACCAAAAATACAAAAAAAAAATTAACTGGACATGGTGGCGGGGGCCTGTAGTCCCAGCTACTCGGGAGGCTGAGGCAGGAGAATGACGTGAACCTGGGAGGCAGAGCTTGCAGTGAGCCGAGATCGCCCCACTGCACTCCAACCTGGGCGACAGAGCGAGATTAGGTCTCAAAAATAAATAAATAAATAAATAAAATAAAAAAGTGGTTTGGAGTCAATACTCACTCTTTCCAAAAGGAAATCACTGTTCCTTTTTCTGTCATCATAAATTAGATTTTCCTTTTATGAAATTCTTATAAATAGAATAATCCTGTATGAGCCTTGTTGCTGCTGGTATGTTTGGTTATTATAATATTTTTAAAAATTCGTTTATGTTATTGCAGAGTAGTATTGAATCACATGAATGCACCATAAATGTTTTATCCATTCACTTGTTGCTGTCCATTTTATTTGGGTTACAACAAAATACCGGCTTCTATGAATAAAACTGCTAGAAATATTACCATGCAAGTCATTTTATGAGCATATGCTTTAATTTTGCTCAAGTAATAACCTGGAAATTTAATACATTTTATAGGTTAGGTGTGTATTTAACTTCATATCAATATGCTGAAATGGTTTCCAGAATGGCTGTGTCATTTTACTCTTCCATCAACAATGTATTAGAGGTCCATTTTCTCCACATCATCACCAACATTTTGTTCTGTCACTTATTTTCAATTAGCTACTCTACTGTATATGAATTAGTGTTATATTGAATTTATGTGACAAATAGAATAAATTATGATGTTGACAACCTATTCATATGATTATTAGCTCTTCATATACCTTAGTTTTGAAATGTGTGGTGAAATATAAAGCTAAACATAAAAGCTAGAAAAATAAAGTTATAACACAAACATAAAAGGAAATCTTTGTGATCCTGGGTTATGCAAAGATTTTTTAGGGGACCCAAAATAATAAGTAATTAAAAATAATTTATTTTCAATTATAAGTAATTTTCTATTTTTATTGTATTTACAGCAATAAAGGGCTTTTATAAAAAATATGTAAATAACAGTTGTGAAGCAATAATTTTAAAATGCTGTTTTTTTTTAATTGAAGAGGACTAAAACATTTTCTCAAATAATATATGCAAGTGACCAAGGAGCACAAAAAATCTTTAATAGCATTAGACATGCAAATTAAAAGACTAAAGTACCATTAGAAGGATTTAAACATAAAAGACTGGCAACACCAAATGTTGGAGAAAACTAGGAGTTTCATACATTTTTGGCTGTGGTATGAACCGATGCAACCACGTGAAAAACAATTTGGCCATTTTGTCATAGAAGTTGAACATCCACTTATACAACAGTGCAGTAATTACAATCTCATATATGTAACTAAGACAAATGAACAAATATGTTTATAAATACTTTGTATGTTAATTTTCATAATAGCATTACTCATAATATTCAAAACTCAGAAACAACCTAGAGTACCATCAATAGGAATATTAAATGCTATATACATATATTCATGAAATCTAATACAACACAGCAATTAAAAGGAACAAACTATTGATACATGTAACAACATGGATAGTTCTAAAAAATACTGAGTTGAGTGACAGAAGTCAAACACTGAAGAGAACATACTCTAAAACTCTATTTATATGAAAATGCATATGGGTCTTAGGTTGCTCCCACATTGATTGAGGAGGAGACTACGAAAAGCGTTATTTCCTAGGGTTCATCTTAAAATTCTACCTACTGCACTAACATAGGGTGATAAATATCAAACCAGTGGTTGCCTCTGGAATGGGGGAGTAACTGAGGAGAGACACAAATACATTTGGGTGATGAAAATGTTTGGGGCCTTTATTTACAGTTTTCAAGACAGATTGAAGAGTACCCTTAGGATATGAATGTTTCTCTGTTTGAAAGAAAAAAAAATACAGAATAAAATAATAACATCTATTTATACACAAGTATGTATATGCTGAACATTGTATTAAGAATAACATAATAATATATTTTAATCTTCACAATTACCCTTTATGGTGAATATTATATTTATTCCCATCTTCCAGATTAGGAAACTGAGACTCATATATCTTAAGTAGTATGATTAAGTTCTGATGATTAATATATAAGAAATCAGTGTTGAATATTATATTTGTATAAATGTAGAGACAAATATCCTATATAGCCTTTCTCTAGAAGGCTAAATTAGTGGATATATTTGGATTTTATATTAGTGGATAACTTTCCTTTCAAAGATTCAACTTATTCTAATATATATGATAAATCTGATGATGATTGGGAATGGAATTATATTGATTGTTTAACAGTAGGTTAATTGACACGTAAGAAAGCAGATGGAGCTATGGGGTAGGTGAAAGTATAGAGTGTCCTGAATTGACAGAAATATATGGGTTTTTTTTACCAGTACGCCAAGTAATGCTTTTCTAGTTTCTGTTGTTCAAGAATTCTAGTTTCTTGTTAAAGCAATTATTTTTATATGGCCGACTTGCCAGTTGTACAGGTTAATGGCATATACACTTACATAATAATTTATTTGCAAAGCACAGCAAGCAAGTTCTGTGAGTTTGTTCTGGGTCAAAGTTTCAAATGCTGATTGTTGTTTATTGGGAGCACAGAAGACAGTCCAAGACTTGACAATGGTTATATTAGTTTTGGTTACCAGAGTGGTTATTCATATCTGGAAGGTTGAGGCAACAGTTACTGAAATTTAATGAGTAATGCTTTCTAATTGTAATCTTTATAGTTAATCAGCAAAGCTGATTAACACAATCATATGTGTTTATGAGTATTGGACCCAGTTATTGCAAGAAAAGACAATTTTATTGCAGAATACCATCAGCAAGTTAACACCATTAAGGCTTATTGGCATTCTCTCCTGCTTTGCAAGGACATCTGCCATGCATGCAATGTGGTCCTTTCCATCAACTTAGAACACAGGAATGTCATTACAGTCTTATAAATTTACTGAAAAAAAAAGACAAAAAGTTATTGGTGAAAGTAGAGAAGCGAAAAGTCATTTTAGTAGTCTTATTACTTTGTACTCATGTGATAATTAATGTGATTATACTACTTCCTGCACAGATCTTGCTTTTATGAGGAGGGGTAGGAAAGAATATACTCAGGTTTGGGGGGTTTGGGGATGATGGTTGTTTCAGCTGACGTTCAATTAAGAAAGTACAATCACTATGAGGATTATGGGATAGATACTTATTACAGGAATTAGAGTTTGCCCAATTGTGGGAGGAGATGGAGACACAAGGTATGAATGGTAACTGAAAGATCAGAGAAAAGATACTCATTAGCCCTGACACAGAAGAAAAAGGGTGTAGCTTTCTGGGAAACCTGAAAATTAGAAATATCTATATCCAGCTGCTTGATTAAAACTAAAGAAAGGGATTTTTGTGGAAATTTAGATTCTTCATGGTTTCTGCCACTATAAGATTACAGCAAATTTCCTGGTAGGGGCTTGTGTCAGGAAAGATAGCAGTAGGAGAGGAGAGTTGCCTAAGTGGGAAAGGTGGAAGACAAATTTGAACTCATTCTTAAACCTACACCTGCCTCTTACCATCTCAGAATGACCTTCAGAGAGTGAAGGTCATTAATTTTTGAGTCTCCAATTTTGTGTGTATTTACTTTTGGCCAACTCTATGCTGACACTTTAAAAGAAGAGCAATTATAGCTAACATAGTTTTTGGCAAAACCAAATCAATGATAGAATAATCTAGCATGCAGGAGAAGGTCAACTTCTGGAAAGCACGTTGAGGTGATGGAAAAGCTTAGTTTAAGTGTATACCACATCCTGAGAGATCAGTCAGAAACTGGGTTAGCAACAAGGCATATGGAATTCTAATATGAGTGAGCTTAAGAGAGGTGTTCTTGGGAAAATATGACATTAGAGACAAGATAGATGTCCCAACGGTAAAGAATTATGTTTTAATTTGACAGAATTTAACTTCATTTCTTTGAACAGCTCTTTTTTTATGGTGCAATCTGAAAGATGCACCTTTCTTCCTCTAAGCAGGTGTGAACTTATCACCTTAGGTTTGTCTCCAAGATCATTCTCTTCTATTCTCCACTTCAACATTTGTGTTCCATGGCCTCATAATTGTATTCCCTTGTGAAAATTATATATCTGCACACATGCATACATCTCTAAACAACATTTAATCTGTTTGCAAGTGTCTCATTAATATTATTCTACTACAAAAGTCCTTCTAAAATGTTCTTTTTTTCCCTTAATATTTGCTTTGAGATTTGTTTAAGTTGGTAAACGTGCTTTAATTTATACATTTTAATTGTTATATTATTCCATTTATTTTATGTATAAGCCATATATACTGAATTATTCATTTTAGTATATTCTATCGTAGACACTCAGCAAAATAAAATTATCATTGTACTGTTATTGGGCATTTTGTTTGTTTCCAAGATTTCACTGTTGTCTTCAATGCTGCCATAAACATTCTCAAACCTTTGACCTTGTGCATGCGTAAAAGCTTTTCTGAAATGTGTAACTACCGTTCAAGATCTAGGAACAACTGATCTTGACTGTTGGATCAAGGATGTGTTGCTGAAGAAGATGACATTGAGTAGGTCTGCAAGGATGATAGGCTTTGAGGAGTTGGAGATGGAAGAAGGACATCTGGAATGAGAGGAGCAAGAAGGGACAGGTCTTATAGAAAGCAGAGAGGAGAAACAGAGGGAGGTGCATACTGACAGAGTCTGCTGTTGCTCAAAGTGTTGCCCTTAGTAGAGACAAACCCTAATTGTGTCCAGATGGAATGTACAGAAGTTAGAAACTGATCGTAAAAACTTCGAGATCCAAAAGATAATGCCTACAGTATGTGGAAAGAATAAAAGATTAAGAAAATTTTGAGAATCAACCCAGAGTCCCAGAAATATTTACTGTGGACAGAGCTAAATCTGAAGGCGGATTGAATACCCTTAGTGTTCTTTGACCCAGTTGGCCAATAGTATTCATCGTAGCTGGGGAATATTTTACATTGGAGATCCCAAAGATGAAGTTCCCACTTCTGTAGTTAGAGGTGAGTGAACCCATATGCCATGGTGAAACATTTTCTGATCTTGTTTCTCAAAGTTAGTTTTGCTACATAAATAATGTATTTCAGATGTTTGCTTCTATATTCTGTCTTCCCCTAATCTTCAATTCATCCTGAGAACTAAAGGTTTATAGTTCATAGTTTTCATAAAGGATCTGTGACCTTTTATAAAATGTGGGGCATATTATTACCTATTCCTAAAACCTCACAGCTAACCACTCAAAGACAGGTCATTGGAATAATTCCCATTTTAAATATGTAAATATTGGACTGCCAGTTAGAGCTAAATAGTGTTATTTAGTGGAAGGTAAACAGACAAAATTATTTAGACCTTGGAGTGAACATTGGAGCTTTCATTCTCATGGAAGTGAGAACTCTAAATGTGAAACCTTGGAATTCATTTCAGGTGACCATTCTACACTAATCATAGCCACTCAAGCACCATGACTGTGATTGGCTAGATAATAGACACATGACTTGATTTTGGCCAAAGTAACATGCTCTAAAGTCTCTGGGAAAAGTTTCTTCACTCCTTAAAAACTCAAGGAAATTATCCCCTCCACTTGTTCTAGTAGTTGTGTCAAAAAGTGATGCTTAGAACATTAACAGACATATTGCTACCTTCCATATGATATTTATTAAGGATGTCAAATTGGAGAGTAGAACAAAACTTGAGATACTTATGACCATGTTGAGCAACTAATTAGCTAACCTTGGAAACCAATCTCCTCACAGACTTCCAATGGTCTTTATTCTCTGTACATTTGAATTTCCATCTACTATCATTTCTTTTCAGATTAAAAGATATTTTATCATTTCTTGTAGTGACAAGCTCTTTCAGTTTTCATCTTTTATAAAAAATGTCATTTAAACATTGCTTTACAAAGTATTTTTACTGCATATAAACTTTCTGTCAACAATTTTATCTATTTTTCGGTTTGTTCTTTGTTGTTGTTGTTGTTATTTTTTAGTTTTAGCACTTAAAATGTCACTTAAAAATAAATGACTTCTGGTTTTGACTATTTCTGATGAAAAGTAAACAGAATCTGTTTTCTTTGTTCTCGAGTAAATCATTTTTTTTTCTCCTATGAATCTCGTCGAGGCTTGGTTTTAGGCTCTTTTTTGGGGAGGTAGATCAAGAGTAGTCTGACTCCTATCTCTCATCGTACACAAAAATCAAATAAAAACGGATTAAAGACAATCTGAGGCTGAAACCATGAAATTACCTAAAAAAAAACCTTTAAGGTAACTACTAAGATAATTGGAATCCCACTTTGTCTGATATTAATATAACCAGTCCAATTTTCTTTCAGCTGGACCTTTTGCCACATATTTTTATATTCTTTTACTTTTATCTATGTCTTTGTACATAAAGGGTGTTGCATATGAGGGTGTTGGCTTTGTATCAAACTGGACAAGAGTTGTCTTTTAATTGGTGTGTTCAGACTATTTACATTTAATGTAATTATTCACATTGCTGGGTTGAAATCTACAATCCATTGGTACTTTTGTTGTATATCGTCGATCTTTTTTGTGTCTTTGTTCCTCTTTATTTTTTTTTCTGTCAGCTTTTTGTTGTATTTTTATAAAACCCTTTTAGCTTCACTATTGGCTAATAGTTATTAATTATGTCTATTTTCCTACTTTTATTTAGTTACCTTAGAGTTTACAGTAAATATTGTTATAATTAATCTTCAAATAATATTATACCACTTCATATATTGCTTCATAATTTTGTAAAGGGATAGTTTCAATTCCCTCCTTCTGTCATTTGTGTTACTACTGTAAATCAAAGGTTCCAAACAAGTGTCCTTATACAAGGGAATTGAAAGAGCTACTCTTGTGATACCAACAAACATTTGGGGAGTAGAAACATTATTGGATCAAAAGGTTAAAAGGGGCTATGGAAATTCCAGAGAATATAAGCAAAATTGAGTCAGGAAAAAAAAATTGGGCAATCATACAATTATAACACAAAAATAAAGATTTTAAAAATCAGCTTGAAAACTTAATACAGATATTACATATATATACTAGAATGTAAAATAAGCACAAAATCAATTTCTATAATTCAATATTAGTTTAGGAAGCAAGAGGATTAACCTGTATAAATATTTGAAAGAATATTTTCAAAAAGTTTAAAATTTCCATCGAAAAGGTTTTATTGGGGAATGGTTTAGATTTCTTTTCTCACTTTAGACTAAGAAATGCCTGGTTTCCCTGATTAGCCTTTGAATTTTATTTTTTGCTGAGTATACTTTTTAACGATATAGACATTCTAGAATTTATTTTACCTTTGAATTAGATTGGTAATTATTTTATTCATTTGATAGTGTGCTCCATAAAACACCACACTAGGCAATATAAATGATAAAATCCAATAACTTTACTTTGAATCAGATCACTTTACTTTGAATCAGAATGTAGTGAGGTGAGTGCTATTATAGAGAGAAACACATTTTATAGAAATAATGCTGAGATAGCACCTAATATTTCCTACTAAGGTGATATGTTACTATAATCTCATCATCAAACAGATTTAAATCACATCAATTGCTCCAAATATACCATTTACAGCAAAGTGATCCAGTTGAAGGACTCCAATTGCACATAGGCTTTGTGTCTCTTTTGTCTCTTTCAGTCAAGAACATTTACTTACTCTTTTCTTAATTTGCATGATGTTGAAGTTTTTGAAGATTATAAGGCCAGTTATTTCACAAAATTTTCCTCTATTTGAGTTTGTCTGCTATTTCTTCAGGATGAGATTCATGTTATGCATTTTTGGCAACAGTAGAGATGTTATGCCTTCTTATTGCATTCTATGAATGGACACACAATGACAATTTGTCCCATTTCAGGTGAAATTAACAGTAATCACCTAATGAAGGTGGGGTCTCCAGGCTTCTGCACTACAGATACTCAGTTTTTTCTCTATGTAAATAAGCATTTCATGGAGGGATACTTTGAAGCAACATAATTATCCCATTCCTCATCATATGATGAACTTAATTATTTATTTATGTCAGTGTAGCTTCATCAGTCTTTATTTTAATCAATGGTTTATAAGCCACTAATATAATGATTCCTTTTGATGCTCAGGATGTTCCTGTTTTGATCAGTGGGAGATTCTTTGAACTAATTTTTGGGTTCTTTTGACATGGCTGTATCATTCTTTAGTCACTTTCTTATATTCTGGAATAACAAGATGTTCAACACTCATTTGTATTTTTCTTTTCCCCTAGGCTTGGCATCACCCATTTCTCCAAAGGAGCTCCAATTTCATTTTCAGTAAAAATTGGTATATAAGGCCAAGTTCTGAGGTGTGCATGTTAACTTTCAGCCCTTTTGGTGGACAAAGCTGGTAAGTAAATACATCCTTTTACATTTATTTCTCTACTTATTTACATTTATGACGTTTTAGGGGTTATACCCAAGAACCAAAAGGCAAATGAAATAAAAACAAAGATAAATAGCTGGGACCTAATTAAACTAAAGAGTTTTTGCATAGCAAAAGGAAGAGTCAGCAGAGTAAACAGACAACCCACAGAGTGGGAGAAAATCTTCACAATCTATGAATCTGACAAAGGACTAATATCCAGAATCTACAACAAACTCAAACAAATCAATAAGTAAAAAAAAAAAACCCATCAAAAAGTGGGCTAAGGACATGAATAGACAATTCTCAAAAGAAGATACACAAATGGCCAACAAACATATGAAAAGTGCTCAACATCACTAATGATCAGGGAGATGCAAATCAAAGCCACAATGTGATACCACCTTACTCCTGCAAGAATGGACATAATAAAAAAATCAAAAAACAGCAGATGTTGCCTGGGATGTGGTGATCAGGGATTAGTAAAGAAGTCAAACTGTCCATTTGCTGATGATATGATCGTTTACTTGAAAACCCTAAAGACTCCTCCAGAAAGCTCCTAGAACTGATAAAACAATTCAGCAAATTTCCAGATTCAAGATTCTACACTGCTGGTGGCAATGTAAACTAGTACAGCCACTATGGAAAACAGTGTGGAGATTCTTCAAAGAAATGAAAGTAGAGCTACCATTTGATCCAGCAATCCCACTACTGGGTATCTACCCAGAGGAAAAGAAATCATTTGAAAAAGGTACTTGCACATGCATGTTTTTAGCAGCACAATTCACAAGTGCAAAATTGTGGAACCAACCTAAATGCCCATCAGTCAATGAGTGGATAAAGAGACTGTGATATATATATATATATATATATGGAAGAGTGGGAGGGGGGCGAGGGATAAAAGACTACAAAAATGGTGCAGTATATACTGCATGGTTGATGGGTGCACCAAAATCTCACAAGTCACCACTAAATAACTTACTCATGTTACCAAATACCACCTGTACCCCAATAACTTATGGAAAAAGAAGTTAGCTACTTCCAAGGTACAATGGGAGTATGAGTATTGGGTAAATGCTCCTGTTGCAAAAGGAAGACATTAGCCATAACGAAGGGGTTACAGGTCCCATGCAAGTTCAAAACCTATCAGGAGAGTCATTAAATCTTAAAGTTCTAAAATAATTTCCTTTGACTGAATGTCTCATATCCAGGGCACACTGATGCAAGGGGTGGGCACCACCCAATCAGCTGCCAGCACCACTAGGACAAACCAGGTGGAAGAAGATGGGATAACCATTCTTGCTGAGTCTTCTGGTTTTCATATTTTTCCTGTGCTGGATGTTTCCTTCCATTCCATCAGACTCCAGGTTCTTCGGCCTTTGGATTGCTGGACTTATACCAGTGGTTTGCCAGGGTCTCTCAGGCCTTCAGTCACAGACTGAAGGCTGCACTGTTAGATACCCTACTTTTCAGGCTTTTTGGACTTAGACTGAGCCACTACTGGCTTCTCTCTTCCCCAGCTTGCAGACGGTCTGTCATGGGACTTGGTCTTGTGATCCTGTGAGCCATTTCTCCCTAACAAACTATTCGCCATATATACATATCTCCTATGAGTTCTGTGCCTCTGGAGAACCTGGACTAATATAGGAGAATAAATAAGAAGAAACAAGCACATGAAAAGTTGTTCACCCTTATTAGCCACTAGTTAAATACAAATTAAATCCACAACGATAGGTCAGTACACACCTATGAGAATGGAATAAAGAAAATAGCAATGACACTGAATGTTGGCAAGAATGTGGAAAAACTGGATCACTTATGCATTACCAGTGGGAATGTAAAATAGTACAGTCACTTAGGAAACCAAAATGGCAGTTTCTTAAAAAAACTACACATATTAACTATCATACAACCCAGAAGTTTTCTGGGTATTTTCCCCAGAAAAATTAAAATTTATATTCACACAAAAATCTGTAACAAATGTTTACAGCAGCTTTATTCACAATAACCAAAAACTGGAAATAATTGGAATGACCTCCAATGAGTGACTGACTAAATGAACTAGTACACCCATACATGGAATACTACTCAGCAATAGTAAGAAAAAAACCTCTAATAATACACATAGTATACTGGAGGAATTTTGGATAATTTTGCAGAGTAAGGAAAGCCAATTCCAAAAGGAGCAGACTGTATAATTTCATTTATATAACAATCTTGAAATGACAAAATTATAGAAATGGAAAACAGATTCGTAGTTGTCAGGTATTAGGAATGGTGAGAGTAGAGTTGGGAGTGTGAGAGGAAAGTGAATGTGGCTACAAAATGGCAGCCATTAGAGTTCCTTGTGGTGATAAAAATGTTCTGTATCTTCACAGTATTAATATTAATTCAATACCCTGGTTGTGATATGGTGCTACAGTTTTGCAGGACATTACCATTGGGGAAAACTAAAGTACATTAAATCTGTCTATACTACTTCTGTAAAATCAGATACATGGGATTCTACCATTAATTGAAAATATAGGAAGAGATCCAAGGAAATAAAGTGGGAGCCAGCCTTCACACGCAGCTTCTCACTTACATATTCAGTCTAATTTTGAGCTGCCATTTTTTAATCCTAAGAGACCAGAGCTCTTGTTCTCTGAATACCAACCCATATGTTTCTGTGGGCAAGTCTTGTGTGTACTCCCTGCCATGTCTCCATTCCAAGCACACTTCTACAGTGATAACATGAAATATATCATAGCTAATGTTCTTTTCTCAATCTCTGCTGCCTCTGAAATAGCTGACCTTAGTAACATCATGAATAAATTGCTGAAGGACAAAAATTAATTCCACAAACATGTGGAGTTTGATTTCCTTACTGAGGGCCAGTTTCTGCTAATTTCCTTGGTCAAACACATGGACCTGGAGATTATCTCATCAGAAGAGGTTGTGGAACCGGAATATGTGGAGAAGTACACTGCCCACCAGCCAGAGCAATGCATATTCTATGATGACTACATCAGTTCAATTAAAGGGGCAGAGTAATGTACCTTGACTGGTTCTTATGATGAGACTTCTGGGTTCTGATCCTTGGAAGAAAAGTTCGTAATGATGGTTGTGAAACATACAGATGCTGTGAAAAATGTGGCCTGGGTGAAAAAAGACAGTTTGTCTTGCTTTTACTGAATTCTTCCATTGATCAGAGTATTGTCTCACCAGAGTAGAATTTAATGAGAAACAGGGAAAGCCCTACACTGCTGCAGAAATCATAATGGAAGTGTAGATTATATAGCTGTTGATAGCTCAGAAACTATATTTTGCAGTGGCTGATGAGATAAAATGTTAAATATCTAGTCTACAGCCTCTATAGATAAAGAAGATGAAATGGGGGAATCCACAAATTGAGAAAGAAACAGAAAACAGAGCAATTGGGACTAACAAGGACTCCCATGCTGACCCTCTCTGGCCACAAGGAAGCAATTTCCTGGGTTCTGTGGTCAAATGTTGAAGGAATCTGCAGTGCATCTTGGGACCACACAATTAGAGTGTGGGATGTTGAGTTCAGCAGTCTTAACTCAACTTTGTCAGGAAATAAAGTATTGTATTTTCTATTCTCTACTTTGTAAATGTTTAGCATCTGGAAGCAGAGACATGCATATAAGACTGGGATCCCCAAACTAAAGATAATTTTCTGCTGTCGTTTTCCCCAACTTCACATACAGGCTGGGTGACATCAGTAAAATGGTCTTCTATCCATGAATAGCAGCTGATTTTCAGTATATTTAGGTGACATTATCAAGCTGCAGAATACAAGAAGTTTTAAGGCTCCATTCTATGATCTAGCTGCTTATGAAGACAAAATTCTGAGTGTAGACTGGACAATCACAGGGATACTTCTCAGTAGAAGAGCAGACAATGAATTATATTCCTACAGATATTCACCTACCACTTCCCATGTGGGGCATGAAAGTGAATGATAATTTGATTATAGAGATTCTTACTATAAATATTGGTGAAGAATCATGAAATTACATTGATGCAGATGCAGAAAGCAGCCTTTTAGACTAAAGTTTATATAATAGTTTCACCCTTTATAGTAGTTAACATATCACTTTTTTATTTTATAATAGAATAGTTGGTGTTTAGAAAATATAAAATGTGGCCTGCATTTACTACCCTATATAAATTCTTGAAGATAAACTGAGTTTTTAATTTATTTTTAAAGGTATTAATTTGTATTAAGATTTTCTTTTGAAGTTCTATAAAAGAGTACGTTACAGATACAAAAATAAAAAACATAAACCTTAATTTTTAAAGAACGAGTAGTGGTAAAGTTGTAGCACCTGTCTCCAGGTCCCACATTCTTGACATTGCACTATATAGCTGTCTGCAATGTTTTGTCTTGGCTGTTTTCAACATTTTTTTTTAAACATAGTATTTTGTTTTGCTTTGTTTTTTATTATCTGATACTACGCTGATATTGCCTAGCATTTTTTTTTTTCTAGACAGCAATATAGCTGTCTGCAATGTTTTGTCCTGGCTGTTTCCAACAGTTTTTTGTTTTTTTTTAACACAGTATTTTGTTTTGCTTTGTTTTTTTATTATCTGATACTATGCTGATATTACCTAGCATTTGGTTTTTTCTAGATGTCCCTTGAAGTTAATTCCAGTACCAGATAACTACATAAAACTTCATGATTTAATGTCTATGTGCTCTGGGAATGTTGTGGACAAAAGGGTTTCGTTCCAAAGAGTTTATGGATTTTAAATGGGGAAAAGATAAGGAAGTAGCTCCTATGTGAGCCCATGTGAGACTGTTTATGATGGCCCTCTTTCTTCAGACTCATTCATGCCAATGCTACTTCCAAAAGGGAAAATACTCTGGAAGATTGCTTCGCCTTCTAACTCAATTTATCAAAAATATTCTCAGCATTAAAAAAAAATCCATGATAAATTTTACTAGTTTCATTTGAAAAGAATGGGAAGGTAGAAAGAAACATATGGATTCTTTCCTTTCCCAAATCAAAAGAATTGGTTGGATAATATGTCCTTTATTTTGTGAATTTTGTAATGTGCCTATCCAAGTTGGCAGGAAAGAGCAGATGGCCTTTTTCGCCTTCGTTGATTTTACTGGGCAGGGGAAACTCCCAAATTACTAAAGAGATGAGGAGAAAGTTTGAGAAAAATTAGTCAGAAAATGCAAAACCAGGATGTATTAGGATTATTCAGAGAAACAGAACCAATAGATTGTGCGTTCATATAGAAATATATTTATTCATTCTAAATAATTGGCTTACCCAATTCTAGAGGCAGGCAAGTCCAAAATCTACAAGGTGTGTTGTGAGAAGTCAGGGACCCCAAAGAGAGGGACCGGCTGGAGCCAAGGCAGAACATAAACTGGAAGATTTCATGGACATTTATCAGTTCCCCAAGTTAATACTTTTATAATTTATTATGCCTGTCTTTACTGCAAGCTCTGAACATGAATTGTGAAGATTTCATGGACATTTATCACTTCCCCAATCAATACTCTTATAATTTCTTATGCCTGTCTTTACTTTAATCTCTTAATCCTGTTATCTTCGTAAGCTGAAAATATACGTCACCTCAGGACCACTATTGTACAAATGGATTGTAAAACATATGTGTTTGAACAGTATGAAATCAGTGCACCCTGATAAAGAACAGAATAACAGCGATTTTCAGGGAAGAAGGGAAGATAACCATGAGCTCTGATCGCCTGCGGGGTTGGGCAGAATAGAGCCATATTTTTCTTCTCACAGAAAGCCTATAGACGTATGTGTGAGTAGGAGAACTATCACTGAATTCTTTTCCCAGCAAGGAATAACCCTGGGGAAGGAATGCATTCCCGGAGGTAGGCCTACCAACAGCCACTCTGTGAGTGTCTGTCTTACGCAATTGAGATAAGGACTGAAATACACCCTGGTCTCCTGCAGTACCCTCAGGCTTACCAGGACTGGGAAATTCCAGCCTGGTAAATTCTGGTCAGACTGGTTCTCTGCTCTCCAACCCTGTTTCCTGTTACCATGTTTATCAAGACAATGCATGCACAAGGGGACATAGACCCTCGTCAGTAATTCTAATTTTGCCTTGCCTTATGATCTTTATTGCCTTTTGAAGCACGTGATCCTTGAGACCTACTCCCTGTTCGTACACCCCCTCCCCTTTTAAAAATCCCTAATAAAAACTTGCTGGTTTTGTGGCTCGAGACCGCCATCACGGTCCTACCAATATGTGATGACACCCCCGGAGGCCCAGCTGTAAAATTTCTCCCTTTGTAATCTTTCTGTTTATTTCTCAGACCGGCTGGCACTTAGGGAAAATAGAAAGAACCTATGTTGAAATATTGGGGCTGGTTCCCCGATAAAGGTGGCCAGCAGGCAAAGACACAGGAAACAGCTGAGGTTGCAGTTCAAGTCTGAAGGCAGTTTATTGCAGAAATCAGGAAGAGCAGATGAAGTCTGACAACAGTCTGCTGGAAAATTTCCTCTTCCTGGGGTTTGGGATGGTGATGGAATAGGATTTATCAAGCCTTTTTTTCTATTAAGCTTTCAACTAATTAGATGAAACCAACTCACATTGTGTAAGGTAATCTGGTTTACTCAAAGTCCAATAATTTAAATGTAAATCCCATCCAAAAGCACCCTCACATAAATATCGAGAATAAAGTTGGACCAAATATCTGTGTAACGTGGCCCAGCCAAGTTGACAGATAAAATTAAGCATCACACAGAGAAATTACTTTAAGTTAGAGAAAAGAGCTAAATAACGAGAACACATGGGCACATAGAGGGAAAAACACACTGGAGTCTATCAGAGGGTGGAAGGTGGAAGAAGGGACAGGATCAGAAAAAATAACTAATGGATACTAGGCTTAATACCGGGTGATGAAATAATCTGTATAACAAACCCCCACATTTACCTATGTAACAAACCTGCACATCCTGCTCATGAACTTAAAATAAAAGCTAAAAAAGAGAAAAAACATAAATACTGAAAAGGAAAACTGCAGAAAATTCTACTTTACTTAGAATAGTAATCCTTAGACTGAAGGATTAAGATGAAAAGGGATTGCTAGGAATGTACAATGTCTTGTTTGTAGAAGATGCACAGCAATGAACAAAAAAGATGCTTTAGTTTCTAGGACAGAAAATTATCCTCATCTTATCCACCAGGTTTAATTTTATGCAGCAATATTATTAGCAAACCTATAAAGCTCTTATTGTGAACCAAACACTCACCTAGATATTTTACACATATTAACTGATTGAATAATTATAATAAATTGAGAAGCAGAATGTATTATCCTGTTGTTACAGATGAACTATCTGCAGCATGGAGAAGTTACATAAATTGCCCAAGGTCATAAACTTAATATATCTCAGACCTGGATTTGAACCTAGGACACCTAAAGTGGGAGCCTGTGTTCTTAACCACTATCTTCTAACACCCTTTATTACTCTAACTGAGATTTTTCACTTGACTTTGAATTCACTGCTGTAATATTGACATGGCTAGCACAGCATGCCCTAGTTTGCTGGAGGAGAACTTGTGGGGTAAAGTCAGAATCACCATGCCTGATCCTGTTTTCCAATTTGCCAAATCAGGACAATTACTGCTTTGTGTTATTAGGAATTAAAGATAAAGTAACCATCACAGTGCTTTGTACGCAATAGAACACAACACTTTATTTCCTGTCTCTTCTTCCTGCCTTCCTTCCTGGTAACAATTTATTCCTCCTGCCTAATGTCTCTATAGATGTTACATATTCTGAGAAAGGTGTGTCTGCTATATAAGTCAGAATTTCAAATCAAAGGGCTAGAGAACATTATGACCACGGAATATCTGACATAGGAGTCATACGTTGTTGAATGAATATGACTCAGGTTAAGCGAGAATTAAAAACATGAATGGTATAAGTAGAAAAAACAAACTCAGCTGCTCCCATTATACTCTCACAACATGCTTCTGATACCACAAGTGTGGGGATTTTTTCCACCACCAGGCAAGCAATCAATTTTGTAGCAGAGACCAACCAGGTGTCTTCTACTCCAGTTCAATTCTGAGACTCTCTAACCTGAGATAGCATCACATCCCACAGGTTGAGGACCCAGAACCACAAGACAGCCCACATGTCAGACACCAGTCACAAATCCAGGCCTCCAGAACTTCAGACCAACTGGCTCAGCTTCAAGTTTGGTTTCCACAACCTCTTCATCAGGTTCCATTAATTTGCTATAGTAGCTCACAAAAAGGGAAGCAAAGAAATAACGTAGGGTGAGATCTGGAAGGATCCTCAGCACAGAAGCTTCAGTTCCCATGGAGTTGGGGTGCGCCCTCCCAGCAAGTACATGAATTCCTCTTCACCCTCCTGTAAGCCTCCATCAGTTCAGCTGTCCAGAAGCTCACCGTAGCCCCTCCTCTTGGGCCTTTTTTTGAGACTTCATTGTATAGGCATGATTGAAGCATGGATAATGATGTAGAAATGTGATTGGACAAAAAGGGTGTGATCTAATACTAGTAGACTGAGTGGGAAAACCCAGCGAGGTCTGCCTGTTCAGATTCTTCTTGGCATCTCTGTACAGCATTCTTTCCTCCTGAGTATGGGGCAGAACCTCTTCTGAAATTAGTCTGACTTACAATCAGGCAAGGTGGGTCAGAGAATAGATGGCCAGCTCCAAGACATAAAGGCAAGGGAAGAATATATTTTAAGTTTCTATGGAAGGCCTTGAGTAGAAAAAGGAGCAGGTAAAAGGAGGGCAGGAGAAGGTCAAAGAGATTCCATTTTCTGAGTCTTGCTTCTAAGGCCTAAAGTACCCCAACATTACAACCAGAGACTTTCACCTTTTTCGCTAAGAATCTGTTTCAAAGTTGCTTCAGGAATCAAAGACAAAAGATGCTTTAACAAAAGATATCGCTTTAGTCACTTAGTAAATATCAAGGGCTATGGGAGTTATGAGACGGAAACCATGGAAGAAAACCAATACGCACAAATAATATCACATGGTATAAAATGAAGAAAAACATTATTTTTTTTAACCTGCAGAATCCTTACCTCCTCCTTAAAGTTATATTTATTTTACATTTCAGAGATTGACCTTAATTATGTCATATTTATTTTAAATTTCAAAGAATTTTTTAAATTTTATTACAGTTAAGCATACATATAGGCTTACATATACATGCACTATGTTTTGATAGATATGTAGGTAGGTACATAGATAGATAATTATCTCTAGATTAGTACCAAACAGTGGAATTTTTATTCCTTATCTGTTTGAAAGCAGCTTCTAAAAAAAAATATTAGGCAAGACTGGAGTCATTTTCACCTAAAAATGCTTCTCAATTTTTTTCCAGACTGTGATTTTTTTCTTCTAAATCTAAAGCCAAGAAGATAATTTATTTTTATTTTTTATTTTTATTTTTTTTATGGAGTCATCTGTTTAATACAGGCAAATAACATTTTGTCAATACTAGGCACCATAAAATGTAAACACAATTACTGTCATAAACCTGGATATACCTTCAAGGATTGAAAGTGGCTTTGTTTTAGTTACCCTGTTTGCATATAGTGCAGAAAAAGGTCTTCATGTTAGCACTATGTACATTAAGAAGAGATCCAAATTACAAGAGAAGCAGATAAAATTTGAATTCTTTAAACATTCATTAAACTAAGTTTTGGAGTAACATCCATGTTTATCTTCCTTTCACTAACCACGTTCCCTGTTAAGCACATCATAACAACGGCACAGTGAAGTGAATGAAATAAAAGAATTTTGATACACTAGAAAACAGTGCTCAGTGAGACATTTACACTCTATTTATATGACTAAACATTTGATCAAACATTTGATCATACAGTACCTTCCTACAGGATTACTGGCTAATTTATTTTTAACAAGAATGCTGTTTATTTCAACTAGATTTTTCATAGTACTTAGCACAACTGTATATAATCAATGATTTATAAAATTTTCATTTCTTTTTCCTAGATGGATTTTTACCTTTGATTATGTTAATAAGATAAAAACTGAAATCTAAGATAACATCAATGGAATTATCCTATTTAAATTTAAAACAAATTACTTTTCTTTACTCTGTTATTTAGAACCAGCCTTTCCTTCTGTTTGGTTTAATTTGAACTTGATTTATAGATAAATTTCCTTAAAATTTCTGACATATAGATACAAAATCTCTTATTTCAGCAATGAGTTAGGATCATCACAGTAGATTTCTGGAAAATAGTTATGTATATATGCCTAAATTACCCTATTGTCTACAGTTTCTCTTACTGGCTTTTAATTCTTCATGCTTTTAACCCCTGTATATGTCTATCACGGTTAATGCAGACATTCCACAACAATTTATGTTTCTTCTCAGTTAAAGGGAGATATTTGTTTGGTTTGGATTTTGTTGTTGTTGTTACAAGGAACAAAAACTTCCTCAAATAAGCTCAAGCTAGTGTTTTTGTAATATGTCACTCTGGTCCCCACCCATAGACGGATCAAGATATATCCGGGCCTCCCATAGAGTGCCAGTGAGAATTTGAAAGCCATTAGGAATGGATATTTCTATCTATTATGGGCCAGAAGTTCTTTCAGTCATTAGATCTCTGTTCCTTTCTGTGTGCCTAAATTATTTTGTTTTTATAATTTACAGCCAAATCTGAAAATTTTAGTTTTTTACCTCAAGTGTCAGTATAAACAGACTTAGTCTCATGACTTCCAAACTCTAAATTTCTAAAAGGTAAATCTAATTGCCCTAACTCATATTTTGATCAGAGCTTCAAAAGTCATAGGAAATGCTGCAGCCTACATCTTCTTCATACTTAACATCAAAAGAGTTATGTCCTATATATTTTAAATATACATCAATTATATCCGTACCTCTCTTGTCATGATTATGGGTGTTTCTCTATTTTAGAACCCCATTGCCTCTAGCTCAACTATTACGGTGCCTTCTACCTGATGCCATTTCTGACAACTTTTAACTGATTTCATTGCATTTTCCAGGACACCATGAGTGTGATTTTTCTAACTTTTAGGATTGAGGACTATCTGCCTGTAGGATATTGATGAGAATAATGGAGAATAGTAAGGAAGAATGAAAAATCATGGACTTTGGAATCAGGTAGACCAGATTTGTAATCATGGCTCTTTCATGAATTATTTGTCACTATGAAATTTCCTTAACTTCCAAAAAGTTTAGATTCTTTATCTGAAAAATTTGTGGATTTTTGCAGTTAAAATAGAACGTAAAATAGAATCACTGAAGAATAGGACAAGAAACCTGACAAGACAGAATGTTTTTTCATGAATACTGAGAACCCAGAAACCAGTCTGATTTTTCAAAATGTGTCCTTCAGTAATTTTATAGCTGATATTTCACATAATTATTATTTTACAACATATTCTTCTCACAGTATTATTTGGACATGCAAATGAGACCTAATTACTAAATAGGACAAAAATATTATAGATATTTATATTAAAATACTATATTTAAGGGTACTGGAATGCTACTGGGGCTAACTTTCGTATCTGCTTATCATTTTCTAAAAAAGTACTTTGAACCTAGAATGAAAATAGAGCTACATTCCGGGTTTTTCCAGTATGGATATGCTTTGTGCTGTTCATAGCATCTGAACAGTAATATGCTTGTGGTTAGAGAAAATTCTAGTGGCTGTCACCAGTGGGAAAGGTGGTATAGGGGAAATTAACTTGAGGCAAGTAAAAAATAACAGCCCGAAACATGGATTTTCATTTTTATTTAGATGGTAATTTTCCCAGTCAATAATAGCATTCATGGTGCCATTTATTTGAGATTTGGTTTCAACAAAGTTCCCAATTACAGATGTTATTAATTTCCCTCAGAAGCCACAGACTACCACATATTGCATAATGTTTGATTTATCTCTTTCAGAATATCACACAAAATTTTATTTTCAGTGGGGAAGAAGCAAAATAGAAAATCTTAAAAAAATGTTTGCTGTGAAAACTGGGTATTCTTTAGTGCAAATCTTTGGTTTTAAAATCAAAATTAAATTTTATAGGAACCCAAACCTAAAAACACAAAGCTGAAAAACAAATTATATTTAGCTATTTAAGCTCGCATGTCTTGTGCCCTACATATTACTTACCCAATTTATATTATCAATTTCAAGATATAACATTTAGCAATTAATAGCTGAGAAAGAGTAATGGTACTCAAAGTTTAAAATAAGGCAACTAAAAATGTATACAGTAGAAATGTTTAGAATGATTTCTTAAAACTTCATTTTTTTAACAGCAAATGTTTACTTATATGTCCATAAGAACCCTATCCCCATGTTTTTCAATAAAGCCAGGGTCTCTGTCATTCCTCAATACCAAAGTCACATGTCTGTGTGCTGCCATCTCCATTCAACTGTGTCTAGCTGTCCCTGGACAAGGTTTATGTCTAGTCTAGACAATTAAGCAGCTGGCACATTCTCATAATGCAAATTGGCCTTCTAGCCCTTAGGTGAAATCAAACCGATATGACCCAAACTGGTATGACTGCTAACACCCAAGGAATGGAAAGATACTGAAAAAATAGCTTCAGGTAATCTACATTACACAATTGGAATTCCGGAACGATGGACTGAATCTATGAAAAGAGAAATTCCTCCTGTCCTTGAAGTTAGTTCTGTATAATGCAGTGGAAATATATAATGTCCTCATATTAAAAGGGAGATATCACTTAAGAATTTTCCTACTTAAAGTTGGAGTGACTATATATCCTCCTAAATCAGGCTTCAAATGAAAGAAAATGTCCAGTGGAAAGAGAAGTTGCTTAGCACAAATCCATCAAAGTGAGATCAAAATCCAGAAGGGAAAGGGATTTTTAAATACTATAAATGGTGTAGAAAGAGTTGTCAGACAACTCTTGGGAAGTATTGGGAAGTCTTTACATATCTTTTTGCCATAATTGGAAATGTATAAACTATGAAAAAGGACTGGTTGTGACAGAAGAGTTCAGCAAGAAAAAAATATGTATAAAATGGAAATTATAGCAGCAAAAAAGACTGTGAGAAAATCTTACACCACCACCAAAAGAAGGATTCAGGATAATTTCTCCTGGTCTGGGTTTACTTAAACTCTATAGTGAGTGAGCAATTGAGCAAGCGAGAATGGCAGCAGATATACAAAAGAAAATGTAAATTTTAAAAGTTCCATAATAAGCAAGTGAAGGAGTTAAGAATGCCTAGGGAATTAGAGAGATCTAGTCAGTGACTAGCGTCTTTTGAGCTGTGTAACTTAGTCTGTGAAGAACTAAAATATTTTACTTGCACTGTTGAAGTTAACCACCCAGAGAGTATAATCTTTCTGGGATTATGATTTGTCTGAATAATAAACTATTGAAAGAGGTGCAAAAGTAAAACATATAATATTGTGTTACTTCTTCCTCTACCTCTCCTATGATTTTACTGGGTCCTTATAATTGGTTATAATTCACATTTTTAATGTATCAACTTGGTCTGAATATATTTATTATATCAAGCCTCTCAGGTTGGCAGTAATGTTGAGTATTTAGACTGGATGGTAAGCCACGCGACTATTCCTCGTTTCACATAAATTTTAGATTCTATATACATAAGGGAAAATGTGATTCACATTAATATAGACTATTGCATGCCTAATCTGCAAGTTCATAGCCAAATGACACTGTTAGTAAACACTTTGTTTTCTTCTGTTTAACCAAGCTGTCTTCCATTTATTAATTATACAAACGTTACTTTAGAAGTATTATAGATTTTCAAGTCTGCTGTTTCAACTCTGGGTTTCTTAAAGAAAATAAATATGTCTGCCTAATTTCCTTTTTAAGAGTGTGAAAAATAATTTATATATACACACAACAGTGCATAAAATTGTATAATGCAGCATATCATATAACTGAAATCAATGCCATGTAATCACCATCTAGGTTGGAAAGAAAATTGTCACCTCTCCAGAAGTCCCTCATGATTTCTTGTCTAAACACATATCCTCTCTCAGGAGTAGCCACCCTTCTAACTTTTATGGTAATTGGCTTTTAATTTTCTTTGTGTTTTTACCACCAATATGTATGCCTGAAAGATCTGCAAATAACACATATGATGGCTTTGATGGTAACTACTTTTTTGTTTTTATTCTAGTTTTACTGCCTATTTGTATGTTTCTGTAACAGTGTTATTTATTTCTTTATTCAGAGACAGGGTCTCACTCTATCACTCAGGCTGGAGTGCAGTGGTGCTATCATAGTTCTCTGCAGCCTCAAAATCCTGTGCTCAAGGCATATTCCCACCTCAGCCTCCTGAGTAGCTGGGATTACAAGTATGAGCCAATGCTCCCAGCTATTAATGTATCTTTGACCTTTTTATAAATGTACTCGCATTGCATATTTTATTTTGTGTTAACATCACATGCAATGGTACAAGTTCCTAGGCAATTTCATTCAATAAAAAGAAAATGTTGCAGAAAAGAACACATACTTAGAGTAGCTAATGCCTCTAGGATTTAAGGAGAAGATAGAAAAATGAAAGAAGATCAGCACTTAAAAATAATTGAGTAAAGTTTCTCTGAGTTCAAGAGACTAAATCTAAGACCGAAAGAGCTTGGAAAATTCAGCATGAATAAATAATAAAGAAAAAAACAAATAAACTCCCCCCAAACAAAACAAAACGAAAGAAAACAAAACAACTCTAGAATATCCTGGTCCAATCAGTGAAGCATAACCATAAAGAGAAAAAAATACCTAATGTGCTTTCAGGCACAACAAATAACTATTAGTACTTATAAAGTATAAAATATTAGTCTGGCATTACAAACTTGATGATTATTAACTAATATTCACAGATGATGGAGAGGATATGGCCATAACCAAATTATGCGATATCCTTCCAAGGTATCTATACTGAAGGGGAAAGAAAAATCTACGCAAATAAACAAAATTTTAGAGACATCAAGCAGGCACTACACCTGAGGAAAACACTTGAAAAATAATTTCAAGAAAAGTCAGGCTTCAGTGGAATAAAAAAGTAGCAATAAAGACTATAACAGATCTCCTGCAACAAAGCTTAAACACAAGCCTCAAAGAAGTCAAGCTTATTCACAGATAACTTAATGACTCAGTCATAAGAAAAATCATACAAGATCCAACATAAACAAAAATTTACTAAAATTGTACAAAATAGAAAATGTAACCTATGACTTAGGACGAAGTTAACAGCAGTTTAGAAATGGTACAGGAATGACCAGTGACTTTGATGATATAGCAATATAAACTATCAAAACTGAAGCACAGAGAAAGAAAATGCTGAAAAGTATTATATGGGAGATTCAATGAGCTGTGGAGCAATATCAAGTACTCTAAGAAATGTATTTGGAGACCCAGAAGGAGGGTTACAAATAAATATTTGAAAAAATAGTTTCTGGAGCGACTTCTGTCTGTTGTCCTTTAAAACTTCACGTTCTACCATGTGAATGATAATGTCTTACTTTTTACTTTTATTTATACTAACTTTAGGATGGGGCTTCAGCTTTACTAACTTGGACAAGGGGAATATTGTCATGTTCTCACAGTCAACTTGGACTGCTGGCCACAGGCTGAGAGGCTTTTTTAGCAAAGTTATTACCTTATCTTTATGCCTTTGGAGAGGTTGCAATTATACCAATTGTATCTCTGTGTTTAGAACATTATTGAACACTTGAAGAAGTAGACAATATGGATATCTGGAATTTTTCTATGTAAATTACATGTTATTCATAATAATATAGTTTTCATAAGTACATGGTCTACGCCCCAAAGTGCAATGGCCAGTGTTTATCAAAATATTTTGCAAATGTTTATTAAGGTTCATCTATTTCTAGCCTAGAAGATCTTCAGTGCCTTCTAGTTTACTTCTTACAATGGACCAGTTACTTTACTAGGACCAGTTACTTGCAGTGTCTCAATTTACGGTATCTGAGTTTAGATAGGAATGATGAAAATGTGGCAGGATTAAAACATCCGTGAAAGTTTTTCAAACAGAAGAAGCATAAAGCAAATGCAAATGTCATTATAAGTGACTAAATCTGAGGAATGGTCACAGAATTTAAAAAGAAGGCAAGTTGAGTTTGAGCATAGGGCTCAGGGAGGACAATAGAAGAAGAAGTTGAGAAGAAAGCAATAGCCAAATCATCCAGTGCTTTGTAGGGTAGTGAAATTGTTAATTTTAGGTGTCAGCTGACTGGATTAAAGAATGACGAGTTTCCTGATAAAGCATTATTTTTTGGTGTGCCTGGGAGGGTGTTTCTAGAAGAGATTAGCATTTGAAACAGTGGACTGAATAAGGAAGATCTGCCCTCACTCAGTGAGCACTGGCACCATTTGAAGTTGCACATGGAACAAAAAGGCAGAGAAAAGGTGAGTTAACTCTCTCTGTTTCCCTCTTTCTTCTGGAGTTGGGACATCCTTCTTCACTTGCTCTCGGACATCAGAAGTAGAGATTCTCTGGCCTTTGGACTTTAAGACTTGCACCAGCAGCCGCCCAGTTTCTCAGGCTATCAGACTCAGACGGAGAATAATGCCATCAGCTTCTCTGGCTCTGAGGCCTTAGACTTGCACTGGGCTATGACATTGGCTTCCCTGGTTCTCCAGCTTGCAGAAGGCCTAAGACTTATCAGCCTCCACAATTGTGTGAGTCTACTACTGAGATAAATCTATTCTCATATGTCTATGTCTACGTCCATGTCTATGTCTGTGTCAAAGTCTATGCCTATATCTATATCCTATTGGTTTGTTTATCTGAAGAACCCTGATGAGAGGAGGGATAGCATAAACCTCTTTAATTTATTAAATTTGTTTGGTGGGACTTTTGCCTCTGATTCTGATGGAATAGCTTACTTAACCAAAGCTCCCACTGAGAGAGGAAAAAGAAGGCCAGATTTAGAAACAAAAAAGACAAAAGAAACCAAATAATCCCCAAACAGACAGACAACTTTAAAGGCAATGGGGAAATAATGAAGTAAACAGGATTAGGGAAAACTGGCTGTCATTTCACAGCTGCGCTGTCACCGAGCATGGCTGTGATTGGAAACTGGGCAAAGGGCTGATAATGAGGATTATCACAGGGAGAGGGCAGAGGGCTGCTGCCAGAAAATAAAGAATGCCTAAACATTAACTCTCAATAATAAAAGGAAATTAAACAATAAAAATGGCACAATTTTAAATGGACAATTCATTAGAAATGATCTCTGAATGATAAAGTACATGAAAAAGTTTTCACCATCATTATTCACCCCAAAAATACAAATCCACTTTGGGAGGCCGAGGCAGGTGGATCACCTGAGGTCAGAAGTTCGAAACAAGCCTGGCCTATGTGGTAAAACCTAGTGTCTACTAAAAATACAAAAATTAGCTGGATGTGGTGGCAGGTGCCTGTAGTCCCAGCTACTTGGGAGGCTGACGCAGGAGAATCACTTGAACCCATGAGGCAGAGGTTGCAGTGAGCCGAGATCGCACTGTTGAATTCGAGCCTGGGCAACAGGAATGAAACTCCGTCTCAAAATAATAATAATAATAATAATACAAAACAAATCTATAACAAAGTCAGAAAAGAAAAAATGATGGGGAGATTGTGGAGTAAATGGAACTCATATTATTGTCAGTATAAAATGTTACAACCACTTTAGAAAAATCTCTGTAAGTTTCTTATAAAATTAAAGCTATACTACCCTATGATCCTACCATTCCAATCTTAAGTATTTACCCAAGAAAAATGAAAACATGTGTTCACAAAATAATTGTCAAGAATGTTCACATCAGCTTTACTCATAATAGCTTCAGATTGGAAACATTTCTATCAGTAGAAGAATGAATAAATATATGGTGGTATATTAATAAAATGGAACCCCCACATAGAAATAACAAACTACTGACACATGCAACACCATGGGTTAATCTCTATAAACTTATGCTGAATGAAAGAATCCTTAAGCAAAAGCATAATATTATATGATTCAATTTTTGTGACCTTATAAAACAGATAAAACTTATCTTTAGTGGAAAAAATTAAGAATTGCCATTGCTTCCATGCATATGGGTCATGGGTTAATTGTAAAGGGCATTAGGAAATGGTGATGGTTAGTTTTATGTTTCAGCTTGACTAGGCTAAAAGATGCCGGGATAGAATAGGGATAGCTGGCAAAACATTGTTTCTGGGTGTGCCTGTGAGGGTATTTCTGGAAGAGATTAGCAATTGAATTGGTACATTGAGTAAAGAAGATTGCCTTCACCAATGTGGGCAGACATCCTCCAAACCACAGAGGTTCCAAATATAACAAAAAGGCAGAGGAAAGACTAATTTATTTATTTATTTTTTTTTTTTCTGAGACATCCAGCTTTTTCTGCTCTCCAACATCATCACCCTTGCTGAAGGTTCTTGGGCCTTTGGAGTCTAGGACTTACAAAAAAAGATCCCTAGTTCTCAGGCCTTTGGATTCAGATTTAATTACACCATTGGCTTTCCTGGTTCTCCAGCATAGGGAGACGAGATGGCAGGTCTTGAGATTGCTTGGCTTTCTATAACCACGTGAGACAATGCTCATAATAAATATCAGTTTCTCTCTCTTGTTCTCTCTCTTTAATTTATAACAGCTCCCATTGGTTCTGTTTCTTTAGAGAACCCTGAGTAATAAAAAAAATCTTCTGGGATGATGTTAATATTCTACATGTAAGAAGTTTGTAAAATATATCACTTAAGACTGTTTCTCCCAAACTTCTATAATTATAGGAATAACTTATTTATTAAAAATACAGATTCCCATTTCTTTTTTTCAGAAGAGCCTTACTTAATAGTTCTGGATTGCCATTCATCATTTTTATAACTCTAATGAAAAATTATGTTAATTTGAAAAATATTGAAAATTCTGCTTTAAGAAATACACAATATTTGCCTCCATGCTATAAGCCTGGAAATTCTGTGGCCTCTACCAATTTTTGCCACAGGAATATATTTTGACCGTTTTATTTACTTTATCACTAATATTCAAAGTAATTTTTCACAATAATGTTCATGTTTTTAAAATATGTGGCTTTTCATGGTCTTCTTTTCAATGTACTAGTTCCTATCTATAGAAAATTTTAGTGTTAGGGAGCAAATAATAAAGTATGATTTTTAGAAATACTTTGAAAATTGTCAAGAAGACTGATTTTCAAACATTACTCTGCAATTACAAATAAATTTTGATGTTACAAATTCCAGAATTTGTTAATAGCCACTTAATCATGTAGCCTTAATGAATCTAAACATTTTTCCTTAACAGTAAAAAAGAAAAAAATTATATTTCCCTATTAGTTAAGCATTGAATGATCAATTCTGTAAAAGGACCATTTTCTAAACTATAAATGCAATATGAGTATCAGTTAGACTGCTCTGGATTTTATTTTTAATTTATAACTTTTGAGCATCATGTGCAAGTGTTTAACAGAAAACATTTAGAATATAAACACTGTAAACAAGCCATTGATTAATAAGGTAGATTTTCTGACAAGCTTGAAAATAAAGATTTTATTCTATTTCTCTTCCAAAAGTTTATCATTCTGTGTGTGTGTGTGTGTGTGTGTGTGTGTGTGTGTTTGTACGTTCTGATGCAGACACACATGCACTAACAAAACTGATATTGTATGGATATTAATTGGTTCTTTCTAGAGTTTGGATATAGTAGACATCTGCTTATTTAAGAAAGAAAGGGGGAGAGAAGGGAATCACTTGGTTAAAGTTGTCTGCACTGTAATGTATATGGTCTTCTGTTTTTCACCTTCACACTCAGGATTGCTCCAACATGTTTAGATTGAACTTGCCTCAACCTCAAGACTCCAAGTGCCCTGTGACTTTTCATTCAGACACATGAAAGCTGGGAGTTGTCAGGATCACCTAGATATATGCATAGCTCTCATAAGCAACATTAAATGTTCAGGTGGGAGCAGGGGTTGGCTTATTTAATATTTTCTGTCAAATATACATAAAAACAACCATTGTGGATGAAAGGTAGAATCAACCAGGCTATTACTGTAAATAGAGGGAATTTAGTGTCGTTATTAGAAAAAAAGATAAATTTTATAAATACTGATCTATTACAACAACCATGACAAACAGTGTTTCTGGAGCAAATGGAATGTTTCCTACATGTTTAGTTTCTGCTATTCTGGTCTTTATAAGCAGCTCATTCTTACACTGACATAATTTATTTTATTCTATTTGGCTAATAAAATGTTACTAGCAAAAAGGCAAAGCTTTCAATAAAACTACCTTTTTATCATCAAAAATATCAAATAGCCAGTTGGATGATTTTGTTGTTGATTTTTATTGCAATTATTCCATTCTCAAAAGCAGGAGTTTTGCAGAAGTTCAGATACACTTGTTTTACTTATTATAATAGTTGAAAAGCATTTATTAATGAAGGGAAGATTATAAAGGAAATTATTCCTTGTCATTTTTGATTTGTTTATTCTTTGACCAATGAATAAGTCTGTTGGTCTTCTACATACTTCATAGTTTACATAATTATATTTTCATAAAATTAGAATTACCTACATTCCTTTTGAAGACAGTTGTATGCAATGAAATAAGAACTAATTTTGAAGTAAAACAAGTCTACTTTAAGAAAATTTATAAAAATATCAGTTCTCAATCTCTCAATACCTGATTACTTCTGTGTGAAACAGCTGTAAACATGAAAGATAACTTGAGATTTTTTAAAATGGTGCTTATTTAGAGTATTTAACAGTATAAATTTTTTAAAAAGCCTTTTCAAAAATTTTAAAAAGGAAAGGAACAAAGGGATAAAATCAAATCAATTTTTAGTATTTGTATTTAAATAATCCCTGAATTATTTCATGAATTATTTGTTGTTTTACCTTTCACCTTACTATCCATGTCTAGAAGTAAAATTAGGCTAGCTGTTCTGTACTTATATGAGTGATTAATTATTCAACAATGTTCTTTTCATCATTTTAACTTGGAATACTCACCTTCTTTCAGTTTCCATTAAAAATAATTGGCTAATGTGATATGATAAAGGCAGACAACACTTTGAGTATCCTTGAGTATATATTATTGAATCCTGTGGATATGAATATCTTGAAGTTATTTAGGCTTCTTTGAATCCTTTTTCAATTGTTTTGGTTCAACTTACACTCTTCCCAACTCTGCTGGAATTTGTTTAGGTCATCTGGTTACACATGATTTATTATTATCATTTTTGTAAACAAATGCTACTCGACATTTTTTATCTTTATGCTGCATTTAGTTGTTAAAATCTATCAACTTAACAAACGTATTGCTATTTCTTTCATTAATGAATTCCAAAAATGTTTTAAATATATTTGTAGAATTTTGAGATTTGCTTTTTTTTTAAAAAAAAGAAGGCTATTTTATTTGTCTTAGTATTAGTCGTACTAATTCTTTATATGATTTTTTATTCTACTACCTTGAAAACATTCTGGAAAAAATTAACAAGGAATTTATTCTTAAGTTTTTGTAAACAAATATTTCCATAAAGATGTTTTTAGTTTCCAGTGTGGAAATATTGCCCATTTTCACTCGTTAAAATAATCTTTGGTTGTTAAATTCAGCTTCATTGTTTAAACACAATTTACGTGACACTTTTATATTTATATCTCTAGTCCAGACATCTCTTCAAAGACTTATAAAAATCTCTACACAAACTTATCTCGGGTAACTTCTAGACATTTAAATCTCAACATATCCATAATGAAATCCAATATTTACCCTCTTTCTTCCAATATTTACCCTCAATCATTAGTAACTTCAGTTTTTCCGTTTCTAACAATCTTGGAATTATACTTGACTATTATATTTTCTCTCATACTGCACCACACTCCAATCAATCAGGAAGCCTTCTTGCCTTCATATTTAAAATACATCCAGAAGTTGAACACTTCTCAGCAATGCACACTGGTATCGGCCACCTTTACCTCTCTCTCTCTCTCTTAAATTAAATTCATCCTTCTAACAGGTCTTCCTTTTTCTATCATTAGAAGACTAGCCGTATCATTCCTGTAAAATCACGAATTCAATTGTTACTTCTCTATTAAACCCTGTAAAGTCTTCTCATTTCTTTCAGTTCTCCTTATTCTTCCTCAATCAAACTGTATTTTTGTCTTAGGGTTGTTGCTTCAGCTGTTGTCTCAACCTTGCATATTCTTCAACACATTCACTTGACTAATTGCCTTATATTCTGCAAATCTTCATGCGAATCTCATCTATTCAAAGAAGATTATCCTGACCATCCTATTTAATATTATACCTCAAGTATCTCCACTTTCTACTAATCAGCATTTCTCATTCTCTTCATCTTTTTTCACCTTTTTTCCAGGCTTTATCAGTATTTAACATAGTATAAAATTTACTCACTTTTATTATTTATTGCTTATTCTCTGAATATTAGCTGTTTATAGCTGTTTATTATTTTTCTCTTCCAGTATGATGAAAATTCTGTGCAAATACATTTTAATACACTAACAAACAAAGACGTTTATGTAGTAAAATGATAACACTGGAATTGAAAAATGTACTCAGAATCTTCTCCCAATTTGGAGCCACCTACTTTACAGGCAGATATTGGTCAAGTGTTAAGGTATAAAATCATAAGTGAGAAATTATTTGAATCAGGATATCCTGTGTAAAGGGAAAAGATATATATATATATATTTTTTGTCATTGTCATATATATCATAATAATCACTGTAACCAAATAAAGTAGCTTTATTTTTCCTATTTAGAGTTGATGAAAATAATGCCCAGAGAGTTCATATATATATATACATAAATATATATATAAAAATATATATATAAATATATATAAAATATATATATACTGTCATATATATATATATGACAATGACAAAAAAATTCTTAGATTTAGTTTCAATAATACTGTGTTATATTACATTAAAGAGCCAACTGCTGTTTGGAAAGTCCTATCTTTTGTTGATAATGAAAAACCAAACAACAAACAAATAAAAAGAAATGGTGATTCGTGAACTCTGTGATTTCTGAAAATTGAGTTTAAAAACATTTTGTAATGATATTCACAGAGCTATCAAACATATTCCTCAGAGAACTAGGCCTACAATACAATTTCTCTTTAGATTATTTGCCCCTTAAGTTAAAAAAAAAAAAGGTTAATTATCAAGCCATAGATCTGTCATTGGTGAAGGTGTATGAAAGATTTCCCTTTTCATAATTCTGCCTAAAAGTTGAATGATTGTGTGCATGGTATTTGGTCAATTAAAATACTCTAAGTGGCTGGGAAGTTGAAACTTCAGTTTCATAATTTTCAGATGAGCCATGGTCCCTACAAATACTAGATTGAATTGAACAAGGATCAAGAAAATTAGTGTCAAAGAACCAACTTTACATTTAACAGATAAATTTGTACAGATAAATTTGCCTCCCTGCACTGGCACTAACTGAAATAAAGTGGCAGAAATTAACACTCATTCTTTTTTATTTTATTCATTTTTGTTTTTATTTTTTGTTTACTTTTGTTTGTTTTCTCTTTCTTTTAACATTCACTCTTTATTTATATATTTCTGTAAGTCTTAGAAAATAAATGAAGAGTCAATGTCCCCATTTTAGGGGCTGTAGAACTTAGCTAAAACTCCACATTTCTAAGCCAAGAATAAGAAGGCTGTTCACTTCCACTCTGATATTTTGGAGTATCAATAAAAGTTGATATGAATTTTGAAAAAATCTTTTGAAAGTTTATTAAAAGTAATTGAACTTGGAAACAATGGCTACACTTTCTTAGACCCAACAGATGAGATGTGGGCAATCTAAAGAATTGTTTAGACTGTGAAACCCTGAAAAGAGAGGCTGGCTGGACCTTGCCCACAAGTAGATAGGGGTGAGGCCAACTGTCAAACAGAATTTCAAGCCATGTTAGTAAAAGCAATCCAGTTGTCAAAACAATAATTTATTCTTACTACTTTTGCTGGAGGGATCTTGTAACACCCATTAAGTATATGCCATTAACAATACTTTATAGCCTTTAAAATATAATCGATGAATTTAACAGTAGAGTTCACAAGGATGACTCTGTTTTGTTTTGTCTTGCCCCCTTATCCTCTGTGAATGTTCTTAGATACTGATGATGTGTTAAACAATTTAACTGGTGCAAGAGCTCAGTACAAACCAACTCCCAAACGTTTCCTGATGTTCACCAGTTGTCTGTTTCACAGGTCAATTTCTCAAACATATCATCTCTTCCTGGAAGAGACAACCACTGCCTGAGGTCTAGTTTCTGAAACCCACCCCTAGGGAATACCACACATGATTTTTTCTTTCCTCAGGTGCTTTGTAATTTTGGATTTTGAATCATTTTTACCAGGTTTTTAAATTTTCTTTATGAGATTTTCTCTATGAGTGTCCTTTGCATTTACTTTTGTGAGTTATTCCTGGGTGCTACCAAATTTGAAACTATTTAATGTCATTTCCTCAGCATGAAATCCTTTAATCATATTATCAATGACCAGGTAAATAATTTCCCTTTTCAGGTGCCTTTGTTGGCCAAGAAGATTTTTGGAAACATTTTTAAATGGAGGAACTAGATAGTCTATGGTCTAGCATTATATCCCAGTGCTTTTAGTTATCACAACTAATAAATGCCCCAAGTGTGACTATAGCTTGCAATGTTTTTGTACAATTTTCTTTCTTTTTTTAGCCTCTGGGGATTTTTCTTATTCTCCTATAAGGATGTCGTTGCATTAACAAATGTCTGCTACATTTTTTCCGGAATTTGTAGGTGTTTTGTATCAGAAATTTCCTCAGAGTATCTACTTTGGCATATTAATAGAAAAGTAAGTCCAGGTACTCCTCTGCTTTTCGCCAATATAATAAACAAGAAATGCTGAGCTTTTAACTTCCTGAGAGAGAACATATGGCTCTGAAAGGACATAAGAATACAAAAGTCAAAAACCTTGATAACAAAAATATTCTTTACATTGGCCACAAATCTCATAAATCAACAGAGATAAATAAAAATATCTCACTGATGGAAAAAAATACTGTCATTTATGTAAGAGATGGATTTCTATAGCCAATAAACATAATTTTTATTTCTAAATGTGGTGTTATTTTTAACCTTTGAAATCTTTATAATCGCTATATTTCCACTATGTAAATAAGAGTTTCATCATAAAGTAATATAAAGAAAAACAATACATCTCATTACACCTTTGTTTAGAAGACACTCTACAAAGAAATTGTTTGCGTAAGCCAAGAATTTCTGTTCAGCTATAAACATAAATTAAAATCATTAGAAAATTTCTATTAAGTTTAATATAAGATCTACATGAACAATTATTGAAATGTTACAACTCAACTACTGCACATTGTCAAATACCTTCTCCAGACACACATTGCTTATTTAAGCACAGGATTAAGTTGTCATCATTCTCTTCTGTTTGTGCCAAATTAACTGACATTCTTCACTTGGGTTGTTTAGTCTGTGCCGGGGAGGCCTACCATACTCTTATTAAAAATCTGTATTATTCATATATATTATATCACTGGGAATCTTTCTGAACTATTAGGGCCCTAAATATTTTGTGCCTTAATTGCATTATGATTTATCATTTCTGCTTTACAAATGTGTAATTAAAAATTAAATGTATTCACACATCTCATCTTTCCTATTGGACTGTATATACCCTGATGATCAATATGAGTAATTTTTTCTTAATATCAGTATTTTTGATTGACTAGCAGCTCTAAATTTTATAAATGTTCCAGCTCATAGAAAATGTAGATATTTCATAAAGTAAGCACAATATGACATCAAAGTTGCCAAACGTTATAAACATTACACTATAAATTCATTTACAATATATCAACTCTTATTTTCACCTACTTCATTATCATACTTACTTCTTATCATCACCCACAAGAGTATAAACTCCAAGAGACTAGTGATTATCTAATTTGTTCACTGGTACAGGCTACATTTATAAATTTCAGCCAATCAAAATAGCTTTTTCATACTTAAATTAGCTGCTTATAATATTCATTTGGAAAGTCACATCTCGCTGACTCGTAGTTCATGCTTTAATCAGGAAGGGTTTCAGTTTCTGATTCAAAGATACTGTTTTGAGAGCTAAAACTAGGCAAATGAATGTATCTCATTGACCTGGCCATGGGATTACTTCCAAACATAGACTCCTGGCTTAAACTGGGCTGACTATAAGTATTTAGTTTCAGTGTTGTCACTTTATTGAAGCAAATGGGTAAGCACAACTCCTCTTCTGCTGGATTAAAATTATGAAAATATGGCACAGAAACTTATTCAGCCATTGTGTCAATATAGCTACAAACCATCTTTCTAAAAATGGAGACAACACAGACAAAAGAAACAACAAATAAAGCAGAATAAGAGTGTAATTTGGGATACTAATACACCTCATGCATTATAAAATAACCTAAAACGCCATAATTATTGAAAAAATATGTGACAGAAGGAAATTAAACTTAGAAATATGTAGGTAAAATTTAATTTCAATTGATTATTAAATATAAAGTATATATTTAAACAAGTATATGTTAACTTTCCGTTTAAAATGATTAAATATATTATTAGAAGTATGTCTACATATGTACAGAGATATAAAGATTGATGGGTTCAGAAAGTGCTCCCAATGCTGACAGAGCTTGCTTAACATCTGCAGTCCAGTTAAATAAGGAAATGATACAATCCCTTAATGTATCAAATTGGCTAAATATTTCTATACTACTGAAAGCTCTCTTGCTGACTCTGGAGAACTCTTTTTGCGCAATGGTTTATTCAATGGGAGATAATGTGGCAAATATATAAGAATAGGAATTCCAGTGAGACTACTGATTCACATCCTATATTAGTCTATAAAGCTATGTGACATTCAATTATTTATTTAACTGTCCTGTGTCTACTTTCCTCCTAATTAAAATAGAAATAAATGTACCTGCTCCTAAGGCTATTTTGATTATTGTAAGATAATAAATGGAAAAGATCAACCACATTCTCCAAGTACAGAAGGTCTCTAGTGTATGATGGTTTGACTTATGATATTTTGACTTCGATGGTTCTTAAGTGATACACATGCAATAGAAACCTTACTTTAAATTCTAAATTTTGATATTTTTCCTGGCTAGTGATATGCAATAAGATACTCTCTTATGATGTTTGGTGGTGGCAACCAGCCATTATGTTTTTCATTTTCAATATAGTATTTAATAAGTTACATGAAATACTGAACAATTTATTATAAAACAGGTTTGTGTTACAGGATTTTACCCAACTATAGGCTAATATAAGGGTTTTAAGCACATTTAAGGTAGGCCAGGTTATACAATGATGTTTCATATGTTAGATGTATTAATCGCATTTTCAACTCCTGACAGATTTTTTTTTTTGCTGTCGCTAGGTGATTGCCATTTACTGCAAGTCCGGCCTCAAGTTCTCCTACTCTCTTCCAAATCCGGAAATACAATTTTTTGTATTTTTAGTAGAGACAGGGTTTCACCGTGTTAGCCAGGATGGTCTCGATCTCCTGACCTCGTGATCCGCCCGCCTCGGCCTCCCAAAGTGCTGAGATTACAGGTGTGAGCCACTGCACCCGGCCCCCCAGATAGTTTTAAACCCGATTGGTTTGTTGGGACATAATCCCATTGCAGGTCAAGGATCATCTGCATTGACCATAATTGATAGTATTCCTATTTATACCCGATATTATACAATCTAACCCTTCACAAATAACAAAAGGATAGGTACATAAAGATAATAGTATTGTATGCATTTTTAAGCTGAAATTTAAATGTGCTTTTCATAATAGACTAAAATTTATGATAATACTTGTGTTAAACCTGAAGAAAAATTTCGTATAGAAATCATGGGTTTAACTGTAAATATAAATGTAACTGTAAATGTACTTCCATGGCATCTGAACAAAAGTAAGTAATAATATTTCATAACATTTTGGAGTACCTTTTTTTCTTCCTTGAAATTCTATAGTTTCAGTGACTGTATAAGGAGTGAGAGCACAGGCTCTGAAACTGGCTCCATCACACTAGCTGAGTGACCTTATACGTTCCTTAAGCACTGCATAGCTTAATTTTCTCATCCATAAAATGGTGATACTAATAGTAGCTACTTTTTAGGGGTATTATGGGAATTACCTGAGTTAATACATGAAACAAAAATGCTTAGCTTTTATTAAAACATGTATGTTTTCTTAAATAAAATAGACAAGTAAAGCACTTTGTAGAAATAAATAGAACTAGAAAAAATATTTTAAAATTCATAAGGAACCAAAAAAGAGCCCGAATTGCCAAGGCAATTCTAAGCAAAAAGAACAAAGCTGGAGGCATCACTCTACTTGACTTCAAACTGTACTACAGTGCTACGGTAACCAAAACAGCATGGTACTGGTATAAAAACAGGTACATCGACCAATGGAGCAGAATAGAGAGCCCAGGAATAAGGCTTCACACCTACAACCATCTGATCTTCAACAAAGCTCTCAAAGAAAGCAATGGGGAAAGGACGCCCTATTCAATAAATGGTGCTGGGATAACTGTCTAGCCCAGTGCAGAAAATTCAAACTGAACCTCTTCCTTACATCATATACAAAAATTAATTCAAGATGAATTAAATAATTAAATTTAAAATCCAAAACTATAAAAACCCTAGAAAAAAATCTAGGCGATACCATTATGTACATAGGACTTGGCAAAGATTTCCTGATGAAGACACCACAACTAATTGCAACAAAAGCAAAAATTGACAAATGGGATCTAATTAAAGTAAAGAGTTTCTGTACAGCAAAACAAACTATCAACAGTGAAAACAGACAACCTATAAAATGGGAGAAATTTTTTGCTAACTATGCATCTAACAAAGTTCTTATATCCAGTATCTTTAAGGAACTTAAACAAATTTACAGGAAAAAACAACAAACCACATTAAAAAGTGGGCAACGATATAACTAGACACTTTTCAAAAGCCAAAAAGCATATGAAAGAAATGTCAATATCACTGATCATTAGAGAAATGTAAATCAAATTACAATAAGATACCATCTCACACCAGTCAGAATGGCTATTATTGAAAAGTCAAAAAAAAAAAACCAAACAAAAAAAAACACATGCTGGTGAGGTTACAAAGAAAAAGGAGAACTTATACGCTGTTGGTGGTAGCGTAAATTAGTTCAATCATTGTGGAAAACAGTGTGATGATTCCTCAATGACCTGAAGAGAGAAACACCATTTGACCCAGCTGTCCCATTACTAGGTGTATACTCAAAGGAATATAAATCCTTTTATAATAAAGACACTTGAATGCAAATGTTCACTGCAGCACTATTCACAATAGCAAAGACATGGAATCAACCTAAATTCCCATCAATGGTAGAGTAGATAAAGAAAACGTAGGACATATACACTATGAAATACTAAGCAATCATAAAAAGGAATGAGATCACGTCCTTTGCAGGGACATGGATGGAGCTGGAGATCATTTTTGTTAGCAAATTAATGCAGGAACGGAAAACCAAACAGTGCATGTTCTCACTTATAAGTGGGAGCTAAATTGTGAGAACACATGGATACAGAGGGAAACAACAGACACTGGGGCCCACTAGAGGGTGAAGGTTGGGAGGAGGGAGAGGAACAGGAAAAATAACTAATTGGTACTAGGCTTAATATTTGGGTGACAAAATAATTTGTACAACAAACCCCCATGACACGAATTTACCTATATAAGAAACCTGCGCATCTACCCCTGAACCTAAAAGTTAATAAATATAAATTAAAAAACATTCCTACTCTTTTTTCTGATTAAAATATTTCTACACTGTAATTCCACATATTTTCTTGATAATGTATCATGCCTTTGTATGAAATCTACTTTTTAATTTTATGCTAATGCCAAGAATAACTTTTTTAGGAGAATAAAGAAACATTTAAATTTGAGACAGAACTAAACTTCATTTTAAATTTAGAAATGAGGATATAATGCTGTGAATAAGGATATTTTACGAACACCATATGTCCACAGATGGACATGATATCGTTCAACAGTAAAGTGTTTTTTCCCTCTATAAAATGTTCAGAGTTATTAGTATTAATAAACGTAACAAAGTATAAATCATTTTTAAAGCTCTAGTGTGCTGTTTTATATTGTTGTGTAACCTTCTGACCCATTTGAAATGAACATGTAGGGAATCCATTTTAATAGCTTCTTCCTGTAAGCTTGAGGGATTCTATAGCTAGCACAAGTACTAAACCAAAAATGTAGTTGGGTATTTCCACTCATTTAAAGATCTCTCTGCCAGAAAGTTTTGTGTTGAGTTGGCATCTCCTAGGAATACAAGTGAATAAACAACACAGAAAGAGGTAAGAGAACAGAAATATTTGTTCAACACACAGCATGTTGTAACAACATGCAACATCATTTATGATATGTTATCTCAGCCAAAAATGACATGATGTTATAAATCACTAATTTCTCAATTTTGAAAAGGAAGTTGGAAATATGGGATAAGGTCATGTTCAGTTCAGGTCATGAAAACTAAAAATGTGCAGGTTGGACTTTGTATAATGTTTTACCAAATCCCAGAGGCAGTTCAATATCATAGTTATTACTATTATTTTCTTCTTAGAAAAGAAAGGAAATGAAAACATTTTTGCCCGATATTTGAGGCATTATAAAAGGGCCTGGAAAAGTTTTATTTTGATTTAATACTTATAAAATTCTGGCTTAGTCTTTATTTCATAAGCTAATATTTCAGCAAATAAATATGAATACCTGCTTTTTTTTAACATTCCCTATTCTTGATAATGCATTTTTTAACCTATATTGATCATTCTAAATTTCTGCTCCCTGGACTTTATTGTAATCTTAAAGAATATTTCAAAATCATTATTGAAATAGACACATATATGTGTGTGTGTATATATATATATTTATTTGTGTATATATATGTGTGTGTATGTATGTGTATATATAAACACATCATTTTCAAAGGTAAGATAATATATGTAATAAGATCTGAGGGATCAAATCAAACAGCTGTTTTGACTTGGAAGGACTGCTGTGCTAGAAGAATGAGAAATACATGTGTTTGCAATGGCCGTCTCCTGTCATTGTGCCAATGGAACTTCTTTCAACCTCAGTAAGACTTCTATTTCTCTCACGTGATCTAGGTAGAAAAAAGTCGCACAGAGAATCACAGGTCATAAGATGAATTATCCGATAGGAGAGAGAAAAAATTTATCCATGTGTGCTTCAGGGGGTGTTTAATTGCCTAGAACAGTCTCCCTGATTCTCCTAAGTTCAGCAGGTTAAGGATTGAGGTTGGCTCCCTGTTATGGTCCCTGATAAAACTAATCTATCACCTTTATGTTTTGTATTCCAGTAAACAGCAGCAAGCCTATTGAATAAGCCACTGGACCTTTATTTCAAAACTTGTAATATATATTCAAGATAAAATTTGTCATATGGAATTCTTGGGGCAGTTTTCATCCATTTACTCCACAAACATTTATTCCCTGTTTCTTATATGTAAACCTTTTAAACAATAAAAATGGGGCGATAGAATTGACATCCCCTACCTACAATGGAACTGATAACTTAAGTGAAAGAGATGGATAAATTAAAAATGCAATAGAATGAAACAAGAGCCATCATGAATATATACAAAGAGTGTAACAGGAGAAAGTGTGGCCTAGATGCAGGAGTCAGACAGATGGAGATAAATATATCATCTTTATGACAACCACTAGGTTGGAAGACATAGCTTGCTAACACTGCATCAAAGAATTACACCTATCCACCCAGGTACACACATAGCTGGAAAACCACAAACTTCCTCTGTTGAGGTTACCCCTGCAAAATTTAAATCATGAAGAGACCCCTGAATCTAAAAAAGCAAAGAGCTAAGCTAAGCATGTCCAGCTCCTTTTTGTTAAATCTGAAATCAGAAATATCACTCTTCTGCCCACAGAGAGAAATGGATACCTGGTGGGAAAGGAGCTTTGAAGTGTTATTCTAGTAAATTCTTCCACATGGAAACTTGAAGAGCTATAATAAACAGCAGTTTACGAAGCGGTTTGACTCTAAGAATTAAATGACTGTAAGGTAGACCCTCTATGGGGATGCTTGAGCCTTACCTCTCTTTCACAAGTCTCATTACTCCAAGAACAAAGCAAAATATAGGGAACCCTGGACTCTGATACCTTACCCTCACCAGATCACTTCCCAAATACGGCACAGGTTTATGTAGAATTTATAATCCTTATAATGCTCAATATTCTGGGACTTTTGACACACATTAAAAAAATACTGGCCACACAGAGCTTTGTATAATAATTGAGGATCTGCTTTGTAACTTAAGAATAAAAGTAATGAACTGGAAAGTAATTCTTATATAGTTTGCTTGATGAAGGAAATGCTTTATTTCGCTCACACTCCTAAAAAAAGCGATTTAACTATATATTTAATGATGTCCTCTTGAGGTTTATAAAAGCATATTTGAGCCTAATAAATATTCTCTCTTTTTGTCTTTCCCTCTCTTTCACCTTCATAGAATTACAACTAAGACAGAATTTTGAATGAGGCATCATAAATGTTACTCTACATTAATGAGCAAATGGGGAATAAATTCAACCCTGTTGTCTCTTAATTCAGTTAACTCTACAGATATCCTGCATTTCTACTTTTAGAGTACATGTAAATAGAACTTGGTTTACAATTTCATAAACTTACATAGCCTTAATGGTTTTATCTAGGAAAATCTCAGAAGAATCTTCCTCCGGCAGAGGCAGAGGGTCACAGCTATAGAGAGACAGTTCTTTTCAGCTAAGTGGATGTCTTCTTGTTTTTTAAGAATTACAGACCTAGTTTTGCTGATTAACCTCACTTCTGTCACTGCATCTCCAGTTTGGGAAGCAACTAGTCTTTCATGCCTTGAAAAAAACTCTCCTGGAACATTTAAATTAATAGCAGGGAAATCTGTTGTTCTTTTGTTGTTGGTTACCAGAAAGAGAGAGAGAAAGTTTAAATTTCATCTTCTGATAAAGCAATATCAAAGACCAATATGGCATTATAGAAACATTAAATTGTTAATATGGGTTATGTGTTAAAGTTTGCAATCTCAAAACCAAATAATTGGTCAGCAAAATGATTGTCTACATTTTCTTCAAAATTAGAAAATACGAACCAATTAAAGTATTGTTGACACACTGACAACTGTTAAACCCATGTGAGACGTTGCCTCAAATGCACCTCTTCATTTAAAAAAATACTAAAATAAGCAGATTTGTCTAGGAGTTATTCTTCCTTCTAATTTTACACTGTATTTTTAAGTTGTGAGTCATTGAGATTCTTGAACTTGTCAGTTTATATTTTCATCAAATTTTGAGAACTTTTGGTCAGTATTTCCTCAAATATTCTTTATGCTCACTCATTTCTTTTGAGTACTACAATTACATATGTTGCATATATTACGCTGTTTGTTATTTGAAATTGTCATCACTTTCTGGTGCTCTGCTTTTATTCATTTTTTAAATCCTTTCTGTCTGTGTTTCACTTTGGATGGTTTCTTTTACTATGTCTACATATCTAGTGTTGAGGGTATATTATATTTTATAATAGCTTACTCAAGTATAATGAATGTCTGAAAAAGCAAACATTCTTAAAAACTTGCAAATTTACACTGAATAAATAATTCAATTTTAATACTTGATTTTTCTTGTCAAAATAATTGCTGACAATGTATATGGTAATATTTATTGAATAACTATGGGATGTCATTTTAACAATATTCAAAAATATTGAATGGTTATTATTGAGTGACTTATATGCCAGTTACTATCTTTGGTACTTTCAAGTACAGTACTGTGATCAGGTGATTTTCACAGCAAATTTGGAGGATAGTCACTGTTCTCATTTAACAGGAAAAAAATGTTATCAGGGCTATGGCAAGCAAACTATCATAGCATTGGTAAACTCTAAAGCTAAAAGTAGATGCTTATTCACCTAGATATCTAAGTCCATGTTCTTTTTCCCACGAGTCATGACCTCTTCTAAGAATAAATAAAATTTTCTAAGAGTGGAAAGGCGAGGCATTCGTCTTTGAAAACTGACACCAAACATTATAAAATTAATTTATATCTAATAAATTAAAATATATTTATAGCATAAATTCTATAAATTAAAGCTTTTCAAATACTAGTCAGTTTTGGGACATGAAACAACGTAACATTAAGAAATATTGTGTTAAAAATTCCAAATTAAAATGAAAATGCCATTTCCAAAGAAATCAATGGTCTCCACCAAATCCTGTGAGTATAAAACGTGGAAATAAAAAGTTTTATTTTATGTTCTATGATTAATATCAGCAGATACTTCTATGTCTGAATTTATTTAGTGACAAAAAATAAAGGAGTATTTTTTAAAAATCCAGTTTACATTAGCCTGCACTCCATCTTTGAAGCACCAACACAATTATGCAGTTAACTGGTAACTAAACATTAAAAATATTTTGATATTGTGTTGGTGTTACAGAAATTTGTACTTGTGTTCATTGGCTAGTGGATTAGGCATTTTCTATCAGAATTGCAACAGTTGGGATAAAGAAAGCTAGACCAACCTCTTTTTTCTAACTCTAGAAACAACTACATTGTGTAATTTTAAGCATACCTCAAGGAAAAAAGTTGAATGATATCTTGAAATATGTGTATCACCAGCAGATATATTTCTTACAATAATTATTTGCAGACCTAGGCTTACTTCTCTATTGAAAGAATAGTTTCCTTTATTTTTTTTTCTTAAATGGCAAGTTTCATGTTTCCTAATTCTTGTGATAACCACTACAAACCAAAGCAGATTTTTGGACAAGCACATAGGGAATACATTCAAATTGAAAGTTCTTTCACATTTATTATTTCACACTTAATTTTACACAGTTAAAATATTTAGATCTTCCGGTATGCATTATTCACTGAGGATTTCATGGCATGCATCACATAAGTGAGAAAAAAACCAAAAATATTTTTTCAGGATTCCATAACTCTTCCTCTCAGTAATGAATTTTTACAAAGAAGAAAACCCTACCATTATTCTCTTATTTTCTCTAGGCCTTTTATTCTAATATCTTTCATCACATTTCTTGTTTATATTTTGTCTTAGTTAGAAAATTAGAAAAAAATTTCTGAAAGAGGTAAGCAATTTTTGTATTACTTTTGCTTGAAATTGGACATATTATATAAAATGACACTTTATCCTAACTCAAATGGCTTACTTGAGTACAAACCATGAATTAGAGACCCTTAGTGTAAGATCTTGTTGAGATTTTGTTAACTCATCTATATCAGATGGGTAAAAAACAGAAACTAATTTACGATTTATGCTCTAAAATGTGCGTTGAAGAGATGTATTCATTTTTCTCAAAACAATAGTTCACCATTTTTTATTCCCAGTGTCAAGAAATGTTTGAAGATGGAGCAAATGTGGAATTGCCTAATGAAAGGATGAGAAACTTTTACTAGAACCTTATTCAGAGTGATTTCTCTTTCTCTGAGATTGGTTCTGTATTAGTCCATTTTCACACTGATATACAAAGCTACCTGAGACGGGGTAATTTATAAAGAAAAAGGGTTTAATTGAATCACATTTCAACAGGCTGTACAAGAAGCATGGCTGGGAAGGCCTCAGGAAACTTACAATCATGGCATCAGAAGGGCGAAGGGGAAACAAGCACATCTTCACATGGCAGCAGGAAAGAGAGAGACAGAGAGAGAGAGACAGAGAGAGAGAAAAGAGAGAAAACACAGGGGGAAGTGCTACACATTTTCAAACTACCAGATCTCTTGAGAACTCTATCATGAGACAGCACTAGTGGGATGGTGCTAAACCATTAGAAACTGCCCCCATAATCCAATCACCTCTCAACAGGCCCCACCTCCAACACTCAGTATCACAATTCAACATGAGATTTGGGTGTGGACACAGAGCCAGACTGTATCAGGTTCCATTAAATGTTATTGGAACCAAGAGGCTATTTCAGTGCTAAGAGCACCATTGCTTCTTAAACCAACATGCATCCTTATGTGACCCAAACTGAGCTAATCACATTAGTCATGCATCCATGACTGTGATTATGATTCAGAGCTGGTAACTCTAATCAAATTAAGTCAATCATAAACCTTTCTTTGATTTTCCAATCTATAACAAAGAGCAGAGGAGTCCTTTTCTGTTGGTAGTTACTTTGAAACATGAGTTACAGAGGCTATCGATGACCACTGGTGGGGAGAAAGAAGAAAATAAGCAGTTCAGAGGTAAAGAATAAAAAGGATGAGATGGAGGAATGATGCATGGCAGTGTTTCATTTCCTTTCCAGCTTTCGTGAATATTCCAATACTTCCTAATAATTCTCACCTTTACTCAGCTATTGCAATATGACTTGGACTGATTTGATAGTAAATGTATCCTAATAGGAAATTCCCAATGTCTGGGGAATTTATTTACTTTCTTGAAATAACTACTTCATTTATTCCATAAATATTTATTAAAATCCTTCAAGAATGAGAATCAGAAAATATTTGTAGTCATACATATCCTGATGACTAAAATAATCTAAGGGGGGTTAACTCTGATCACTAATTTTGAAATATACTCCATGCCAAGTGAAACTACTATTACTATAAATTCAGTGGGGAAAGCAAAGAGGAAATATACTTGATTTTTAGGAATTTCAAATTTAGATTGGTTGTATCTGGCTTATTTTTAGAGATTTGATGCTCTGACTATTATAACACCTCCCTGTTATCACTAAATACACCTAAATATTAATTTATGTTTATAACCTTTACCAATGTCAAACACACAGAAAAAAGTATGACTTATTCTGTGTTATTCATTGAATCGAAGGGTGCATTTAAATAAATATATATGTGTATTGTCTCATAAAATTTAGCCTATTTTAGAAAACAAAACAAACAATAGCTTTACATGAATTTTTAAAAATTCAGTGATTAGTTTTCTGTCCTGACTAAAGTCTTTCATAGAAAATAACTATTATTTAACCATAAAATATTGTTTTAAAAAGCCAAAATTCCAGTTACATATGGCTATTTTTCTCAGACAATTACTCTGCATTGTAATTACTTCTAATACATTCTTATTATATTAAAAAAGACTGACAATGATTAAATATATGCAGAAATTATAAATTGGCAACACAAATTGACAGATTAGAGTTAAGCTCACTGTGCACAAATACTGACAATTTCTTCTATTTTTTGCATTTTATATCAGGCATGCTATATTTACTAGTAACATTTAATGTCTGGGTTAACAATATTTTTTCTGGCTGTGCATTTCTCCCCTGATTAGGACAGGGAAACAAGAACACATCACTCTCATCCTCTTCAGACAATTCCCCTGAAGCTGTATTTATGTTGGGATGGATTCAAAATCACTCTCAACATTTTAAGAATTGTGTTTTTCCAGCCTAACTTATGGGTCTAAATTATCATTTCTTTATTTACTTAGCTTTGTACAAGGTCTGTTCTATAACTTTCTTTTTCCTTTGCAATTTATTTAATAATGACGATATAGTTTTATTTTATTCCACTTTAATAAATAAATAAACTACATCTATCTAGGGACATAGCAAGTGCCTCGTATTTATGTAAGTGCTTTATTCAACTCCCCTGTTGTAATGGGGGCTTGACGTCTATATACAGATTGGCTGGTAAATCAATTCCCAACACATAATTACAAAAAATAGGAGTGACATAGAAAGATAGGGGGCGACAAAAGAGAGAGAAATAGACAAAGTTTTTAAAATTTGTTTTATTGTGTTTATGGTTATAATTAAATTGCTTCAAATTTCCAGTTCTTCCATAAGCCAAATTAGTATATTAGGGTAGACAGTAAACAGGTCACAAATAGTTCTGCTATTTCTCCTTCCAAAAAACCTTGATTATATTGAATTTCTCTTACACTTGAATTTAGCAGTAGCCTTGTTTTGGTTAAAAAAATACGTGTGTGTGTCCCTTCTAAATGGGAGCTTTAAGAGTGAGTGAATGTCTCACACTCTTTTCCCTCCATTGTGGTTACTGGCAGTGGCCCAGATAATGGCCATACCAGCCTGGTTCCCATAGTGAGGATGATAACAACAATAGGAAGAACCCACAACTAACACAAAGAAACACTGAGCACAGACAAACAAAGAAAATCATAATTCTTCATAATTCTTACAGTCACTGATATTTGGGAGTTGTTTATTACTTCAGAATAAGCCAGAATTCCCTGTCAGATATAATTGTCTAAACTTGAATGAAATTAAATTATCTCTATTATTTAATATGAAATGGCTATACTTATAATTAACATACTAACACTAGCCAATATGGTTTTGTAACTCTGTTATCTTGTAATTTTTAATTTATGATAACAATATTTACTAAAATAATCAATCACTTTTTCCTGATAGGGAGTAATTTAGACTAAAGGCATAGCAAAGGCCATGTTTCCTTGACACACAGAATCATGATCTCTTTGTTGTTTTGTTTAACTTTTAATATATTTTTTCTTTCTGTATCACTGTATTCAAAATTCTTCAGCTAAGTCTTTCAGCAAGTATCACTTAAAATTTTAGCTTTCTTTTTATTTTTCTTGGAATCTTATCAGTTTTCACCATATTTAATTTTTTTACTTCTTTGTAGTTTCTAGCTCTTTATTACTCTCTACTGATTATACTCTTTAAATATATTTTCTAGTTCTTTTTTTAAAAAAATAATTATTTTTGTAGAGACAAGATCTCACCATGTTGCACAGGCTGGTTTCAAACACATGGCTTCAAGTGATTCTCCCACCTTAACTCCCAAAGTGCTGGGAATTACAGTCATGAGCCACCATGCCCAACACTCTTCTAGCTTTTTATTTCTATATTTCACTGTATCTGTTTGCATTTCATCTGTCTGCTGACCTTTCAGGTTGAAAGTGACATTTTATTTCTAGAACCATTTTTTTTCAAATTTGTTTGAAATTTCTATGCACATATTTTGATTGCTATATGTATTAGGGTTCTCTAGAAGGAAAGAACTAATAGAATATATAGACAGGAGTTTAGTAAGTATTAAGGCACAAGGTCCCACAATAGGCCATCTGCAACCTGAGGAGCAAGGAAAGCCAGTTCCAGCCCCAAAACTTGAAGCACTTGGAGTCCAATGTTCGAGAGCAGGAAGGGTCCAGCATGGGAGAAAGATGTAGGCTGGGAGGCTAGGCCAGTCTAGTCTTTTCAGGTTTTTCTGCCTGCTTTATATACTAGTCACTCTTGCAGCTGATTAGATGGTGCCTAGTCAGTTTAAGGGTAGGTCTTCCTTCCCCAGTCCACTGACTCAAATGTTAATCTCTTTGGCAACACCCTCAAAGACACACCCAGGGTATCAGTACTTTGCATTCTTCAATCCAATCAAGTTGACACTCAGTATTAACCATCATAAGTCCACACCTTGTCAACTTGAACCCATATACATCTCCTGAGATCATATATAATCTTCAAATAAAAACAATAATAAAATCATAATTATGCCTAACACAATACAACTATCTTTCATTCAACTGGAAATGCACCAGTCACCAACCCAATTACTGTTATATAAAGTTAACAATACTTACACGCTCATGTGAAGTCAAAAAATCTTATGTCACATGATAAAGGAGAAAGGAAATAAAATGAAGATATTTTCTTAGTATAAGCACAAACATGTTTTTAATAAAATAAGGAGAAAATACCCATAACAATTACAATCCTCATTTCTGCAGCTTGACATATGGTCTTAACTGGTTTTGATAACTACCTTCTTCTACTTCCCACTCTGTATTCCATTTGCCTGCAGCAAGCACCTCAGCAGGTTGTGGTTATTTTCCTGGTGGAGTGATCCAAATGTTGATTCCTGAAGTGTCTGGGCCATTTGTAGTCCTACCTAGATTGATCTGTTGTAGTTTCCCATTGACCTTAATCACATCATGGTAATACTAAGAGATGCCCTCATAGATCTCCTGTATTCCATGTATACTCTTCCCTAACTCTCTTGTAGAGTACAGATTGATTTCATCTTGATAGTCTAGGTCAATCACCACAGCCAACACTGTAACTCCCTTCTTAGCCGGTTGACTTAAGGGTAGGAGGAACCCAAAGTGTGCAGGTGGCAAACTTAAACTTCCAGTTTAATGAAATTTTTGTTTCTCCTGGTGGCCGCATTCCTTCATCTGGAACTAAGACCTCTAAATCAGCAGAAAGTAATGTCGTGAAAACAAGAAGCAAAAATTTTGCTGATGAATCATTATGGGTGATGGTGAGTGGTGCCACTTCTACTTACACCCCCTGATTCCTGAACCTGTGAATCCTGGCTATGGGAGAAACAGTACTATATATTGGATGCTGATTCAGAGCATACATGACCTTCTGGAGAACTTTGCCCCAGCCCTGCAATGTATTGTCACCTAATTGGCATTGTAACTGTGACTTCAAAAGGCTATTCCACAGATCTATCAATCTGTCTTTTTCAAAGTAATGGGAAACATGGTAAGACAAGTGAATTCCATGAGCACAAACCCACTGCCACACTTCTTTAGCAGTAAAGTGAGTGCTTTGGTCAGAGGCAATGCTGTGTGGAATACCATGATGGTGGATAAAGAGTTCCATGAACCCATGGATGGTAGTCTTGGAAGAAGCATTGCATGCAGAATAGGCAAACCTATATCCAGAGTAAGTGTCTATACCAGTGAGGACAACTGTCTGCTCTTTTTATGATGGAAGAGTCCTGTATAATCAATCTGCCACCAGGTAGCTGGTTGATCACCCTGAGTAATAGTGCCATATCAAGGGCTCAGTGTTGGCTTTTGCTGCTGGAAAATTGGGCACTCGGTAATGGCAGTAGCCAGGACAGCCTTAGTGAGTGGAAACCCATGTTGCTGAGCCATGCATAGCCTCCATTCCTGCCACCATGACCACTTTGTTCATGGGCCCATTGGGCAATGACAGGGGTGGCTGGAGAAAGAAGTTGAGTAGTGTCCACAGAACAGGGAATGGGTCATTCTATCCAATTGATTATTAAACTTCTCCTTTTATGTGGTAACCCATTGGTAGACACTCACATGGGATACAAATATCTTCACAGTTATTGACCAATCAAAGAGGTCCATCCACATATGTCTTTGCCATATTCCTTTGTCACTAATTTTCCAATCATGCCTCTTCCAAGTCCATGAACATCCAGCCAAATCATTGGCTACAGCCCATGAATCAGTATATAATCACACATCTGACCATTCCGTTTTCCATGCAAAGTACACAAACAGGTGTACTGCTTGAAGTTCTGCCCAATGGGAAGATTTTCCTTCACCACTGTCCTTCATGGATGTCCTAGAAAGGGTTTCTAGTGTTGCAGCTGTCCACTTTTGGGCGGTGCCTTCATATCGTGCAGAGCCATCTGTGAACCAAGCCCTAGTCTTCTCTTCTTCTGTCAACTGATCATAGGCAACTTCCCATGAGGCCACTGGTACAGGCTGGGGAAGAGAAGGTAGGGTACCAGAAGTGGAAACCATGGGCATTGGAGCCACTTCCTCATGTAACTTAATTGTGCCTTCAGGAACTGCTTGAGCGTGATCACATATATATCACTTCCATTAGATGATGGAATGCTGCTGTGCATGATCCACTTTATGGCTACATGGGTTAGAAAGCACCCAGTTCATGATAGGAATTTCAGGTCTCATGGTGACTAGACAACCCATACTCAAAATGTTCAGCTTCCACAAAAGCCCAGTAATAGGCCATGAAGCTATCTCTCAAAAGGAGAGGCATCTACAGAAGATGGCAGGGACTTGCTCCAAAATTCTAGAGGCTCCATTAGATCTGCTGAGTCATATGACCCAAGTGGCAGAGCGGCTTGCACAGCTGCCTGGTCTTATTGCAGAGCCTTCTCCTGTTCTGGACCCCACTCAAAACTGGCAGTCTTTCAGGTCACTCAATAAATGGGCTGGAGTAACACACCCAAATGAGGAATGTGTAGCCTCCAAAATTCAAATAGGTCCACTAGGCCTCTTTCTTGTGCCTCTTTCCTGGTTATAGGAGGGGCCAAATACAGCCACTTATCCTTCACCTTAGAAGGAATATCTCAAAAGGCCCCTTACCACTGGATCCCTAGAAATTTTACTGAGGTAGAAGGTCTCTGAATTTTAAAAGGATTTATATTTCATCCTCTGGCATGCAAATGCCTCACCAATAAGTCCAGTCTGTTTTCTACTTCTTCCTCACTGGATTCTATCAGCATAATGTCATCAATGTAAGGGACCAGTGTGATATCTTATAGAAGTGAAATGCAATCAAGGTCTCTCTGAATAAGATTATGACACAAAGCTGGAGAGTTGATATACCCCTGAGTTAGGACAGTAAATGTATATTGCTGGCCTTGCCAGCTGAAGGCAAATTGCTTCTGGTGGGCCTTATGAACAGGAATGGAGAAAAAAAGGCATTTGCCAAGTCAATGGCTGCATACGAGGTACCAGAAGATGTGTTAATTTGCTCAAGCAATGAAACCACATCTGGTACAGCAGCTGCAATTGGAGTCACCACTTTGGTTAAGCTTACAATAAGCCACTGTCATTCTCCAAGATCCATTTGTCTTCTGTACAGGCCAACTGGGAGAGTTGAATGGGGATTTGGTAGGAATCAGCACTCCTGCATCTTTCAAGTCCTTGATGATGACACTAATCTCCACAATCCCTCCTGGGATGCATATTGTTTTTTATTTAAAATTTTTCTAGGTAGAGGCAGCTCTAATGGCTTCCATTTGGCCTTTCCTCCCATAATAGCCCTCACCCTACCAGTCAGGGAGCCAATGTGAGGGTTGTGCCAGCTGCTAAGTATATCTATGCCAATTATGTATTCTGGTACTGGGAAAATGACCACAAGATGAATCTGGGGATCCACTGGTCCCACTTCAAGTCAGACCTCAGCTGCAACTCCATTAATTACACGACATCCATAAGCCTCTACTTTAACTGGAGATCCACAATGACATTTTGGGTCCCCAGGAATCAATATCAGCTCAGAGCCAGTGTCCAGTAGTCCCTGATGTATCTGATCATTTCCCTTTCCCCAGTGCACAGTTGCTCTGTTAAAAGGCTGGAGTTCTCCTTGGAGAAGAATGGGACAAAGATTAATAGCATAAATTGTCAGTAGTGTAGTGGGGTCCTTCCTCAAGGGGACCAAGCATCCCCTTTATTCAGGGGATTCTGGGTCTGTAAACTGGCTCAAGTCTGGAAATTAATTGAGAGGCCGTGACTCCCTCCTCTGTTTTTATAATTCAAATTAGTCTTTAGTCCATTTGACCTAAAAGTTTTCTGCTTATACAAATTAAGTAGGAATGCAGTAGGCTTTCTATCAATTTCACTTATGGGATCATGGTGATTACTTAGCCGATGCCGGAGTGCTACAAGAGTCAAACTATTCTGATTGCTGCTTTGCCCCTGCTGTCCATTACGGAAGCTCGCCCACCCTGCCTCTGATGGTTGACTGCCAGCCCTTGGCCCCTGACACCTTGGGATCCAATTATTCCCATTGGATTTAAGTTTTGTAGTTGGGTGACTGTGATTCCCACTGTTAGATCAGACACACAGAGAAGAGCAATTACAGGGCCCCCCAAAGATGCAGGTGCTGACCTCGCAAATCTATTTTGCATTGCATTGTTAAACTGTGTATCTTCTGGATCCTTTCAGCTGGGATGAGTAGGTCTAAAATGACTAGTCCACTCCACCATCCCAATCTCCCTAATCCTTTGGATCCCTACTTCTACATTAAACCAAGGGAGATCAGGCATTTCCAGCTCACTCACAGTGGGCCATCTTGCAATTCCTATTTCAGCAAACAAACTATTAGAACTCTTTTTAACTCTCCAAGCTGCAACATTAAATGCAGTGTCCCTACTTAGTGGGCCCAAATAATTAAATTCAGCCTGATCCAACTCTATGTTCCTTCCACCATTATATCACACCCTTAGTATATATTCCCATGACTGTTTTCCAAATTTCTGCTTATATAAATTAGAAAACTCAAGCAGTTCTTTTCAAGTGTAGTGCATTGCCTCATGGGTAACACTCTTAACCTCACCTCTAGTGGCTTGCCAGGACTTTAGTCTAATTATAGGTCTAGAAGCAAATGGGGTGTTGGAGTGGATCCTGAGGAGAATCAACATTATCTTGCCTGGCAACTGCCTCAGGCGGGGCCATCACTGTTGCCTCAGGCAGTGCAGGGCTTATCTCCTCAGACAAAGGTGGAAAGGCTGATGGCAGCCTGGGTTGGGGAGGAGATGTTGCCACTACTGGGGATGGGGAAGCTGTTTCTTCTGGCAAAACGGTTCATCAGAGTTTACAAACTCAATGTCCCCAGCTTCATCATGGTCCCCCCACATGTCCCCATTCCAAGTTGCAGGGTCTCATTCTTTTCCAATCAATGCCCTCACTTTAACAGTAGACAGCTGGCAAAGCTGTGCATGCATCTTTCATTGCACATCAGCCACTTGCATGATAAGAGCTTGTGTTTGTTTTTCCACAATTTCAGCTCTTTCTCTATAGGAGATAAGGCTCTCATTCAGGGCAACCTTAGCAGATTTGTAGCTCAGTATCTGCTTCTGAAGCTGGGAGTTAGAATCCTGAGTTCATCATTTTCTTTCATCACTTTGTCCACTGAACTAGGAGCAACCAACCAGTTTCATTATATTCCTTGGTTCTCCATATATGATCAAATGTGTTATGTATAGAGTCAAACTCCTTGCCTCTCATGAGTGGCAAATCAGGAGTGTCAAATGTACTTATTTTGCATAACTCTCTAAACTGTTCATGCCAAGGACTATCAGTGTTCTTCATACTATTAGAAGTGAAGTCCTTAGCATTTTTGGGTCTAATCATATTAAGAAGCCAATTCCAGAAACCCCAAAACGAATGAAAGAATGTTATCCTTAATATTCTGTTCCTTTATAACCACACCTGGTACCAAATCTTTATTAGTCAGGGTTCTCTAGAGGGACAGAATTAATGGAATATGTGAGGAGTAAGCAGAGACAGTCTGAGTCCCCAAACTGAAGAACTTGGAGTCAGAAGTTCAAGGGCAGGAAGGGTCCAGCATGGGAGAACAATGTAGGCTGGGAGGCTAGGTCAGTCTTGTCTTTTTATGTTTTTCTTCCTGCTTTATATTCTAGCCATGCTGACAGCTGATCAGATTGTGTGCATGAAGATTAAGGGTATTTCTGCCTTTCCCCTCCCATTGTCTCAAATATTAATCTCTTTGGCAACATCTTCACAGACACACCCAGGATCAATACTTTGCATCCTTCAATCCAATCAAGTTGACACTTAGTGTTAACCATCACACTATATATTGTATTTTTTTCATTTTCAATAACCACAGTCCTATAAGATATATATATATATTTATTATTATTATTTCTTTATTTAAATAAGGTAGTTGCCTTCATATGTGTTTGGTAATATTTTACTATAAGAACATTGTTATATCTTCATCTGGCAGATGCATATGAGACTAAACTGGCATAATTTTTGTACAAACAAGATTTGTATTTGTTTCAATTAGACAACAGGTGACATACCTGAATTGGCTGCATTTTAGCTCTCCTCAAATTTCTTGTCATCATTTAAGAATACCAGGTTCAGAAATTGGCTCAAATTTACTAACCCAAAATCAATAATAGTCTGAGTAGCCAATCTCTGGAAAATTTTCCCCATCAACTTATGTCTGGGCTTCTAGATGTGGTGCCAGCTTTCAAAAAAGTATTATATTTACTTCAGGAGTGTTCTTGAAAAACTCTTCCAATTCTTACAATACTACCAAAGCCTCAAAAATTGCATCTTTTCAGCATCTAGTTGGTCTTCAGTGGATGATTTCTTAAAGCATTCCCTCACCATCTACAGACCCTAGATTCTGTATTTTCACAAGCTTACCCCTTAATGATTCGAGAAGTAGGTGGATCTTTGAAGAACCTTTGAGAAATACTGCTGTTAAAATGTAAGTATTTTATATATATTATATATGTATATTATAATATATAATACATATATTATATATACGTATATTATATATATTATATAATATATATTATATATAATATATATATTTGTTTGTTTTATTTTGTATTGGTTTCTTGGGTTTTTTTCCAGCTTTTATTTTAGATTCAGGGGTACATGTGCAGGTTTGTTCCTGGTATATTGCATGATGCTGAGGTTTGGGATATGAATCATCCCATCACTCAGGCCCTGAGCACACTACCAACAGTTAGTTTTTCCATCTTCCCTTGGTCTCTTCCTCCCCTCTCAAATACTTATCAGTGTTTATTGTTGCCATCCTTAGATCCATGATTACTCATTGTTTAGCTCCCACTTCTAAGTGTGAATATGTGGTATGTGGTTTTCTGTTCCCCTGTTAATATGCTTAGAATAATGGCCTCCAGCTCCATTTATGTTGCTATAAAGGACATAGTATTCCATGGTATATCTAATGGAAAAAAATACTTTTTCTTTATCCAATGAACTGTTGATGGGTACCTAGGTTAATTCCATGTCCTTGCTATTTTGAATAGTGCTGTGATGAACACACAACTGCATTTTTTGGTAGAATGATTTATTTTCTTTTGACTATATACCTAGGGATGAGGTTTCTGGGTCGAATGGTAGTTTTATTTTAATTTCTTTGAGAAATCTCCACATTGTTTTCCAAAGTGGCTGAACAAATTTACATTCCCACCAACACAGTATTAGCATTCCTTTTTCTCTGCAGCCTCACCAGCATCTGTGGTTTTTTCACCTTTTAATAATAGCAATTTAGACTGGTGTGAGATGGTAGCTTATTGCTCTTTTGATTTGTATTTTTCTGATGATTAGTGACATAGAACATTTTTTCAGGTTTGTTGGCTGCTTTTATGTGTTCTTTTGAGAAGTATCTGTTCATGTGTTTGATGTGTTTGGCCCAGGTTTTTTTGTTTTTTGGTTTTTTTTTTAGAGTCTTGCTCTGTCACCCAGGCTGGAGTGCAATGGCACAATCTCGGCTCACAGCAACCTCTGCTGCCCAGGTTCAAGAGATTCTCCTGCTTCAGCCTCCTGAGTAGCTGGGATTACAGGCACGAGCCACCACGCAGGGTTGATTTTTGTATTTTTGGTAGAGACGGGATTTCAGCATCTTGAGTAGGCTGGTCTTGAACTCCTGACCTCGTGATCCACCTGTCTCGGCCTCCCAAAGTGCTGGGATTACAGGTATGAGACACTGCGCCTGGCCTGGCACAGTTTTTAATGAGATTATTTGTTCGTTATTTGTTGGATACTCTAAGTTCTTTATAGGTTCTGAATATTAGACCTCTGTCTGATGCAGAGGTTGTGAATATTTTCTCTGACCGTTTAGGTTGTATCTCTACTCTATTGATGGTTATTTTTGCTGTGCAGAGGCCGTTTAGTTTAATTAGATCTTACTTGTTAATTTTTGTTTTTGATGGAATTGCTTTTGAGGACTTAGTCATAAACCCTTTCCCAAGGTTGATGTCCAGAATGGTGTTTCCTGGATTTTCTTCAAGAATTCTAATAGTTTGAGGTCTTGCATTTAAATCTTTAATCCATGGTGAGTTAATTTTTTGTATGTGGTGGAAGGTAGGAGTCCAGTTTCCTTCTTCTATATATTGCTGGCCAGCTATCCAAGCACAACTTATTTAATAGGGAATTCTTTCTCCATTGCTTATTTTTGTTGACATTGTTGAATATCAGAATGGCTATATGTTTGAAGCTTTTTTTCTGGGTTCTCTATTTTATTCCATTGGTCTATGTATTAGTTTTTGTACCACTACCATGCTGTTTTGGTTACTATAGCCTTATAGTAGTTTGAATTTGGCCTTTGGTTTGGCTTTGTTCTTTTTGCTTAATATTGCTTTGTCTATCCAGTTGTTTTTTGGTTCCATGTGAATTTTAGTTGGAATTTTGGTTCCATATGAACTTTTTTTTTCAATTCTGCAAAAAATTACATTGGTAGTTTGATAGGAATCGCATTGAATCTGTAGGATGCTTTGGACAATATGGCCATGTTAATGATATCAATTCTTCTGAGCCATAAACGTGGAATGTTTTTCCATTGGTTTGACATCTATGATTTATGCTGTATGCTTAGGTTTTTTCATTTGTTTGTTCATTTGTTTGTTTGTTTTTTGGTGGCCATCGTAAACGGGATTGTATTCTGGATTTGGTTCTCAGCTTGAATGTTATTGGTGTATAGAAATGGTACTGATTTTTGTGCATTGACTTTGTATTATGAAACTCTACTGAAATAAAAAATATTACATTTTAGTATGATCACTTTGATATCACTCTATGAAGTAAAGGGAATAGACAGATTGGAGGGAAACAATTGGCTCCAAGTTCAGAGACAGGCACGTGGAAGGCCTGAGCTAAGGTAGTTATGTGGTGAGAAAGATTTACATGCTTTAAAATTTAAGAAGCGTAATTAAGGTGACTTAAGGACTCTTAAGTTGTGAGAGGTCAGAAAATGAAAATGTTAGATTTGGACCTTTGTTTCTTGTTTAATTTTTGTGGATGCTGGTTATGTTTCCTAAAATAGGGAAGGGAGAAATTTTGATACTTTTTATTGGAGTTAGAGATAGAATACGAGTGCTTTAGATTTGAGGACAGTGAATATCTGAGGATGGTTAGAAGGCAATTTCATATACCAGTTTGGGAGGTAAGATGGAGAAATGAGTTTGTTATATACATATTGAAGATATTTATATTGAGAGAGTACCAGAAACGACTGAAATTAGTTAGGTGATCCAGCAAGATTGCAAAGAAAGGGAAGGAGAAGAGACCAAAAAATGTTAGAGTACAATAGTATTTAAAACGCTCATAAAAGCAGAACTAGTGAATATTGTCATGCTAAATATATATCTAACCACAAAATAAACCATACTAGGACAATATTCTGTAGTAGGTTTTGTTTGTCCAGTTTTGGACAATCTGGAAACTAGTCTCTGTGTCTAGATAATGATTTACAGCAGGATTATCAGCCATTATTGCATATCATAATAACTTACAGAGCTTTGGAGGGATACACATTCTTGGACCTCATCTCTGGAAACTTTTAATCAGAAGATTTTTGATACACAGCCAGGTTTGCAAATCACAATTTTATACTTACCAAGGCAATTTCACATGGAGTTAAAAGTTACAGCTTTAACTTATAATGACTTAGATTGTACTATAAATATACATACTGCTATTTCATTATTTTAATCTTTTTATATGAATTATTTATAATTAAGTGTCCCAAGTATTTACCTGTTGTTTCTGAAATCCAATTCAAACATTCTATACTTATGATAAACTTAAAAAAGTAACTTCTAAGAAATACATTTTATTTTCTTTCTGTTTCAATTTAATGCTTTTAAATGTTTAATGCTTTATAGCTCAAGGTAAATACTTAATATTTCAGGGTGAATACTGGAGAAAGAAAAAGAAAGAGAAAGATATGTAAATATATAGGAAAATTGGATTACCATTCTTTATGCATATGTTTCATATTATATGTTAGTTATACTCAAGGGACATTTTTTATTCAGAAATCCACTAGGTGGCATTATAAACTATAATGTTTTAATAATGCATTGATTAAACACTTAATAAAATTGTGTTATAAAACACCTGTTCATAATTTCTTTCAAATAATATCAACTACATTTTCTACCTTTATGTTAGGTAGTAATAATTGAAGGCTTTTGTTAAAATTAGGATTTATCAAAACTTTTATTGAAAATCTATAAATTTGCTGGAATATGTATACAATACTGAAGAACATAGTTTAGGGAACATTCTTATAATGTTATATCCTTATTCTCCTGAGATACATTTAAATTCTCATAGGCTTTATATTTCAAAATCCCACCTGTTTTTAATGAATATTATCTGAAAAAGGAAAAAAAAATGAAAAGAGCTTAGATAGCAAAATGTCGAGAACATTTATTAATGAAATTTGGCATGTTTAACTTGAGGCTAATCTGATCCAGGAATATTTTTTTCTCATTTCTACTTAAAATTGTTAGACATTCAGACTCTGTCTACTTAAAACCATAAGATTAAACTTTTGAGTCACCTGAGGAGTCATTTTAATCAGACATACAATTGAAATAACTTCTTGTTCCTTATATAACTGAATTTTGGTTTAGGATTTTCATAGAAAAATTAGTTGTGTAATGCTCTCTCAATGTGGGGAATGAATGTGAAGCTTGTTGGGAATTATTAGAAAAAGAGAGGAGAGAACCTTTGGAAGAGAGACTAAATATAAAGTGGATAGAAAAGTAGAAATCTATATTTGTGAAATATGGACTTTCAAAAAATAATGGAAGCTGCAGAAGTACACTTCCGTGCCTTGAAATTGCATTTCTGCATCTCTGAGGGAGGCGGGAATTGAAATGAGAAGGACAAATCAAGTGCCAGCTACATTTGCTGGCAAGAATTTCATGTAAAAAGAGCTGAATTGAAATCAGCTAGTGTACTGGGGTAGTGGTTTTAGAAATGCCACAAGGTATATATGAAAATGTTTTACTTAGTTATACCAAACTATGTAATTTATGAATGCTACTTAATTTTTTCTTGTTTCATATGGTCAGGAAATTTTTACATATTGTTTAAGGAAAAGAGTAGAAAGCTGATATTAATCATATGTTTAAAGCAATGCCTTCATGGAGTAAAATTAATTAACTTACTCCCAGTTTAATAGTACTCTTCTGTACCCAAGCAGAACATGCAAAATTTTAAAAGAGCATTGGGATGTGTGGATGAATAATAGATAATAATACTTGTTTTGCTAAGAAATATGATAGAAGAGAGAGATGACAATTGGGTAAACGTGGTTGAAAAATAAGTAGTAGTATACTCAGGAGATTTACTTAATGGTATAAAATAGGAAATGCCATGCATTTGTGTTTCTCAATGATGGAGTAAATCCATTTCAATTCAGATAAAATATAAATGTTAATGAAAATATGCTGAAAGGGAGCAAAAGGAAACATAGGGTAAAAACAGAAACTGCAAAGACAATTTGAAGAAAATGAAACATAGAAAAGAAAAATATTGCACTTTCAAGTGAACAGACGGACAAAACTCACTCCCTCAAAAAGAAAAAATATCACAAAATAAGAAATGAATGCATTTTCCCATATGTATTAACTAGAATATAAATCTGGTTTTTAGGTATATATTTAAGACACAGTAGTTTCTGCAACTAAATTTCTTTATGAACTGCCATCGCAGCCACCTGATCTACTCTTCCATCAGTGCCTCTCTCTTGGCTAACTTATACAGTTCATATGCTCAGCCCAAAACACTTGATTTATTCCTTAAATACTTTTTTTCCACACCACACATTTAATCTGTCTGTAATGCTAGATTTTGTCTTCAAGTTATATTTATAATTCAGTCACATTGAGAGGTGAAGCCAGCTAAGCTTCTGGGTAAGGTGGGGACTTGGAGAACTTTTGTATCTAGCTAAAGGATTGTAAATGCACCAATCAGCACTCTGTAAAATGGGCCAATCAGCAGGATGTGGGCGGGGCCAAAGGATTGAATAAAAGCTGGCCACCCGAACCAGCAGCGGCAACCTGCTCAGGTCCCCTTCCACGATGTGGAAGCTTTGTTCTTTCACTCTTCACAATAAATCTTGCTGCTACTCACTCTTTGGGTCTGCACCACCTTTAAGAGCTATAACACTCACCACAAAGGTCTGTGGCTTCATTCTTGAAGTCACTGAGACCAGGAACCCACTGGAAGGAAGAAACTCCAGATACATCTGAACATCTGAAGGAACAAACTCCAGACACACCATCTTTAAGAGCTGTAACACTCATGGTGAAGGTCCTCGGCTTCATTCTTGAAGTCAGCGAGACCAAGAACCCACTGGAAGGAATAAATTCTGGACACAACATCTTATTACTTCTGATGCAATCACCACGATTTCAATGGACAATATGTCTCATGGAGATTACAGTTTTATCCTCCTCACAATATTCTTGTTTTCACTATTGTCACCACCCCAATACACAAGACAGCAGCTTGATTTAAACTGATAATACCTCCTCTGAACACTCCACTGTCTTCCTGTCTCATACAGAATAAAAACCAAAGTCATTTTAATGGCCTCATAGTTACTCAATCTTCCTCCCTTCACACACTCAAACACATAACTGTGACCCTATCTCCTAATATTATGCTTCTTGTTTTAATAAAATGAACAAACTTTTCATAACATTTACCCGAAGAAAAATAAAACAGAAAATAAATAAAGAAAATGAATGTAATGAGAATACAAGCAATATTAAGATTTATTATTGAAGTGCATAGTCAACTTTATGACAACCAATTTGAAAACTTAAAGGAAATGGATAAATCTCTCATAAAATTAAATGTATTAAAACTGACATAAGATTCCTGGTTTTGGGGCTGACATGTAAGAAACTTGGAAGTCACCACTCCACCCTAAGAACAAGAAATAAGCTGAATAAGCCGAAAAATTAGCAATTCTTCTTACATCCATTAGAGAAGTAATGTCACATGGCAAACAACTGCCCTCAGAATAAAAGAGACAGAAAGATGGGTACAGAAAATCACTACATACTGAAACAGAAACCCATAAGCAAACACTTCCCTATGAATTAGTAACAGGAGGAAAACCCAAACTGTAATTGACAAATTGCTTAAAGCTCAGTATAGTTGAGTCTGAGAGTTAAAAACTCTGGGGAGTGGCAGACACCTCTGAGATTTACCTCCTGGATATCTTCAGTGTTCACAGTAAATACATAAGAAAAATTCCCTTAGGATTTCAGTCAGTGCAGGACAAAATAACCATTTTAAAATACTCCATAGTATCTGTTCTTCTTAACAAGACCTGTCCTCAAGAAAAACCATTTTACCAGAGCCTAACCTGTCGGAATTTCATCAGAACCTAACCAACCAGAGGGAAGGTTAATGTCAAACTTTAGCTTCCTCTAACCTTCTATGTGGGGGAGAAATACTCAATTTCATCTTTTCTCAGCCATCCTGTTTCTCCAAAGGTATTGGGGGAGGACTGAGAGGCAGTTGTAACACACACAAACTCACTAAAACAGAGACCTAATCATAAGGCCATAAAATGCTTCCCCTTAACCCCTACCTTACCATCATATAACTATAGATCTATTACAGGGTTCCTTTTACCCATTTTGCCATAACCAATTTTTAACTAAAAATTACAAGGCATACTAAAAGAAAAAAAAAATACCCGGTTTGAAGAGACAGAGTTAGCATTAGAACCAGATTCAAGCATGGTAAGGATTTTGAAATTATCAGATCATGAATTTTAACAACTATAACTAGTATGCTAAGAGTCTAATTGAAAAGATAGACAGCATGAAAAAACAGATGGGTTATGTAAACAGAGAGAGAAAAATTTTATGAAGGAACTGAAAGGAAATGGTGGGATCAAAACCATTGTATCAGAAATGAAGAATGTCTTTGATGGGCTCATTAATAAACTGGACACAGCTGAAGAAAGAATCTCTGAATTTGAGGATACATCAGTAGAAATTTCTAAAACTGCAAACAAAAAGAAGACAAAAACACTGAAAAAATAGAACAGAATATCCAAGAACTGTAGAACAACTACAAAATGTGACTATGTATACAGGAAATATCAGAAGAAGAGGAAAGAATCATAAGCAATAATTGAAGCAATAATGAATAAGAATGTCCCCCAAATTAATGTTAGACATGAAGCAACAGACCAGGAAACTCAGAAAAACACCAAGCAGATTAAACACCAAAAATAAAATTTTACTTGTAGTTATATTATATTCACAGTGCAGCAAATGAAAAATAAGGAAAACATCTTGAAAGAAGCCATAAGAAAATAAAAAATAACAACAAATAGAGGTGTAAAGATAAGCATTACAATTGCTTCTCATCAGAAACTATACCAGCAAGGGAGCAAAGTGTAATATTTAAGGGTTGTGAGAAAACATAAACAACAACCCCTAATCTGGAATTCCATATCATGTGAAATTATTCTTCAAAAGTGAAGAGGAAATAGACTTTCTTATTTCAACAAAAATTGAGAAAATTTCTAGCCACAGACTTTCATTGCAAGAAATGTTAAAAGAAGTTCTTCTTAAAGAAGGAAAATAAAATAGTTTATAAACTCTGATAAACATTAAAAAATAATGTAAAAAATAAGATAAAATAAAATAAAAGTTTTTATTTTCCTTCTTTATTGATCTAACACGATTTGTTCAAAATTAAGAATAGCAATAATATATTTAATTATATATTATATAAGTATGTACATATATGTGGAAAAAAATTACAGCAATGATACAAAGGATAGGATTAATACATTATTATTATTTTGTTATTATGCAGTACTTCCCCAACCTGCAAAGCGGTGTAGTGTTATTGAAAAGTGGATTTGGATTATTCTAAATATATATTGCAAACTGTAAGGCAACCATAAAAAGGTGAAAGAAAGTACGACTGTCAAAAAAAGTTTTAAAAAGTCCAGAAATGTGAGAAAATAAACCATACAAAATATTCAATTAAAAGTACAAAGTGCAGAAAAAGAGTGGAAGACAAAAAAGGAACAAAGAAAAAAGGCAATAAAAGAAAACAGTAACAAGTATTATAGATATTAATCCAATTATATAAATAATTACCATAAAAGTTTAAGTATACCAATTAAAAAAAAGACAGAGTAAATCAGAAAACAAGAGTAAACTCTTTGTTTTTAAAGTAAGAAATGCACTTTAAGTATAAAATGACACAGATTAAAAGTAAATGTATGAAGAAACAGCACACTAATAGTACTCAAAAGGCAGCAGAGTAACTGTACTAATTTCAGACAGAATAGCCTTCAGAGCAAGGAAATTTATGAATGATAAAGAGTGGCATTACATAACGATAAAGGAGTTAATTCTCCAAAAGACATAACAATCCTTAATGTTTATGCACCTAACAATAAAACCTTAAAATATGTGAGGCAAAATCTATTAGAACTGCAAGAAGAAAGAAAAATTCATCATTATACTTGAAGAATTCAATATCCCTCTATCACAAAATGACAGACCTAGCAGACAAAAAATCAATAAGGACATAGCTGACCTCAAAAGCAATATCAATAAACTGCATATAACTGAAATTATAGTACATATAGTACTTGCAATAGTTGATAAAACTACTTTATTCAAGAACAGTAGAATATGCATTTTTCTCAAGCTCATATAGAACATTCACCAAGACAGACTACATTCTGTTTTATAAAGCATACCTTACTAAATTTAAAATAGAAATAATATAATGTCCTCTTTCAGACCACAGCAGAATGAACTAGAAATTAATAATAGAAAGATACATGAAAAATCCCAAAGTATGTGGAAATTAAACAATACATGTTTAAATAATACATGTTTAAATAATACATGAGACAAAGACAAAAATCCAAGAAGAAATTAAAGGTATTTTGAACTAAATAATAAAGCAAAAATTATCAAAATGTGCACAATGGAACAAAAGCAATTCTTAGAGGGAAATCTATAGCATTGAATGCATACATGAGAAAGGAGAAAAGAGTTAAAATCACTAATCTAAGCCTCCACCTTAGAAAACAAAAAATAACTTTAAATTAAATTTAAAGGAGAAGGAAAAATCATAAATATTAGAGCAAAAATCAATAAAATTGAAAATAAATCAATAGTTTAAAAAACTAAAATAAAGTTTTTTGAAAAAATAAAATAGATAAATCAGGCTAAGAAAAAAGAGAATAGATATAAATTGCTATCATCAAAAACAAAAGGGAGAACATCATTACAAATCTCATAGGCATTAAAAAGACAGTAAAAGAATACTATGAACTAATCTATGACCACACACTTGATCACCCAAATGAAATAGAAAAATTTCTTAAAAGACACAATCTGCCAAAACTCTCAGGAGAAAAAACAATTTGAACAGGCTATTTCTATTAAAGAAATTGAATCAATAATTAGTAGTCTTCCAAAATGGAAAGCACAAGAGCCAGTTAAGTCTACTAATGAATCTACTCAACATTTAAGGAAGAAATTGTATTAACTTTTTACAATCTCTTTGAGAAGATAGACGCAGAGGAGATATTTTCTAACCCCATTTTATGTTGCCAGCATCACTGTAACACCAAATTAGATATAAGTATTATAAGAGAAGAAAACTACAAATGAGTATCTCTCATAAACATAGGACTAATAAGCCTTAATAAAATATTAGCAAATCAAATTAAACAACATATAAAAAAATCTTACATCATGACCAAATGGGATTTATCTAAGGAGAGATACCACATAATCACATAAGTAAATACAGAAAAACTTTATGAAAAAGTTTCATAATAAATAATCTCAGCAAACTAGGAATATAGGGAAACTTCCTCAATCATTTCTAATTGCAAATGGCAGGGCTACTTTGGGAGATGGTTTGGCAGTTTGTTACAAAGCTAAATATTCTCTGACCATATGATGCAGCATTCATTCTTCTTGCTGTTTACCAAAACGATTTGAAAATTTTTGTTCACACAATCTGCATAGAGATTTATAGCAGCTTCATTCATGATTGTTCAAACTTCAGAGTAACCAAAATGTCTTTCCGTAGGTGAGTGGACAAATAAACTGTGCATACCTACATAATGGAATATTATTCAGTGTTAAAAACAAAATAAGAAGAAATGGAAAAAACAGGGAGAAAACTTAAATGCATATTACGAAGTCAATGCCAACCTGAAAAGGCTGTATGCATGTGTATACTTATTGGATGATTACAAATGTATGATATTCTGGAAAGGCAATACTATGGTAATAATAAAAAGATCAATGATTGCCAAGGTTTTGTGGAGAGGGAGAGAGGGTGGAGCACAGAGGATTTTTAAAGCAGTGAAACTACTCTTTATGGCATCATCTCAGTGGGTATAGGTTATTTATTATATATTTGTCAAAACCCTTAGAGTGTACAACACCAAGAATGTATTGTCACCTAAAGTTTGTTAAACCACAAACTTTAGGTGACAATAATGCCTCAGTGTAGGTACACTGGCTGTAACAAATATGATTTTGAAGAAGGTCCATAATAGTGGACCATAAACTGGATCATAATAGTGACAAAACCTATCAAAGCCTCTGGGATACAGCCAACGTGGTGCTAAGAGGAACATTCATAGTATTAAATGCCAACATCAAAAAGCCTGAAAGATCGGCCAGGCGCGGTGGCTCACGCTTGTAATCCCAGCACTTTGGGAGGCCGAGGTGGGCGGATCATGAGGTCAGGAGATCGAGACCACGGTGAAACCCCGTCTCTACTAAAAATACAAAAAATTAGCCGGGCGTGGTGGCGGGCGCCTGTAGTCCCAGCTACTCGGAGAGGCTGAGGCAGGAGAATGGCGTGAACCCGGGAGGCGGAGCTTGCAGTGAGCCGAGATTGCGCCACTGCACTCCAGCCTGGGCGACAAGAGTGAGACTCCGCCTCAGAAAAAAAAAAAAAAAAGCCTGAAAGATCACAAATGGACAATCTAAGCTCACACCTCAAGGAAATAGAGAAACAAGATCAAACTAAACCCAAACCCAACAAAATAAAAGAAATAACAAAGATCAGAGAAGAATTAAATAAAATTAAACAAGCAAACAAAATATAAAAGATAAATGAAATAAAAGCTAGTTCTTTGAAAAGATAAACAAAATCAATAGACAATTGCAAGTTTAACCAAGAAAAGAAGATAAAAGATCAAAATAAGCTCAATTAGAAATGAAACAGGAGATATTACAATCAATACCACAGAAATAAAAAAGATTATTCAGGGCTACTATAAACACCTTTATGCACACAAATTAGGTAACCTAGAGGAGATGGATAAGTTCCTGCAAATATACAACTTTCCTAGATTAAACCAGAAAGAATAGAAACTCTGACCAGACCAATAACAAGCAGTGCAATTGAAACAGTAATAAAAAATGCCAACAAAAAAATTCCAGAATCAGATGGATTCACTGCTGAATTCTATCAGACATTCAAAAAAGAATTGGTACCAATCCTACTGAAAGTATTTCAAAAGACAGAGACAGAGGGAATCTTCCCTAAATCATTATATGAAGCCAGTATCACCCTAATAACAAAACCAAGAAAAGACTTAACAAAAAAAAAAGATAACTACAGATAAATATCACTAATGAACGTAGATGCTAAACTCCTCAAGAAAATACTAGCTGATGGAACCTAACATCATATCTAAAAGAAAATCCATGATGATCAAGCGGGTTTCTTATCAGAGATGCAGGGAGGGATTAACATACACGAGTTAATAAATGTGAAACACTATCTAAACAATTAAAAATAAAAATTATGTAATCATCTCAATAGATGCAGAAAAACATCTGACAAAATCCAGCATCCCTTTCTGATTAAAACCCTCAGAAAAATCCGCATACATGGGACATCCCTTAAGGTAATAAAAACCACTTTTGACAAACTCACAGCCAATATTATACTGAATGCGGGAATGTTGAAAGCATTCCCCCTGAGATCTGGAACAAGAAAAGGATGCCCACTTTCACCACTTCACCACAGTACTGAAATCCTAGCCATAGCCATCAGAAAAGAGAAAGAAATTAAGGGCATCCAAATCAGTGAAGAGGAAGTCAAACTCTTGCTGTTTGCCAATGATATGATTGTATATCTAGAAAACCCTAAGGATACATCCAAAAAGCTTCTATAACTAATAAATTCAGTAAAGTTTCAGGATGCAAAATCAACGTACACAAATCAGTAGCACTGCTATAAACCAACAGTGACCAAGCTGGAAACTTAACCCCTTTTACAACTGCTGCAAAAACAAAAACAAAACAATTTAGGAATACGAAGGATGTGAAATATTTCCACATGGAAAACTACAAAAAACTGCTGAAGGAAATCATAGGTGACACAAACAAATTGAAACACATCCAGTGCTAATGGATGGGTAGAATTAGTATTGTGAAGATGACCATAATGCCAAAATCAATTTAAAAAATCAACACAATTATCATTGAAATACCATCATCTTTCTCACAGAACTAGAAAAAGAATCCTAAAATTCATATGGAATGAAAAAAGAGTTCATATAGCCAAAGCAAGGCTAAGCAAAAAGTATGAATATGGAAGACAGTGTGGCGATCCGTCAAGGATCTAGAGCCAGAAATACAATTTGACCCAGTGATCCCATTACTGGGTATATACCCAAAGGATTATAAATCATTCTTCTATAAAGACACATGCACACGTATGTTTATTGCAGCACTGTTCACAATAGCAAAGACTTGGAACCAACCCAAATGCCCTTCAATGATAGACTGGATAAAGAAAATGTGGCACATATACACCATTGAATACTATGCAGCTATAAAAAAGAATGAGTTCATGTCCTTTGCAGGAACATGGATGAAGCTGGAAACCATCATTCTCAGCAAATTAACACAAGAACAGAAAAACCAAACACAGCCTGTTCTCACTCATAGGTGGGAGATGAACAATGAGAACACATGGACATGGGGAGGGAACATCACACACTGGGGCCTGTTGGGGGGTGGGGTAGCAGAGGGATAGCATTAGGAGAGATACCTAATGTAGATAATGAGTTAATGGGTGCAGCAGACCACCATGGCACATGTATAGCTATGTAAAAAATCTGCACATTCTGCACATGTGGCTCAGAACTTAAAGTATAATTATATAAATATATTTATATACATAAATATTTATATATTTCTATATATTTCTATATATTTGTATTTATATATTTATATATATTTATATATTTATCTATATTTATATATTTGTATATTTATACTTATTTATATATTTATATATTTATATATATTTATA